>NC_077228.1:261887301-262201051 GCF_027887165.1 Monodelphis domestica
TACCCATTGATGCCTTTTCTCCTTTTCCTCCTCCCCTGAAGTGGAATTGACATTGGATCCTGACACGGCCAATCCCCGCCTCATCCTCTCCCTGGATCTCAAGAGCGTCCGCTTGGGCCCTCGACCCCAGGATCTGCCCCCCAATCCCCGGCGCTTTGACACGAATACTCGAGTGTTGGCCTCGCGTGGATTCTCTTCTGGCCGTCACCACTGGGAGGTGGAGGTGGGCTCGGCTGACGGCTGGGCTTTTGGGGTGGCCCGGGAGAGTGTCCGGAGGAAGGGGCTCACTCCCTTCACCCCTGAAGAGGGCGTCTGGGCCCTTCAGCTCAATGGGGGGCAGTACTGGGCCGTGACATCCCCTGAGCGCACCTCATTGAGCCCGGGGGGGCGGCTGGCCCGGGTTCGGGTCGCTCTGGATTTAGAGGCTGGCGCGGTGTCTTTCTATGCTGCTGAGGACATGAGGCACATCTACACCTTCCGAGTGGCCTTCAGAGAGCGAGTCTTTCCCCTCTTCTCGGTCTGCTCTACTGGAACCTACTTACGGATCTGGCCATGAGATGGGGCCAGAGACGATGAGCCACGAAGAGGATGGGGCTGATTTAGGCCTCTGGGCTATTGGGAGCTGCAGGATGTCAGTCCTGCACCGGGCTTTCCCCCAACTCTGGCTTTCCATCTGGCCATACTTAACTTTGTTTTCTCTGAGAGATGGGGTACACGCAGCAAATTAATGTTTGGTCTCTGTGTATAGGCCTCTCCCAAATCCTGGCTTCTTGTCTGCCATGTGCTGGCTTTTCCCCTCTCCAGGCTCTTGCTGGGCCTCACCACAAGCAAAGCAGCCAGATTATCTTGTGCAGGTCTTTGCCCCTTCCCCTCCTTGTCCTGGGCTACCTTTGTTACAGTCTCCCCAAATTCTTTAGTCCTGCCGCTCCTCCTCCCACTCCAAACTCCTTTCCTTATCCACATGCTTCACCAAAAGTTATCTGTGGATTTCACCTTGAGGACTGTGGATGCTGAGGATGTTGGCAGCTCTCCCCAGGCCTCTTGTGTGGCCAAGTAGCAAGTTTAGACTGTACATATCTGCCTGGCTCCCTGCTCCTGGTCTCGTTTCATCTCTAGAACTGCTCTGTCTCCTTTCCCTGGCTGCTGGTAGCTGGCTTTCCTCTCAGCTTCTTTGTCTTCATTTTCTCCAGGACCTTAAGAAGGTGTTGGAGAAAGGTGGTAGGAGATGGATGAAGGACTAGCAGAATTCCCTTAGCCGGCTCTCTGTAGGCTCCTGCTTACTTGAATCTTTGCCCTGAGCTAGCGCTAGTGCAGGCAAGAAGGAAGGCAGATCTGGGCCTAGGGCAGGACACTTTGTTTTCTCTGTTTTGCACTTTTGTCAGGCTGTAGCCAATGGGATCAAAGTGGACCCAAAGGCGAGCAGACTTGGCCCCTTGTCTTTGGACTCAGAGGCCATCTGTTTTCCTGGCTACAGCTGATGTCTGGAATCAGGACAGAGCTGTTTCTAAGATGTCAGTCTCTGCCTAGACCAGAATTAGCCCTGGGTTCATGTGGGTGACTGGCAGCCACTCAAAGGAATACATGCCAAAACACATTTGGGAACCCACCATGACCCTGCCCCATCCCCTTCCCTCCCCCACCCCCAGCCACAGAAAAGGTCACCAATAGAAGGACACACACACAGGCCCATGATTGTAGGGATGGATCTCTTCCCCCACACATGGAGCCACACTCATCACTTTGCAAACATAGTAACATCAGTGTACAAACCCACAGGTGTGAGGCACTCAGAACAATCGATATCCAGGTATTTCCTACCACCAGTGGACCCTCTCATTGTTTTACCAAATGATAAAAATACACCTTCATCACCTTTCCAAGAAGCACATCTTAGAGACTGTCAGCCATTCACACACATACTATCTAGAACTTGAATCACTGAGTTTTAGCTTCTGGGTCATGATCTCCATGGCTGTCAGGATGGTGCCTCAGTTTCCCCAGTGGGTGACCTGTGCTGAAGAGGGAGGGGGCCAGTGTAGTTGGGGAGCAGCACAAGAGGGAGAAAGTGTGGCTGTCCCAGACCAGCTTCCCTTCAGGCAATCAAAAAGACTGACTCGAGTTCCTGGGTTTCTGAGTGGTTGGGATGGGTGGGAAGGGGAGTGTGTCATGCAGGGGTTTCTGTGAGTCCATGGGTGAATATATTTCTGGATCCATTCTCTTCTCTGAGTGTTGCCGGGAATCTCTTTGTGGGCGACTATGCAATTCTTGGTGGCTCTGGATCCCGTCTGTGGGTCTTTGTGTGTGTTAAGGGAGGGCACCCCTCGTCTCCCGCTCCCGTTATGTGGCTGTGGTTGTCCTTGTGTGTCTTTGGACTATACGTACTGATTCGAGCACTTTGGGGTTAAATGTTACGGGATGCAGATTTCCGAATGTTTTGTCAGTGTGTCTGAATCCTTGATGGTGCATATCTATATGTTTGCATGTGAGTATGATAAAATTAAGTGAATGTGTGTCTGTAGTGTGAGTGAATACTTATTTGATTTGTACTGCTCTGGGTAGGGAGATGGGAAAAGTTTGGCATTGACTCTAAGCCCTAGAGCAAGAGTTCTTAACATAGGATATGTAAATTTGTGTTAAAAAATGTTTTTTGATAACTATATTTCAATATAATTGGTTCCCTTCGTTTACCCTATGTATTTTAATTTATTCATTTCACAACATGATTCTGAGAAGGGGTCTGTCCATAGGCATCAGCAGATTGCCTAGAGGGGCCCACAATATACCAAAAGGCTAAGAACCTTGCCTCTGAGGAAGGCTGTATGCAAAGTGGTTACTTGTGATGTCATCATGCTTCTGGGAGTGGCTCTCTCTGCTCTCCCATTCTCAGAAGGGCTGTGGCTGTGCTCAGTGATGGTCCTTAGTAAGTGGCAGAGGTGAGCAGGGCAGTTGTGGGAGCAGGAGGGTCTGTCCCGTCCTCAGAGCAGAGCTCTGAGAAACAAGGTTGGAGGTGAGCTGAGTTTTCCAGGTTGACTTGGAGCTTCCCTGTCTAAAATCCAGGAATCCTGCCTTGGAGCTGATGGTAGCACCTTAATTTTTACTGCCCTCTTTGTTCTTTTCATTGCCCCCATACCTCTTTTTTTCCAAGGCCTTTTCCTCTTCCCCTCTTTCAGGACACACATCTGTCCAGAAATTCCCTCTTCTCTTTAGGGGTCCACGTGTTTCAATCTTCCAGTTTCTGGGAACTAAAGCTAACTCTTAAATGACTGTGATGTGCATTTAGACAGTGTTATGTAAAGAAGTCCACAGCACCCAATTTTTACATAGATGCCCATATAAACATTTCATGAAAAGCAAATTTCTGCATTTACAATAACTAGCATTTGTATGTCACATACAGGTTAGCAAAGTGCTTTACAAATATTATTTCTTTTAATTTCAGCAACTCTAAGAGGTAATGGCTATTATTATCCCTATTTTGTAGGTGAGGAGACTGAGGCTGAATGAGGTTAAATGACTTATCTAGTTTCACATAGAAACAGGATTTAAACTTAAGTTTTCTTGTGTCTTATGTCTGGGTCCAGGCCACTTAACAATAGCAGCAATTCACTAGGAATTGACCACTTTGAAAATACTGGAGAGATCACTAGATTTGAAAGTAGAGGAAGTCCAGACTTCAATTCTATCACTTACTATGAATCAACAAGCATTAACTGCCTTCTATGTGCTAGGCACTAGCAGGCATCGGGAATGCAAATATAAAATTTAAAAGTCTGTTCTCAAGAATAAAAGTATTCTAGTGGAAGCAACAAGTACAGTATGTAAGATATACAAGATAAATACAAGGCAGTCTTTTGGAACAGGCACAAGCATGTAGAGGGATTGGGCAAGGCTTTCTCATAGAACTGAATTGTAAAGGAAATGGCCAAGATGATGAAGAAACACATTCCAGGCATGGGAGAACAGCCTCTTCAGAGGCCCAGAGCTGGGAGATTGTGAGGAACAGCAAAGAAATCAGTTTGACTGTGTGAAGGAGAAAAATTTAACAAATCTGAAAGGTAGGTTGGAGTCAGGTTTTGAAGGGCTTTAAGTGCCAAAGAGGAGTTTGTATTTTATCCTAGAGGTACCAGGATGTTACTGATGTATTAGAGTGTGACCTGAGGAAAACAGTGTTCTTCTCTGGCCCCCACTTATCTGTAGAATGAAAGGTTTGCCCTCTCCTTTATTGCTCTAACTCTTTGTTCCTGAGTCAAATTAGGGAGGCATTCTGGAGGAGGTACAGTGTTAGGAACCCTGAATAAAAGTAGTGAAATGCTTTGTCATTGTTGGGTGAGGGGGTATTTCAGGCAACCTAACAAATTGTCCAGAGGCAAGAAAGGCATAGTTAATAAAAAGATTATTGAGTCAATTTACCTACGAGTTGAAGAGGAGATTCTCAAGAGATTAATAAAGTTAAATAATTTGTATAGAGCCTAGTGAAAGGTTTTAAGACAGGGTTTGGGACTTGTTCTGTAGTGTAATGGTTACCCAGTTCAGGGACCAAGGAGGAAGATGGTATACACACAACTGTAATGAGAGAAGAAAACTTAGTAATAGAGAAGATCAGCCAGAAAGAGAGGTTGTTATAGTTAAGGCGGTCTCATTAAGGAAATGCCAGTAGATTAAGGTGGTGGTTGAAAACTGAAGAGTTTAGAGTCATTCAGGCTCTCATCTCTCTCCTAGGGTATTATAAGAGCTTCTTCATTGATCCTGAATTCATCCTTCATGCAGCAGACAAACAGATATTCTTTAAAAAAAGATAGAAAGAAAGAGAAGTCAATCAATCTACCAAGACATATTAGAACCATAATTATAGATTTAATGCTATGCCAATCAAAATGCTAAATGAGATACTTTTCAGGGCTAGATAACAATCATCTATTTGGAGGAAGAAAATATCCACCCCATCCAGGGAAATCATGAAAAAAGGTATAAATGAATGTAGAATAGCCTTTTGAGGCTCTTAAACATATTACAAGGCAGTAGTCATCAAAGTAATTTGGTACTAATTTGAAAAAATTTAAAAATGAGTCAGCAGGATACATTAAGCAAGGAAGAACCAGAAATATTGAACCCAGTGTTCAATAAACCTGAGAACAGAAACTACCTAGGAAAATCTTTATTTGATGAGAACACCTGGCAAAAATTAGTTTTAGGCCAAATTGCCATTTTCTATAATAAAGTCAAATGGATCATATTAAAGGTCATGCCATAAAAAATAATAAGCAGATCACATACTTTTCACAATGTTGAGAGAAGAATGAATTATTAAGTAACCAAGGAATGGATATATAAAACAATTTTCATTATGTGAGATTGAAAAACTTGTACCAACTAGAATAAGAGAAGCAATCTGTCTAAAATATCTTTGAGAGGGGGTTTCTTGTCTAAGATATATGGACCGAAAGAACAAAATGCCCTACAAACTAACAGAAATAAAGACCAAAAATTATTTTTAATTTAAGATTGTCAAAGGATATGAATAGTTCCCAAAGAAGCATAAGCTCTTAACCATATGGAAGGATGCTCCTAATTGCTACTAGTAAGAGAAATGTAAATTAAAATACTTAGCCAATTGGCAAAGATTATAAATGATGGAAATAATGTTGGAGAGTTTATGAAAAGATGAAGATTAATGTATTATTGTGGAGCTGTGATTTGGAAAACTGGAAAGCATTTTGGAAATAGCAAAATGACTAAAATGTCCATACCCCAATTTGGTTCAGGGATCCCACTGCTAGGTGAGGTCATTGACAAAAAAGAAAGGTTCCCTATATGCTAAAATATTTACAGCTGCTTTTGTAGTCACAGAGAACTGGAAACAAAAGTAGATGCCCAACTGTTGTGGAATGGTTAAACATTACATGAATATAATGGAATATTACTGTGCTATAAGTAAAATGAATATGGTGAATACAGAAAAGCACAGAAAGACATGAATGGATTCTAAGATGAACTGGTTGACTTGGATGTTTGGGAGGTTGGACTCTAGTCAAAAAAGTCACCATTTTGTGCTGGCCATTATAAAAAGGGAGTGTATAGACCTGCTTAGGACTTTCTGGGCATCTCACCTTTTTCCTAACAGCTTCTGGAATGTTGCCAGCTGGGAGAGGAGAGGGATTTCTCTTCCCTCCTTCCTCTAGCAGTTAAAAGGCTTTGCTTAGGGCAAAAGCCCAGAGTGCTTACCCAATTGGCCTGGAAAAAGAGAATTCCCAATAGCCATTTTTTTATATCCTGAGTATATATCCAAGATTTTCCCAGACCAAGAGATGATAACAGTTATGCTGCTAGGTTGAATATTATGGATATGCACATAAGTTCACAAAGAAGGTGTGTGACCACAGAAGAGTATACTCATGGACAACATCAATCCTGAACTAATCTGAATCCCTTCAAATTAGGAGGGAGGATTTTCTAGGCAACATGTTGCTTCCTAGCCAGAAAGGGGGATAAGGATTCAAAACAAAACAAACCCCCACCTTCCTATGGGGTGGTGGAGAGGGAAATATAATGTTCCAAATATGGCAGTCAACTTGTGCTAAAAGCCCTAGAAGTGGGTTATGGAGCTTTCTATTCAAAAGGATAATAAGCAGGCCATTTTGGAAGGCACAAAAGATATATAAAAGGGAGATCATCATCAGCCATGAAAGCTAGACTGTAGCAAGATTGCAAAGGACTTCATGCTCTACTAATATTCTGCCCCTCAAAATTATAGATTTTATTTTTAAAATTTTATATGTGTTGGGATTTCCTTCTCTCCACTTCTCTCTTCCCTTACTATAAACTCCTTGAGGGCAAAAAAGTGGGGCTGGATTTTTCTTGGGGGGGAGGGGCAGATGTTGGCTCAGTATAGTCTAGTAGTATACCATCGCTGGTTAATGCTTATTAAATTGAATTGAAAAAAGAAGTAATGAAACTGAGCAGAAAAGTGATGTAGATTTAAACTATGGGAGTATCAGAAATAAAACAATGCTTTGTCCAGAGAGCACAGAAAAGAATTGAGAAAATGTACTTCTCTTTGGAGAAATGAGAAATTTTGAAGACTTAGATATGGTTGATGCGTTTGTTTTTGCTGAAAAAATTTTTAAAAATCTTTGTTATAAGGGATGAAAAGATGGATTTCAGAAAGTATTATTAAAATAATATATCAATAATTTTTTAAAAAATTGATTTTACTGATTTTATATTTTTGCATTACAAATATTTCCCATTGTATTCTTTCCCTCCCAAAGAACCATCCTTTATGACAAAGATTTTTTTAAGAGAAGAAAAAGAATAAAGAAAATTCAACATAACTGGTCAACAATTGGAAAAATGGTATTTTTAATCCAGTGTTTCACATGGTGTACATTTTTTGTCACAGTGCCTGACATATAGTGATTGTGTGTTTTAACTTTTTGACCTAGTAAGAGCTCTAAGACAGAGAGGCAAAGGCTAGGCAAACAGAATTAAGTGACTTGCCTAGGTCCAACAGCTAGGAAATGTGTGAGGGCAGATTTGAACCCAGGACCATCCCACCAGTCTAGCTTCCCCTCATAAATGCTTGTTGAATTAAAATTTACTTGAAAGGTTATGATCTGCTCTTAATGATGAAACCAATAGTTACATGCCCAGCTTTTTCTGTCTTTAAAGTTGGCACTCTATCCATAACAAGAGATAAAGACCTGTAAGGGACCCATACCTCAGCTGATTCTAGTCTTACAAGGCCCAGAGTGTAACCACAAGGTGTTAATGAGGAGAAACTGTCAGTAAAAGGGCTTCTATGACCTGATCCCTTTATGAGATATGAAATCTTTCTAATTTAAGTCAAGAACAAGGATTGACAAAGGAAAATTACCCATATTTCTGAACCTTGAATAAATTTTGAAATTGGAGAGTTGGAGGCTGCTGTGGCAGAGACTCCTTGCATCTATACTAAAGCAGCAAGGAGAGGAGATTCTCTCTCTTCCCTACTCCCCAGCTGCCATGTTTTGAATCAGCTGCTTGACCAGTAGAGAGATAGTGCATCCATAAAAAAGCAAAAACCCACATTCCATTTAAACTCGAAGAAAGTCATGCAAGGGAGGAAAAATTTCCAAGGAAACTCCTGGCAAAAGAGAAGAGAGAGAAGGCTACTGACTCAAAAGATACCATTTGAATCCATTTGAGCAACCAGCCCAGCAGATCCTGCACCCAAGGAGGAACTTTGAAAGGCTTACTTACATAAGGAGAGAAAAGGCTGTTAGGCCTGACATACCAAGACTTGGGAGGTGCCTTTGCTACTGTTGTATCCGACACCTGTGCCTCACTATCATTGTACTTATGGTCTTTGCCCATTTTCCCACTGATGTTGTCTCTATTTGTGGGGGGTTCTCCCCAGTTTTATGTGAGGAATGTTTTACACCAATTGTTCTTGCTATGTACCATCATAATAAATGCCTTTGCTAGGAGCAAATTGCATTGAGTGGTAGTATGTCTTTTTTTAAAAATTATTTTTATTCTGAACTTTGACCCTTCCCACTAAAAAAGAGCATTTCTACACATACAGTAGAGCACACAACGGATTCTCTATGAAACCAAGAATCTCCATTTTATACCATTTGCTGTTTTTTGAAAAGTGTACAATAAATTCTATGTTACTTTCAAAACTGACCTGCTTGTCTGTGTTTCTTTCTCAGTTCCTTTGTTCTCTTTTGTGTATATTTTTTAAAAATGGCTTTCTCCACTTCATCCCAATTGTTAAATCCCCCCACCCAAATTAAAAACCAAGAGGAAAAAGCAATCCTTGTAGCTAATAGAGTCAAAACAAAATGAATCCACTAGAGACCATAACCTGAAATGTATGTCTCTGTACTTTATGACTACCCATCTCTATCAAGAGGTAACATGCTTTGTCTGTTGATAGCATGGATTAAATCAGAGTACTCAAGTCAAACTTCTTTTCATATTCTCCTAGCTCTGACTCCTTCACTTTCAGTTCATACTACCTAGGATTTCCTGAAGTAAATTTTTATTATTTCTAAAAACATACTAATATCCTACGATATACTATGCCACAATTTTAGTCAGCCAATTCCAATTGTTTTAAGAAAGAATCTAAAGTATCTCCTTAGATTACAGTTCTTCGCTTTTCCTTTTCTCCCTTTCTAAAAATTCCACATTCTTCATCAGGACATTTGTTTTGTTTATGACTATTCCCTTTCCAGTGATAACCTTCCTCAATACCATATTGGTTGGTGCCTGTACTGTTTTGGGTTTCACAGGTCCCTGGCCTGGAGACTAACCTCCGCCATTCTCAGGGAGCTCTTCCTTCTTGCTGGCTACAATTATTCCATTTCTAGTTGTGTTGAAATGCTACCTTGTGGCAGTGCTGGCTTTATGGGAGGGAACCCTTATTGTTCATGGTCTTCTCGATGATTTTTTGTGTAGTTTTGGGGTGGAAATCATTTTCTATAGTTTCTGATTGTATTTCTTGATCATTATTTAGGTTTGGTCTGAAATTTTTGGAGTTTTATCAGAGTAGGTGTGTGGAAGCAGGGAAGCCTGCCTTCTGTTTGGGTGGGAAGCACACTGGTGTGGCATCTTGTGTGACCTTGTGTTGGAAGTGCAACTTCTAGAACCAGAAAGAGAAGCCACCCTTTGAGGAGGAAGTCAACCTTTCTCCCAAGAATGTAAGTGCAAGTTAGGGGAGCAACCCAAATGGGTGATATACACTTAAAAAAGTTAAATAGAATTCCAATAAATCATTCACTTAGATTTCTTATAGGAAATGCCTTCATGGAGCAACAGTTAGGTGGTTCAGTGGATAGTGAATCAGTCCAAAAGATAGGTCCTTGATTCAAATCTGGCCTCAGATGGTGGGTGACCCTGTGCAAGTCACTTAACCCCAGTTACTTAGTCCTTTACCACTCTTCTGCCATGGACCAATACTTAGTATTGATTCTAAGATGGAAGATAAGGGTTTAAAAAAAAAAAGAAAATGCCATTCATAAATGGAGCTTGAGGGAAAAAAAATAAAGAATGGGATTTTCTGTGTCATTTGTCTTCATCTCCAGATTTGACATCATCTATCTTGAACTTGAATCTCAAATTTCCAACTGTCAGTCAGAGGGTTCTAGTTGTAAATTCCACCAACAACCCACTAAAAATGGAATGTCTAAAATGTCTAAAAATGGAAACTTCTCATTTTCCCTTCTTGGTAGCTCTCAAAGGTCCCCATCACCCAATTTCCATCTTTTGGAAATATTAAGAAAGCAAGAGAAGTTTCATTAGCTGTTATCAATTCTGAAACTGTTATGCAGTGAAATTTTTTTACCTTATTCTTATCAAAGATCTCACTAGTTTTTAAAGGGAGAGGCATGATCAGTTTATCAAAGACTCCTCCCTGAAATCTATTAGATTAATGTTCAAGACAAAGAGAAGTAATCTTTGATTAATTACATGCAGAGACAAATTTCTTGAGTTCACCAGTGGGTAGGGGGGGAAAAAAGAAGACTCCTTAGAAGAAGTGATTAAAGAGGGATTTAATGGTTTTGGGAAATTTATTCTTTCATGCACCAAAAATTGTGACTTTTGTTCTGTTTTATATGAATCACACTGTTAACCTAAATTTGATACTCCTGTTTTTTCTTGATTATGGAATTTTGGAGAGGTGGCCCTTTTCCTGGTTAAGGCAAAACTTTCTATCTCCACAGGTGATCCACTTCCATCCCAACTGCTTAAGCAGATTACCTAGTCTGTCCCTTCTAATCTCTTCTTCATCTTCAGTCTCTCTCTTACTGCTCACAAACAATCCCATGTCTCCCCCATCCTCAAAAAAACCCTATCACTTAGGGGCATATAGCTGACTTGGTGGATAGGGAGCCAGGTGTAGAAATGAGAGGTCCTGGGTTCAAATGTGGACTCAGATATTTCCTACCATCAGCAAGTCACTTAACTCCAGTTGCCTAGCTCTCACTGCCCTTCTGCTTTGGAACCAATACTTAGTATTGATTCTAGGACAGAAGGTAAGGGTTTAAAAAAAACAACACCACAAAAAACCCTGCTATCATTTGGTTCATTCATCCCTGCTAGTTAGCATCCCATGTATCTCTTTCCTTGGGTGGCTAAACTCCTTGAGAAAGCAATCCATAATTGGCACTTCCCCTTCCTTTCTCCTCACTCTCTTTTTAACTCTGTAATCTGCTTTCAGTCCTTATTATACAATTGAAACAGCTTTTGGTAAGGTTACCATTTATCTCCTAACTACAAAATCTATGGCTGAGATGTCGAAGCAGCAAAGCACTGTGGAGTGGTTGGGGCATGTTGGAGCACAAAAGACAACATGGCCATCCAATGCAGCTGAGGAAGTCTCCAGGTGTAACGACTTTTTGTGCCACTGGACCCAGGCTTCCAACTGTCTCTGCATCGACTTTTCCACTTAAATCTCCTTCACGCACAAGTGTCTTTGTGCAACACAAAGACAATTGTCATTCTCGGTTACCGAGAAACTACTACTATCTGATACATATTTTAAACTTGACTAAGCTAAAAAAAAACTTACTATGTCTAAAATTGAACTCATTATTATTCCCCCCCTGAAACTCTTCCCCTCTTCCTAACTTTATTTTTGTCAAGGGCATCATAATCTTCCCTGTCACTCAGATTCTTGACCTAGATGTCATCTTCAACTCCTTGCTCTTTCTTATCCAAATAGCTGCCAAGTATTATAGATTCTTCTTTCATAGTGTAGAGCCCGATAAGCGGGTCTACAAGGAGGGGATTGTCCTTTGTGATAGGGACCCGAGGAGAAGTAGGGAATCGAGGAACCAGGGTGAAGAATGACAGACACGGACAAGTCAGTGTTTGAATAGGGCAGGCAGCCTCTATGATTTTCCTCTTGGGAGGAAAATATGAGGATCAATGGAATACGAGGTAGAGGAGAAGATTAAGGTAGAGAATGCAAGCCGAGAGGGGCTGGAGCCTCATGGAGGAAGAGGTTCAGAAAGAGAAAGAGGGAGAGAGGATTAAGGAGCAGAGTGGAGCTCCACAAAAGGGGAGAGGAAGTCCAAGAGAGTTCATGGGGCCTGCCTACTGCTTTTATTGCTGAGGGAGCAGGGAGGTGTTTCCAGTCACGTAGCAATCATATCACAGAGCATAGACAATTAAGATTGGGTGGCAATGTAGAGGGAACACCTTTGGGTGTGTAGATTACAAACCGTGCTTTCCCGGGGAACTGTGACTCCGATCATGTTAATGAGTTTGTCTTAGGCAAGAGCCGAATGGCCAGGTCAAGGTTACATTCACAAACCTCATTGGTATAACCTTATGCTTGGAGACACAGTAACCATACAATCATTTATGATTCATAGATGTGAATATGCTTGGAATGCTACACATAGCCTCTCTTGTATATGCCCACTTCTCTTTTCTGACACTGATACCACCATGGTACAGGCCCTCATCTGCTCAGGCTTGGCCTATTGCAGTAGTCTTTCTGGTTGGTCTTAGTGCTTTATTCTTTCCTTAGTTCCAGTCTATCTCTTGGTCATCAACACTATGTTCTCTTCCTGTTCAGTAAACTTCAGGGACTCCCTGTCACCTCCAGGGTCAAATATAAAATTCTCTCTTTGGCTTTTAAAGTGCTTTATAATATAGACCCTTCCTCTCTTCCCAGTCTCCTTATATCTCCCCAAATTAATATTTACTTATATCTCATCAATTAATATTTCACCATATTAACTCCCTTTACATATTCAGTGATCCTGGAACATTGGTTTCCTTGTTGTTCCTCAAAAAAGACACTATCACCTGTGAATTTTCACTGGTTGTCCCAATGTTCAGGATTTTCTTGTTATCTCTTTTCCCTTGTTTTCTTCAAGACTCAGCTAAAATGTCACCTTCTTTAAGAAGCCTTTCTCAAGTGAAATCCTAGCTACAATGGAGGCTGAGGTTGGAATATCTCTTGAAAAAGTATTCAGAGCTTCAAAGGGTTAATCCAATGGGCTGTCCACACTCAGTTCAACATGGTGAACCTATGTGAGTGGAGGGCAACTAGATTGCCTAGGGGAGGGTGAACCAGTCTAGGTCTGAAATAGAACAGGCTAAATATGTTGGTCAGAGTGGGACTGACCAATGTGAGTAGCTCCACTGCACTTCCAGCCTGGGAAAGATTAGAAGACCCATTAAAAAAAAATCAAAATCAATAAAGAAGCTGTTTCAGATCTCTGAATTCTTGCCAGTAATCTGGTCTCTTCACCTTGGTTATTTCCAGTATATCTTGTTTGGACATAGTTGTTTGCATATTGTCTCTGCTATTATGCTGCGCACTCTTTAAAATCACAGTATTTTTTGTCTCTTTGTATGCTCAGCACTTAGAACAATGTCTGGCAATTAGTAGGTGCTTTATAAAAGCTTATGGACTTGACTTGACCCTGTACATCATAATAAGAAAAATTACTTGGGCAGAAAGATTTTCAAAGGCAGGATGCACCTTTGTCCCTTTAGATGTTCTCTAAGTGGAGGTGCTCAGAAGGATTTAATTAATAAATTTATCTCTGGTAGACTTGTGCTTTTATACATACATACATACATACATACATATATATATATATAAATAAATAAATATATATATATATTTATATATATATATATATATTGAGAGAGAGAGAGAGAGATTTTTTTTCTCCTTCACCCTTAAATCATGTTCCCATTAGGACTTCTCCATCTTTGTCAATAATCCCCCATTCTCTCTGTGAGCAGAATCAAAGCTTCTTTGAAATTCAGATTCTTTTTCATAAAAATCAGCCACTAGACTCTATTGATTTTATTTTATTTTTGGTGGGGAGTAGTGGATAGGCTAGCCATGTTATTTTCTTCAGAGGGGCTGGCTGGGGAGTCTTGATGGACAGTTAAAGGCTGGGAGGCAGCTCAGGTCTAAAGCAGGGTATATTTGATCTTTACCGGAAATATGGGATTGGTTCCTCCTGTTATGAGTCAGCTGGAGTAATGAGGTTGTTTAAACAGCAAAGGACTCCACCAACATGGCTAGGTGGTTCAATGGATAGAGAGCCAAGCTTAGATATGAGAGGTTCTGGGTTCTAATGTGACCTCGAAGACTTCCTAGCTGTGTGACCTGAGCAAATCACTCAAGCCCAATTGCCCAGTCTTTATTGCTTTTCTGTCTTGGTGATGGCTCTGTCCTGGGGCATACAGCAAAGTTGGTTCAGCTCCCCGGAAGTCCTATGTCTTCTGCTCTCATCTTCTAAACTAGGAAATGAAATATTGCCTCACCTTTGATAAAGTCTCTTACATCCATTTCTTCCCTGCAACCTAACTGCACCGTTTTATTATGTCTTCATGCCATCATTTTGGGCCTGGACTATTGCCAGCAACCTAGTCTCTCCACTTCACTGACCTCATCTTTCCAGTCTATTCTACCTACCGCTGCCAGAATCTTTTCCCCAAAACAGATCTTCCTTTTAAAAATTATTTTATGTTTTCCTATTCAACTATTTATCCCTTGCCAGCCTTCCCCTGGTTGGGTGGGTGGGTGGGGGCAGTCTGATTTTGCCAGGTCGCAGGGAAAGCAGAATTTATCACTACCGCTAGACTCAAAGCCCTCTCCTTCTTAATCCTTCCCTTACAACCCCCACCCCCAAGCCCAGGCAGTTCTCCTGATTCCCTCCCTTTAAAAAATCTCAGAGCCGCAAAGAGATCTTCCTTTTCTTTTTCTTTTCGTTTTTTTTCAGATGAGGAAGCTGAGGCTCAGAGGTGACTTGGTCAAAGTCACCCAGTTGGGCAGTGAGTGAGTGACCCAGCAGGGATTGGAGCTCACATTTCTTCTCTACGAATTCAGAGCTCTGCAGTTTCCAGATCCTCCCTTATTCTCGACCCTGCTCTCGGATCCAGGGCTCCGTTCGGTTCTTCCCCTTTCTCTGTCCTCCCGGGTTCCAGACTTTCAGCCCTTCCCCAGCCCTACTCCGGCGTGGCTACTCCCGTGACCAGCGGCACAATGCATTGATTTCCGGCTTTGTCAGCCGTTTCCACAGGCTGGTCTGCAGCGGACACTCGCCGGGACACGCAATCCTCCCTGACTCCACAGCGCACCGCAGCTGCTGCAGCAGTAGCAGCAGTAGTAACACTTAGGCCCGCGACAACATGGGAGTGCCTCTACAGGACAAAGGCAGAACTGGCTCCATAGCTCAGGGGTTAGAGCACTGGTCTTGTAAACCAGGGGTCGCGAGTTCAAATCTCGCTGGGGCCTTGTTCTGAGCACATTTTTATTTTCTCTCAAAAGCAACAGTGAAACCGAGAAAACGTCCTTAGAGGATTGATAGGGATTTCCCTATCCCAGCTTTGCGTTGTCGATGGGGCTCAAACTAATTTCTCTATTTCTAGTCAATCTGTTGTTGCTTGTCCCTCCCTAGTATTTTTCTATTTTCTGTCTTCCTCTTCTTAGATATAGCATATATGTAAGCAGGTAGGCAGGCAATAAACATTTATTGAGCATTTGCTGTGTGCTAGGCACCGTGCTAAAGGAAGAATGGAAAGGAGGATGGGAGGAGAGATTGATGGAAGAAAGAATAGAAGGAAGGATAAAAGGATGGAAAAATAGAAGGAAGGAAAGAAACACCTGTATGATTAGTGTCATTCTTCTGAATGCCCCATTCCTGACCCAACTCCCTAACCCCCTTTTAGTTCTCTCTGCCCATTTTACTTTCTGTTCTAATTTTCATTTTTATAACAGGCTCCTTAACCTCCTATTTTGCTTCCTTTCATTCCAATTATCTCCTGCTTATCGGCTTAATTTTTTAAAAAAAGTCCTTACTTTCTGTCTTAGTAACAATTGTGAGACAGAAAGGCAAAAGCCTAGGCAACCAAGGTTAAGGGACTTGTCCAGGGTCACACAGCTTTCAGACCATCTCTTGCTCTCTTTTTCTCCTTTAAACTTTAATATCCTCCCTCTTTTTCTCATTTTCTCTTTAGTGTGGATCTTTCTGGTTTATTTTTCTTCTTCACACTGTATCTCTTCTGCTTGTGATGATCTTTCTAAGGACCTGTTTCCTTCTTCTGTCATTGCTTACATGCTTTTAAAAAATCTTTATCCCTTTTTCATCTTTTATTTTCTCCAAACAATGGATCTTTTCAAGCTATCCCTTCTCAACCTTTTCTCCCCCTGCCCCCACATATACCTGGAAGAAATGATTTGGTCTACTATAAAGTATTCATAGCATGTACTTTGTATTACTCAAACATTTTCTGTTAAAAAAAAAGTTTTAAATTAATTGTTTTTATGTTACCAAGATTTCCCTTTTTAGCTTTCTCCTTTCTTCTTCCAGAGTAGCAGCCCTTATAATTCAGAACACTGGGAAAAAAAAGTTAGATTAGAAAGAATTTTTAAAAATATAAATGTAATTCTCAGTTATTTAAGAGCCATTTAGTAAGAAAGGAGTTTGAAGGGACAAAAATAATCCATATCTGTTAGACTTGTGAGGTCAGTAGAATTCTGTGGTGACACAAACTGAGGATGGTGACTAATAGCCATGGTGGAACATAATTTTGTCACAGACTGTAGAACCACAACATATTCTCCAAAGGGGGCAACAGATAAAGATTATTTAACCTACAGTCCTGTCTTTAACCAATATATTGCCCAGGCCTCTCCTATAGCCACAGCCCTCTTGAAAGCTACTTTCAGCTTCAAGCAATGTTTTGGGTCAGCATCCACTCAGAACCTTATTTCATGAGCACTTACTGATTTTCCTTGTACTAGACTAACCTTTAACACTATTTAAAAGCATTGAATTAAATAGCATTATAAAATAAAGGACAAGTGTCAACCCTCCATATGTATTGCCATATTGTAAGACTAGGACCCTAGGTAAGGAAAACATGGAAAAAATACAGAATGGAGGGACTACATGCATTGGGAAGGAATACATATGGGAGAGGGAGAACATATAACCAAAGAACACACATAGATAGTACTGGTTCCATGCCTAGCGCAAAAGCTTAACAAATTTATGCCTATCTTAACTCTTCCCTTGAACATACCCCTACCATATCCAATCTGTTGGCAAGTCTTATTGTCTTTTTTTTTTTAAATAAAAATTTTATACCCTTACCTTCCATATTGGAATCAATACTGTGTATCAATAATGTGTATTGGTTCCAAGGCAGAAGAGTAGTAATGGCTAGGTAATAGTGACTTGCCCAGGTTCACACAGCTGGGAAGTGTCTGAGGTCAAATTTGAACCTCCCATCTCTAGGCCTGGCTCTCAATTCACTGAGCCACCTACCTTATTGTCTTATTATTTCTGCTTTTAACTTCTCCTCTCTATATAGCTTCCCTTCAGACACAGGAGCCCATCACCTCATATCTGGACTACTGCAATAAATTTCTGGTTGGTTTTCCTGCCTCCAGCTTTCTCCACTCCAAATGGTTCTTCATTCAATTGTCTTCCTTAAGTGTAGGATGATGTCACTTCCAGATCATGTCATGACCTCCCCTCTTCACACTACCCTTCCCTAGCTGCCCACCAGATCCAGTAGCTCTCAATTACTTCCAAGATCAGATATAAAATTCCTTGTTTAGCCTTTTATAACCTAGCCCCTTCCTCCCTTTCTGGTCTTAGATTTTTAGTTTCCTCTGGGTAGTTTCCAATCTAGTGACATTGACCTCCTTTCTGTTTTCCCCATCTCATCTCTTGACCATGTATGCCTTTTTCACTAGCTGTCCTTTATGCCTAGAATGCTCTTCTTCCTCACTTCTAACTCCTGGCTGCTCAGCCTTCCTTAGATCAGTTCAAATATCACCTTTGGCAGAAGGCCTTTTCCAATCTGTCCCTTTCTCCATCTCTTTAATTCCCAGGAGCCTTGCCTCAGAGACACTGTATATACAGTGTTTTATATTGATGTATATGTCAGTTTCAGATTCTGATTTATGATTTCCAATAATTCTTCCAGAACATATAGACTGCATTGATCATTATATGACTAGCCAGAAGAATCTGTGGCCCCATTTTCCTTGACCTGTCTCCTATACTTATATTTAAAGTACATCCAATACTAGTTAGAAATGATTGTTGAACCTCTGTAGCAATCTTGTTGATGCAACAATTATAATTCCATCTTCTTTATTCTTAATAGGCTTCTTTGGTTAATTTTGAAAAGCTGCTGGCAGTCAAAACAGGCCTTTGAAAAACTTTATGTAAACCTGGACCTTGGATTGAAAGACATGTCTAATTGCTAATTTGGGCCCCTGCCCATCATACTGCCCTGGGGGATTGGTGGGGTGCTGAGGTAAGAGGGAGATGGCTTAGGCCTCTCCTTGACTGAATTGCTATTTAACCTATCCATACCTTCCTATGTTGTGATGATTAATAAATTATCCTTTTCTTGCTGTCTGCCATTCACATAAACTCTGCCATAAATGTGTATAACATTATATTAAAAAATATTGTTTAGAAAAAATTATTAAATTTTTTAAAGTATCACATGATATATAAAGACTATGTTTCAAATAAAGACAAAAGATTTCACATGCGCAGAGAAGTTTTGATAAAAATTTGCTCTAAATGTGTAAGCATTAGAAGATGAGCTTCTTGAGGGCAAGGACTGTGCATCTCTATCTCTGAATACTTAGCATTTATCACACAGTGCCCAGCTCAGGGAGAGCTAATTATAAATGTTTGTTTATAGAATGATTGATTCATTAATAGTCAGAGTGGCTCCTTTTTGCTAGGGAAGCATTTCTTTATGGAATCTTCCTCTTTTGACACTGCTGCTGGCTAGCCCCTGCTATCCGCCCAGAGTTCTGATGACTCTTCAGCTATGGGCAGTTAGACTCAATTGTGGAAGCTCCCTTCTGCCATCTGCTGTCTTTCTCTTTTGAAGTTGCTCTCTCTGCTTCCACTTTCTGGTTTTCTTGCTGATTGCCTCCGCCTCCCCCCTTATATAAAAAAACAAATCCAAAAAAACCACAACCTCTTTTAGAGTGTATTCCAAGAGCTATCTCTATCCTTCTTTTGGGATTTTGTGATCAGGAGAAGCCCTCAGGCTTAAATTGAATCTTATCTTTTGAACTCTTTTAATTCCTTCTGAAATGCCACTCTTGTGAATTCAGCTTCCTATTTAATTTAGAGAAGCCATACTTAAATTTTTTGGTTTTAGAACCCCTTCTTAATATTCTTAAATATCGTTGAAAATCTTTCCGAAAAGAGTTTTTGTTTAAATGGGTTACATTATTTATTCTTATCTCAAAAGAAATTAAAATGACTTAGTATTATTAAGAACATAGTTTTGATCTCACAGACCCCCTGAAAGGGTCTTAGGCACGACAGAGGTCCCTGAACTACACTTTTCGAAAAACTAATTTAGAGTAAGTACTTCTTTCAACTCTTTTCTTCTCCTAAGATCCCTGTGTGGTTCTTGCAGCTCATTACACCTCTTCTCAAAATTTCAATATGCAAGGCAGAAGAGGAAGGACAATTTTTTGGACACACCATATCCCCATGAGTGCAACTGGAGAGGCTGTCTTGCCAAAGGTCGAGACTAGAGGAATTTTATTGGATCCAGTGCATAGGAGACCTCTCCACCTTATTCTTCCACTTCTGGGCCATATCCTCTCTCTGTGCAGGCCTTTGTTTGCCTCTCGTCGTGGTATTTTTAAACATAAGGTGGTTTCCCTGTTTGCCTCTATTTTTCATTCTTTCATTCCTTTTCACCTTTGAGATTGAGATTGCCCCTTCTGCTTTTATGGATTCAGGCGAGTAGTATTACGTTCTACTCTAAGGTCTCGTTTAAGTCTCTTGACTGTTTTTTTAAGCGTGTTTCTTCTATGCAGCAAATTTTGGAATTCTGCTTTGTAATTCATTTTAACTCTGCTATCTGGTCAAGTTCATCAACACATCACAGTTACGATGGCTGGTTTATTCTCGGTTACAATGTTTCTGCTTGGAAAAAAAAAAAGAAGAATCATTACGAAGTATTTAAGGTAATTCACAGTGCAATCTGTTTCCTTTTTCTTTCTCAACTCACATCCAAATCCCTGAATCTTTCTCAACGGCACTCTTCTTTCCTTTGGAACCATCCTTTCCCTAGCTAATTAGAAGGAAATTGAGAAGAAATCCGAACAATTTTAAAGTTAATTTTACACGATTACATTCTGAGGTTATTACAGTTGGAGTCAGTATAGATGAATCCTAGAATTGAAGATTTGCTAACTGGGTTCTAATAATTCTGACTTAGTTGTGGGTTCATTTGGGATTAATTCAAAAGACGGACTTAATGGAACAGGCGAACGATGCTGCATGGACTCATAAGGATTCTGGCCGAGAAAACCTTGACCGGCTCGTTGGTCTAGGGGTATGATTCTCGCTTTGGGTGCGAGAGGTCCCGGGTTCAAATCCCGGACGAGCCCACCTTTTTTCCCCTTTTAAAATCTAAATAGAAACATTTAAATAGTGTGTTGAATCTATCTCTCTTAGATGTTGGAGGAAAAGGGGGATGGGGTGGGAACTGCAGTTGAAGAAAGAATGCTATGTATGTTACTATGACTGGGTACATGACTGGGTATATATGACAGCGCGCTTCGGTGCATTAAAGCAAAAGATACTGGGGCTACTATGTAAATACACTAATATGTGGCAAGAGTACCCAGTGCATTAGGTCTGTGCTTAGGTGAGTTTTGGTGAATTACGTATTTGCTTCAATGTTGACACTATGTTTCAAGAGAGAAGGAATACAGCTTCTCTCCGTCCCCCCTCACCCCCCCTCCCTGCCCCGCCTGCGTGAGATGGCGACCAAATTGACATAGATGCCACGATGCTAGAGAGTGTTCCTGAATGTTTTCTTGAATCGGATTGTGAATGAACACTTGTGCTGTGAAGAGGGCGTTAGTGTGGCACACGACCTTATTGTGCGTGCAATGCATGTCATCTTTAATAAATATATACAACGTCTCAGCGCAACTTTAATCCAGTAAACAGGTTCTTCAGCGAGTGGTTCTTTTTGACTGGCAGTGTGGTGGTAATTAAGGTTGCTAGAATGACCAAGTTGAATTGTTAACCCAGGATCAAAAGAACTTTTATCGTTTTGCAATAGAGCACACACGAGTTTAGCCATAGAAATGAAGGCGTGGGCAATGCAAAAGAACAACCTCCCTTCGAGTCTCCTCCTTTCCCTTGAGTTCTCTCTCCGGATCTCATCCCCACACACTCGGCTTCTCTGCAAAACGAGGGAAGTGGTATCTCTCATTACCTCAAGGGGGCTGTTGCGAGGACGAAAATGATGAATGCAAAGCTCTTCTGCGAACCTGTATGCTCTGTAGCATGTCTATACATCTCCCAAGGATTATTTTTTTTCTCTCATTCCGATTCCCAGACTTAATCATGCGCCCAGCCCAGCTAATTCTGTCGATATTCACCTGGGGAAAGGGGAGCTGGGATGAGTTGGTCGTCCCCACACCCATACCCACTGAAAGGTACAGCTTGTGCAGGAACAGACACGCATAGGCTGTGTTCCTATGGAAACGCACACAGGAAAACACGGAGCCTCTCACCTCCTGCCTTAGACTCACCTGAGAGGGAAAGGTCTATCACACACCTAATCACACATTCATTCAATCGAGTTAAAGCATTTCTCGTCCCCAGCAAATGGGAATCCAATTCTATTTTTCGCTCCTAACTCCTGCACTTTAATTTTCTTTTCAGTGAACAAAAATCTATTCTTTCTCTCTGCTTCTCCTCCCATTGAAAACTATACAAGCTGTTGTAACACACATACAGTTGAGGAAAACAAAATTTCCTCATTGATCGTGGCCAGAATATGTCCCAATCACTCCTCTATTATGAACATATTTCATTATTTGTCCTTTATAATTGTGGGTGTTCATTGCAAGGATCAGAATTAATAAGTCTTTAAGTGCCCTTCACTCTATAGAAGGCCATATACACATCTTCCCAGTTTATCTGCATCATTTCTAACAGCAATTCATCACATATTAATTGTAATAATATCTAATAAGAATCTCACAGTAATCCCTCACGTTCACATGCCATAATGTATTTATCTGTTCAGTCATGTATCAGGACATCCATCTTTTGCCTCCAAAAACGTTCCTCCTTACATTTGCATTGTTCTTAATCACACAATGCACGAACAGGGTGAGATGGAAGATAACTCATATTTTGTCGAGGAGATAGAGGTTGGCTACCAGGTATATCGCATCTTTTCTTTTTTGCACCGTTACGAAGGTAAGCGAAAGCTCCGGAAGCCAATGGGTGTTTGAGTATTTAAAACGGAAGACACTTTTTCCGTCTAAAAAAAACGTAAGCCACTTGGCAGCGGTGGGATTCGAACCCACGCCCCCGAAGAGACTGGAGCCTTAATCCAGCGCCTTAGACCGCTCGGCCACGCTACCAAATCTGCGTCAGAGGTGCAGGCATATCCCTCTTCAAGGCAATTCTGAATCCTAGCCTGGGATCTATTTATTAAAAGACAAGAGAGAGGAAAGAGGCTAATGTTGGGCTGGCGGGTCCAAGTGATTTATCTGTGGATCCAGATATGGATTCTTTTTATAAGGTGGAGGCACGTGTAGTATGTAAGCACTCAAGCCCCAAATTGGGGTTTTCTAGAAGTAATTTAGTTCAGCCTTACTAATTTTTTTAAACTACTGTCTTGCAGTCTTATCCGAAACTCCCACTTTTAAAGTCAGTCCGTTGCGTCAAAACGGTATATATATATATATATTTTAAATTAATGCTTTGTCTTATTCTTTCTTTTTTATGTTCTTGACACTTCCCATTTTGTGGGTTAAAACCATGCATTATCCTCCAGCATGTATTAGTATTGGCAACTTCCTATAGAAAATTAGTGAAAGTTAGGTGCCTTCAGAAGAGAGATGCCAATCTCTCCTCCTGAAGGAAACTCCCCTTCCCCCAAGCAGCTTTATATACATAAATATACCTCTTTAATTCACTCTTTTCTAATGTGGCAAAAATTCCCATTTCCCCTCTTTTTTCCTAATAGCTCTGACCGTCAGAATTTCAAATGGTTAAAAAAGGTTAGAAACTGAATACTGATGGAAGGTTCCTATGGGAAAAAGTCCTGAAACTTACAGCGACATTCTTGACTCCCTGTCCCAAATGTTTCAGTGTGAAAGGCTTTGGCCATGTCTAAATTCTGACTCAACTTAGAAATGGAAACTTAAGGAATGCTCCCATGAGTTCAAGAACACTGGGAAAACTTAAGGAGGGTAGGACAAGATAAAGAAAATATAACAGACACAGACATTGTATTACACACAGGTGGTGGGTGGGCAACAAAGAAGAAGATTGTTGTGTTAAATTCCTATAAATTCCGAATTCATGTGAGCATCTTTGGACCACTCAGAGCAGTGCCCAGTTCCTCTCCCCTTTCTAATAAAGGCCGCATTTTCTCTGCCAGCATCTTAGCTAAGCCTCCTTCCTGTCTGCTCATTAGAGTCACTTGGGGGTTCAGACCCCGAAATTCTACTCCACACACCACCAACTCTCCAACTTCTTGTCGAAACAAAGCAAATCAGTACATTGTGCCAAGTCTACCCCCTCCCCCTCCCCTCACCCCCCAGGACACCAAGAAAGACATAACGCACTTTTACTCATGATAGTGCAGTCCCGATTGGTCCCTTTCTTTATCTGAGTACACACACCCACAGAATGGTTTTTTATCCCTATTTTTGGAGGAGGTACCCATGCTAGTGAGACCAGAGATCCATTCTGTGTGAGGGAGAACATGTAGTAGATTTGGAATTAAAAGACCTACTTGTAAATTTTGGCTCTGCTACTCCGACTTTATTTCTGTGACTCTGGGCAAATCACTTCTTTCTCTGGGCCTCATTTTCTTCATCTGTCTAAATCACAAGTCTATCCCCTGTTTTTCTTTTAAACTGTTCTTTATTTTTTTAAGTGATAAGCATTAAAAAAAACCAAAAACAAAAAACTCTTTACCTTCTGTTTTAGAATCAATACTAAGTCGTGGGTAGAAGAGGGGTAAGGGCTAGGCAATTGGGGTTACACAGCTAGGAAGTATCTGAGGCCATGAATTGAACGGAAGACCTCCTGTCTTCAGGCCTGGTGCTCTATCCATTGAGCCACCTAGCTGCCCCTTAACAATTGTTTCAAAACAAAACAAAACAAAACAAAACAAACTAATCTGCCCCTCCATCTTCCTCTTGCTCTACTGAGTAAATTAAAAAACAACTAATATTCATATACATATCTACATAATTCAGCAAAACAAAATTTCCAATTAGCCATGTCCCAAAAAATATGCCTCCATCTGAATTTTAAGTTTATCACCTCCTGTCAGGAGGCGAATGAGGTATTTGATCTTTATTCTTTCAGACTCCTAGTTTATCAATATATTGATCAGAGTTCTAAAGTACAGTTCAAAGTTGTTTTTCTCTACAATGTTATCAGTTTAAAATTTGTTCTCCTGCTTCACTATGCATCAGTTTACAAAAGTCTTCCCAGTTTCATCTGAAGTTGTCCATTTCATCATTTTTTGTGCCACAATAACAATTCCATTAAATAATATACCTCAATTTGTTTAGCCATTCCTCAATAGAATTTTTGACTACTTTGAAAAGAGCTACTAAAAAAAATTTTTTTTTTACATAAATATCTTTTCTTCTTTCTTTGAGTAAGATTAAAGAGAACACATAGTTTGCTATCTTTCTGGGAATAGTTCCAAACTGTTTCTTAGAATGGTAGCACAGCTCTAAAAACAGTGCATTTGTGTTCCTGGTTTCCCATAGTCTCTCCAATATTTGCTGTTTTCTTCTTTTGTCATTTCTGTCAGCATGATAAGATAGGACAGGTATGATAGGTATGAGATAGAACCTTATAGTTACTCTAATTGCCTTTCTCTAATTATTAGTGATTAGGGGCAGCTAGGTAGTGTAGCAGATAGGCCTTCAGTTAGGAAAAGCTGAGTTTGAATTCAACCTCAGACACAATAGCTATGTGGCCCTGTACAAGTCACTGTTTGTTTCTGTTTCCTCATCTGTAAAACAGCTGAAAAAGGAAGTGACAAACCACAACAATATCTTTCCCCAGAAAACTACAAATGGAGTCGTGAAGACATGACTGAAAACTAACATTTATTAGTGATTTAGAACATTTTTTCATATCATTGTTGATAACTTAGATTTTTTACTTTGAAAACTGTTGGTTGTATCCTTTCAACATTTATCTATTAGGGAATAGTTTTTAGTCTTAAATGTTTTTAAAAATTCATAAAATAATGAAAACCTACTTTTCCTCTCTTTTTCTTTCTCTTCCACTTGAGAAAGCAAGAAAAACAAAACTCTTGTTATGAACTTGTGTGCTTAAACAAGATAAATTCCCATATTGGCCTTGTCCAAAAAACATGTCTCAATTTGCACTCTGAGTTCATTACCTTTCTATCAGAAGATAGATAATATGCTTCATCATCAGTTTTCTAGTTGGCCATTCCATTGACCAATGTTTCTAAGCCTTTCAAATTTTTTTGTCTTTTAAAATATTATTGTATAAATTATTCTCCTGGTTCTGCTCACTTCACACTACATGAATTCATATTAATTATCCCAGGTTTCTCTGAAAATATTCCTTTCATTATTTCTATTGCCTCATTTCTTATAATATTTTGTCACATTTGTGTACCATATTCATATAACTTGTTTAATCATTCCCCCAATTGATGGGCACTGCTTCCATTTCTAATTCTTTGCCACCACAAAAAAAAAAGTTGCTGATGGTCATGGGCAGTAATAGAAACAGGACCCTCATGTTTTGAAATCTTGTAGATGTCACCAGTTAACACTAGTGAAGTAAGCATAAACTGCAAAATCTGTAGTTTCAGCATTAGTGAGGCATAAATTGCCGAATCTGTATTATTAATCAGTGAACCATTCTGTATTGTTAACATTGAACTGGTTCTGTACAGTTCTGTTCTGTGTACAAACTCTGTGAACTGTTAGATTGTACTAGCTTTGTGCTGCTCTGCATTATTATTTGCTCTTATTGTTCTGTATTTATCTTCGTTTGGAACTGTTAGGCATTATTAATTACTTATAGTGTTATCTATTGTACTATATCTTTGCCCTCCACCCCTATCCTGTTCCCATCTTTGATGAAGGTAATGAGACCTGTCCTACGCTGGCAAATGATGACATGTGGGACAATGGGGGGGTGGATATGGGACATGCACATTAAGGCTTCTGACAGTCCAGAGGAACACCTCTCCCCCAAATTTGTGCATGCTTCATATTTCCTTTTGGGGTCCCCAGGTTTACCCATGATTGTCAGACCCCAATCCACACCTGTAATGCCCAGTATTGCCCAGGCATGTGGTATTCTGGGAAAAGGTGGGGAGATTTCCCTGGAATGGGAAATGACAAGCTCCCAGACCCTCAATAAATATCCAAACTCTGATCCATACAGGGGAGCTGCTACTCCACACCTGGAAAGCTACTATTCTATCAGCTCCAGAGCTGTTTTTCCACTAGATCAGGGGCTACTCCATCACCCCTTGGCCTATTTTACCAGCTCCAGGGCTGGTTAGTCTTCAGGCTATTCCAGTTCACAGCTCCACCAGCACATAGTGCATTACTGTACCTGTTTTCCCATGGCTCCTCCAAAATTTGCCATTTTCCTTTTTTTTTGTGTCAACTTCTCAATCTGATGGATGTGGAGAACTCTGAAGTTGTTTTTATATACGTTTTTCTAATTATTCATCATTTAGAGTACTTTTTCATATGGATATTGATAACTTGAATTTCTTCCTCTGAAAACTGCCTATTCATATCCTTCAATAATTTTTCAATTATTATCAACCATTCTATCTCATCTCTAACAGATTGTTCCTTCTGCCAGTGTTATTCTTTCACTTTTCCTCAACCTTTCCCTGTCTACTAGCTTCTTATTGCCTACAAGCATGTTCAGGTCTTCTCCCATTCTCAAAAGTCCCGCCTTGATTCTTCTATTCCCTGTATCAGCCTATATCTTTTCTGTTATTTGTGGCAAAACTCCTTGAGAAGGATGTAGTTTAGTCACCCTTTTGTCATCACCCTCTATTATGACCCTGAAGGAAAAGGAATAAGGGGAGGGGAACCTACTTAAGACCATTGTCTCAGAAAAGGACTTTTTCCTATTTATATTTGCCAAACCTATTTCATTCAACCTATTTTTCACCCAAGTATTACGACATGCTGTGCTGAATCTAAATCTGGGCGTCTACATCAAATACCAACTGGATGGCTCACTATTCAACCTTGTATTAATTCTAAAAATAGGCATGGCTTAAAGAACTTTTTGCCTCATTATAAGTATGGGTGTAAGCATTTCTCATTGTTCAGCAAGGAGTTTTCTCACCTAAAGCAGTCTTAAATACAGGTGGAGTAGAGATCCTCCCATTTCTGATCCAAGTAGAGTTAATACAAAGGGGTACTAAGTACCTATTAAAGGTCAGGCAACTTGTAAACTTGTCAGGAGAAAAAGGTGAGAAACTTACTCAGAGATTCTAACCTACTCAGGGGTGGATTACTAAAAGGATTAATCTACTCAGCTGTGAATTCAGAATGGGCTGTCCTTTGGAAAACGTCTACAGTGATTGGTAGATGGAAGAACTTAGGAGAGGTGACATAGGAGAAAACCCCCTATATAAGAAAGAGATTCGCTTGAGAAGGATCTCTTAAGAAGAGGTCTTGAGATCTCTCTGGAGAGACAGGCTCTAAGGAGGGCCTCTTGAAAAGAATCTCTTGAAGGACAATCTCTGACTCTGGCTGGAACTCCCTCTGGGGAGACTCTGTCCCCCAGAATCCTCGCTTGAACAGATCTTATGGCTAGTGATAACTGACTGACTGATCTTTTCTTTTAGGACTTAGGCTTGGGTTGGCCAGGGCTACCCTGGGCCGGTCTATCCTTTTCTCATTATTTCCTTTTTTTCTCTTTCTCTCTTTCTTTGATTCCTCATTGTATTATTAATTAAAGTCTCTATAAAACCCAGTTGACTTGGGTATATTCATAATTGGGAATATTTCCCTGGCGACCACCTTATATTTGATTTAGAACAAAACACTGTGGTGAAAACATATTTTCTGAGGTCACAATTTACTCACCCACTCTTTTAGCAGCCACAAATTAAACCTTCAACCATTTTAACTCTCACAGTTTATGGCATCCACTCTTTTAAATGCCACAATAGTCAGGCCAAACAGTTTTGTTGCTATAGAGAACCTGTCCACAATGGTTTGGAGATTATTTTCTTGGTGGGCCATGAGAGCACAGTCATCTGCGAAGAGAGCTTCCAAGATGAATCTCTCTGTTGTCTTTGTTTTTGCAGTCAGACAAAAATTTTGCTAGTTTATCTAAATTCTGGAGAGATAGGTTAGTATTTCACACAATATTTCAGTACCCTTTCATTTGGGCTGAATGCTACTCTCCATTCTGACATCCCTTCTAATTTCTTCTTTTACCTTTTCCTTTTCTTCATGTAACTAGGTAAGAGTCAATATCTGCTGCTTCTTACTGGGTGAGTCAATATTGTAGAGGCTCATGAGCAGGGTCATGGTCACAGCAGAAATGACCCTATCATACCAATCCCAATCCTGGGATTGAATCCCACCCAAGGGGGTAAATTTGCTTATGCTTGTCTTTTATATGTGGCATTTGATGAGGTGGAGGGCATATGCTTTGTGGTGTGAAGTTCAAGGGATCTTGTAGAGGCAGAAGAAATAGATTTTGGGCATGTTTGGCTTGAAATATTTATTAGATAATGTGAATCTTAAAATTTCTCAGACTTAGTGAATCTTAAAAATTCTCAGACTCTACCTTAGAACATTTTTGGTTAAGTCTGCTATCCCCTTATTTTTCAATGAAGGGACTTTGGTCAGGAATATAGGTGGGAACTCTAAAATTACTCCACCCATACTTAGGCATACTTTAGGGGAAGATAAAGTTGTAAACTCCTGATTGAACAATGAAAAGTCCCCAGCCCACACTTAAAGTGAAGCAAGAATCCTTAAGCTAGGTCTATTTTTAGATCTAATACAAAGGAGTGCTAAGTACTTATGAAGATCAAATTAATCAGGCAACTTGCAAAGGACAAGATTAGTCTAATCAGCTGTGAATTACTCAAAAGTTTTAGTCTACTCAGGTGTGAATTAAGAATGGTCAGTCCTTTGGAAAACATCTACTGTGATTGGTAGACTTAGAAATTTAGGGGAGGTGACATAGGAGAAAATTTTCTTTAAAAGGAAGGAGCTGGAGGGCTCTGAAATTAATTCAGCTTTGGTAGCTGAGTTGGAGCTCAGACTAGTTGGAGTAGCTGGATCTCTCTGAACATTAGAATTTTGCTTGGGACAAATCTTGTGGTGAGTGGATTAAAGACTGACTGGTCTCTCTCTTAAGGCTCAGGCCTAGGCCATGTTATCCTAGGCCCTTCATACTATATTTCTCTTATTCTCTCTCCTTTTCCTTAATTCCTTTATTTGTATTAATTAAAATCTCCATAAAACCCAGCTGACTTGGGTATATTTAATATTTGGGAATTTTCCCATGGCGACCACTTATTTTTGATATAAAATCAAGACACTAAAAATTATCTTTACCAGCGTGGCCAAAATCTTACAGTTTGGCCATTTACACGTTTTCGTGGTCACAGTTTATGGCAACTACTCTTTTTAACTGTCACAATAGAGAAATGGAGTATGGTGAATGGCATCATATAACATATATGAAGGCCTGCTCCTATTACCTCCATCCACCTCAAACCAAGAAATTCTGGAATAGCTATAATTTATCTTCTAGATTATCCTAATTGTTCAGAACATTCACACCTTCTCAGTCCTAACCTCTAACTCATTATAGCATGGAAAGTTTAGAGGAATTTGAATAAACTGGGTTACTGATTCTCAGGAGTCTATCTTCCCCATCTTTCCTCTCTACTAATGAGATCCCAAAGGTCTTGGAGGTTAACTTTTTGGAGTCTGAAAACTTTGGTCTCTGGAGTTCTTCTTTTCCCAGTCACTCAATGGCAGACTCCCTTGTGGGTTTGACCAAAAGGGAAACATTTATTTGACAAATTACCACATATATCCTCAGAAACTTCTTTTGAGAGAAAGTCCTGTAGTATATCAGACTATACTAGTGATGTAAACCCCTTGCTTCTCATATTAGATTCAATATGAATACTTATATAGGATTTAATAATAAAGCAAATATTAGTTTCTTCTTATTAATGGAATAAACAAAACTACTTTAGCAAAATTATATGAATGGAACCGACATGGGGAAATATAAACTGGAAAAAAATCAATAGTACAACTACAACCTATTTTCCCTCCCTCCCCCAAAATTTAAGGTCTTAAGTAGATTTTGTAGCAGTCCACCCCTAGCTATTGTTACAGGGGAATCACTTTAAAAGACTGATATATATTAATTTAAGGTCGCCAAGGAATCAGCTATGTATTTCCTAAATAAAAAACTCAAGTCAGCCGTCAGCCTTTTTTGGAGTTTAATTACAATAGGAGTAAGAAAGGAATTAGAGATAGAGAGAGAGAAAAAGTGTCTTCAGCAAGGATTTCACCAACTCAGCCTCCTCCATGAAAGTAAGGCCTCTCTGGAACCAATCTTCCCAGAAGCCAGGAAAGGAAGGTTGGCAGAAGTTGTCTTGGCAGTGTGAATTTTAAAAGTCTCCATCTTGGTCTAGCACCCAAAAATTGTGCACACCCACACTACACGGGCATGTGCTAGTCAATGACAAATCAGAAATAACTAACTGCCCACCTGGGCTGTCCTAAGCCAAGCTAGAGCCAACCATTGGATTTGTGAGACACAGGAAGTGAGGTAGGGAACAGCCTCTGAGATTCGCGGAACTTCCGGTGGGGAGAGCTAGAGGAGAGTTGGTGTTAGGAGCTTGGAGAGGGAGGACGCCCGCAGACAGCTTTCCTTCAGATCGGTCACATGAGTTAAGGACTGATTCTTTCCACCTGGGCCTTTGGGCCTAAAACTCCCCCTGCCTTGGTCAGAGGTTGAGTAGCCTCTTTCCCTTTTCTCTTCTCTCCTTCTCTCCCTAACCTTTTCCCTACTCCCAGTGTGATTAAACCTCCATAAACCTCATTCTGACTTGAGTGTTTCATTTTAGGAATTTCATAAGTAAATTCCTTGGCGGCCATTGTTAAATATTATATAAATCTTGTAGCCACATTTGTAACCATTACTATATTATAACCTTCTCACAGAGGCCTAAATTTCCCCATTACAGCAGATAGATTCCCAAATATTTTATATTGCCTAGAATTATTTTAAATGGAGTTTCACTTTCTAACTCTTGCTGCTAAGTTTTGTTGGAAAGGTATAGAAATACTGATGATTTATGTGGATTTATTTTGTATCCTGCAGCTTTGCTAAAGTTATTATTTCCACTAGCTTTTTAGTTCATTTTCTACGATTCTCTAAGTACACCATCATCACATCTTCAAAGAATGATAGTTTAGTTTCCTCACTGCCTATTTTAATTCCTTTAATTTCTCCCCCCCCTCTAATTTCTACCACCAGCATTTCTAGTACAATATTAAGTAATAGAGGTGATAATGGGCATCTTTGCTTTACTCCTGATCTTATTGGGAAGGCTTCTAATTTATCCCTATTGCAGATGATACTTGCTGATGGTTTTAAATAAATACTATTTATTATTTTGAGAAAAGAACCTTCTATTCCTATACTTTTCAGTGTTTTCAACAGGAATGGGTGTTGTGTTTTGTCAAATTTTTTTTCTGAATTTATTGAGATAATCATGTGATTTTTGTTAGTTTGGTTATTGATATAGCCAATTATGTGAATGGTTTCCCCAATATTAAACCAGTTTTGCATTCTTTGTATAAATCTCAACTGGTCATAGTGAATAATTCTTGTGATAACTTGCTGTAGTCTCTTTGCTAGTATTTTGTTTAAGATTTTTTGCATATATTTTAATTAAGAAGATTGGTCTATAGCTTTATTTCTCTGTTTTTAGTCTTCCTGGCTTGGGAATCAGTACCATATTTGTGTCATAAAAAGAAATTGGTAAGACTCATTCTTTGTTTATTTTGCCAAATAGTATATATAGTATTGGTATTAGTTGTTCTTTAAATTTTTGATAGAATTCACTTGTGAATCCATCTGGCCCTGGAGATTTTTTCTTAGGGAGTTCCTTGATGACTTGTTCAATTTCTTTTTCTGAGATGGGATTATTTAAGTATTCTATTTCCATTTTGCTAATTAGGCAATTTATATTTTGATAAATATTTGCCCATTTCACCTAGATTGTTGTATTTATTGCCATACAATTGGGCAAAATACCTCTTAATAATTTCCTTAATTTTCTCTTCATTAGATCATCCTTTTCATTTTTGGTATTGTTAATTTGAGTCTCTTCTTTTTTTTTTTTTAAATTAGATTAACAAGTATTTTATCTATTTTGTTTTTTTTCTTCTTCAAAGAACCAGCTCCTAGTCTTATTAGTTCAATGGTTCTTTTACTAAAAATTTTATTAATTTCTCCTTTTTTTTTTTAGGATTTCCAATTTAGCTTTTATCTGGGGATTTTAAATTTATTCTCTTTCTAGTTTTTTAAGTTGGCTGCCCAATTCATTGATCTTCTCCCTCTCTATTTTGTTGATATAGGCACTCAGAGATATAAATTTTCCCTAGTACTGCTTTGGCTCTGTCCCATAGATTTTGAAATGTTATCTTCTCATTGTCATTCTCTTCAATGAAATCAGTAATTGTTTCTATGATTTGCCTTCTGGAATATCATATTCCATGCCTTCTCATCCTTCCATATGGAAGCTGCCAAATTCTGTGTAATCCTGACTAGGGCTCCATGATATCTGAATTGTTTCTTTATAACAGTTTGCAGTATCTTCTCCTTGAACTGGGAGCTTGGCTTTAATGTTCCTGGGAGTTATTATTGGGGATTTAATGCAGGAGGTAATCTGTGGATTTTTTTTCAATATCTATTTTACCCTCTTGTTCAATAATAGCAGAGCAGTTTTCTTGGATAATTTCTGGCAGTATGAGGTCTAGACTTTTTTTTTTTTTGGTTAGTTCAATAATTCTTAAATTGTCTCTCCTGGATCTATTTTCCTGGTCAGTTGTTTTTTCAATGAGGCATCTCATATTTTCTTCATTCTTTTGATTTTGTTTTATTATTTTTGTTGTCTAGTGAAGTCATTAGCTTCTATTTGCCCTAATCTCATTTTTAAAGACTGAATTTCTTCCATGACATTTTGATCCTCCTTTTCCAATTGGTCCATTTTTCTTTTCAAGTTTTTCAAGTTTCTTCCTCTGACTTTTTTGCCTCATTTTCCAGAAGGTCAATTCTAGCTTTTAATGAATTGTTTTCTTGTTTTGATTCCTGTGCCTCTGTTTCTAGATGACCTAGTTTTCTGTTTCCCATTTTTCTTCAACCTGTCTTATTTGATTTTTGAATTTCCCTTTGAACTCTTCCAGAGCCTGAGTGCAATTTCCTTGTTTTTTTTTTTAAGGCTTTGCTTGATTTTCAGTCATCCTTTGTCGGTTCTGTTCTTTGGTCCTGCCGCCACCACCATCCACTTCGGACAGCCCCCGCTCCTGGCTCCAGATCTGTTAGCAGATTGCAGCTCACCTGCCCACCCTGGCTGCCCGCTCTGGCTCCCAGCCCTGCTTGCCTGCGTTCCTGTCGTTCCTGGCCTACCCCGGTGCACCTGATCCTTGTTCAACCCAGATCCTTGGAGCAGATCACTCAGGACTCATTTCTACCAGCTGGTAACTATTGGCCACGTGGGAGGATGGTAGCAGGGGAGATAAAAAAAAAGAAGAAACAGACTTTTCAAACAGGAACTCAAAAGCAATGGGCTGTTTAACAGAATACCTTTTGACTGTTCTGGTAATTTTATTGACTTCACTTGCATGTCAGGGAGAAGACTCAGCTAACTTTGGGGAGGCAAATGGATGGCTCAGGGAACTGAGAGCCAGGCCTAAAGTCATGCGGTCCTGGGTTAAAATCTGGCTTCAGATACTTCCCAGCTGTGGGGCCCTGAGCAGATCCCTTAACCCTCATTGCTTAGCCCTTACCACTCTGCCTTCTGACAATAGGCATCTAAAGGCATCTAAATGGATAATTAAAAACAACAAACAACAACAACAACAAAAAAACATACCTAAGGAACTTTAAAGACTAGAGGCTATATTTTAAGGCATTTCAGACTCCAATGGTTTATAAAAATCTCTGTATTCTATTGCATTTTTTGTTTAAGGTTTAACTTTGTGATTTTAAGTTCATATATTATTGGATTCAATATTATTCTGTTATACTGTTTATTTTGAATGTACTGAGTTTTGAAATTCTGTTGTTTTTCCCCTATAACTATTGAACAAATATTGTAATTAAGCCCAGATATGAAAAAAAAAATGAATTTAAACAATTTGTCCTGGGTCACATAGCTGATAAATGTTTGAGGTAGGATATGAACCTGAATTTTTCTGAATCAGTCAAGTGCTCTCTCAGTTATACTATTTTGCCTCTTGAAGATATAATGTAGGACTATTGACTCCACAAGAGGCAAATAGATTTCAGAGGGGTTTGTGAACTTGGACAGCAAAAAACAAAAAAATAAAATTTTATTATCACCAACCCCTAAATGAAATGAAATATTTCCTTAAATTACTTAAAACCATTATTCTGATAAAGGGTCCATAGACTTCACCAGATTACCAAAGGAACCTACCATATTAAAAAAAAAAGCTAAAAAACCCCTCATAGAAGACCTTTTTTAGGATTTGGCAGTTACCAAAATTTTATGTTAAGCAGTTGAATAACTTCATTGGAACTTATATGTTTGAAAAGGCATTGGATAAAAAGAGTAAGAAATACAAAGTTGTCTCACAACCTACAATGCCATTTGAAGGCTGAGACCTGGCTCTTCCTGTAAAGGGATAATTGAAATGTATTATTTTCTTCAATCACTTAAAAATATTATTCTGATAAAGGGCCCACAGGATTTACCACATTCTTAAAGGTGTCCATCCAGGATATACAGATCACCAGAGCCATGAGAGGAGCTGAATGTTGGACAGACCACCAATTGGTTAGAGTGACTCTTCAAATGCCCATTGCACCTCGCCATTCAAAACGTGCCCAGACAGTTCGCGCATTTTACAACGTGAGTTGTCTTAGAGATCTATCTTATTTGCAAACATTCCAGTCCTGCCTGGACGACAAGCTGTCTGCCAAGGGACCACTCACTGGAAGCTCAACTGAGAAATGGAACCAGTTCAGAGACGCAGTGAAGGAAACATCAAAGGCAGTCCTAGACCCCAAACAATGCAACTACCAGCGAACCAGGACTGGTTCGATGAGAACAACATTGCTATTGAAGACCTATTGAGCAAAAAGAACAAAGCCTTTACAGAGTGGCAAAATAACCCAAACTCTGCTCCTAAAAAGGACAGATTCAAGTCTCTCCAAGCCACAGCACAATGTGAGATCAGGAAGATGCAAGACCGATGGTGGGAAAAAAAGGCAGAAGAAATTCAGCATTTTGCTGATACGAAAAACTACAAACAATTTTTCAGTGCCCTCAAGACTGTCTATGGGCCATTAAAACCCACCACCACTCCCTTGCTATCCTCTGATGGTGACACTCTCATAAAAGATAAAAAAGGCATCAGCAATAGGTGGAAAGAACACTTCAGTCAGCTTCTCAACTGACCCATTTCAGTCGACCAAAGTGCCCTTGACCAGATCCCCCAAAACCACACCATTGAATAACTTGACGTCCCTCCTTCAATAGAGGAAGTCCAAAAAGCCATTAAACAAATGAGTACAGGCAAGGCACCCAGTAAAGATGGGATCCCAACTGAGGTGTACAAGCCCTTAAATGGAAAGGTGCTCCAGGCATTCCACATAGTGCTGACCAGCATATGGGAAGTGGAAGACATGCCCCCAGAACTCAGAGATGCCTCCATTGTAGCCTTATACAAGAACAAAGGAGCATGAGTAGCCTGTGACAACTACAGAGGCATCTCACTACTCTCCACTGCTGGAAAGATCCTTGTCCGTGTTATACTCAACAGACTCCTGTCATCTGTTTCAGAGCAGAACCTGCCTGAATCACAATGTGGCTTTTGACCAGATCGCAGCACCATTGACATGGTCTTCACAGTGAGGCAAATGCAGGAAAAATGCCTTGAGCAGAACCTGAGTCTCTACATTGTCTTCATAGACCTGACAAAGGCATTCGACACAGTGAACAGGAATGCATTGCGGGTGATCTTTAGCAAGCTCGATTGCCCAGCAAAATTCGTCAAACTGATCCAGCTCTTTCATGTCGACATGTGTAAACCTTAAAATTTCTTAGACTTATAAATGTTGGAAATTTCACCATTGGGAAATTTCATACTTGAAAACTTTCCTATTGATAGTGGGAACTCTATTGGAATGTGAACCCCATTGGCATGGGAGGTTCCTCCTCCTCCCTTCTTAAGATTACTTTAGGACAGAAACCTTTTGCTGAACAATGGAAAGGGCTTTGACCTATGCTTAAGCATAGAACAGGAATTTCTTTGAGTCATGATTGATTTTAGAATTGATACAATAGAGATACTTGGAATGACAGAACCAGGTCTTGGAAATTACAATCTCCACCCTACTCAGTCCTAACAGGATTTAGGAAGGGCTGCAGCATAGATCAAAATTTAATTATTCCAATCTCTACCCTACTCAGGGTAACAGGATTTAGGAAGGGCTGTAGCAAAGGATCAAGATTTAATTATTTGAGAATATGACCTTCAACAGACATGTGCAAAGCCACAGACCTCTGGGCGGTCCTGGGTTAAGCTAGAGCCACCATTGGCACAGGGAAGACATGGACAGTGATTGGTAGATGTGAGAACTGAGGGGAGGGAACTTGGATGGTTTGCTTAAAGAGAGAGGGGTCTGAGGACTGAGGTGTGGTTGGTTGGAGAGTTTTTTGGCTCTGAGAGGTTGTGCTTGCTCTGAAGGAAGCTGCTCTGAAGGAAGCTGGAGGTGGAGGCCTCTGAGACTGTTTCTCCATTTTGGTCACGTGAGTAATAGGGACTGATCTCCTTTCTTTGCCTCAGCTATCTAAGGGCTTGGGCCTTTTGGCCCAGCCTAAACAGAAGGGGTATTTAAGCCCTATTCCCTTCTCTCCCCTTTCTCTCTCCCCCTCTCTCTCTATCTCTAATTCCTTTCTTCCTCCTGTTTGTAATTAAACTCTATAAAAGGTTGACGGCTAGCTTGAGTTTTCATTTAGGAATTACATAGCTGAATTCCTTGGCGACCTTAAATTAATATATATCAGTCTTTTAAGGTGATTTCCTTGTCACATTAGGGAAGTCCTATCTGGTGGAGAGACTTCTGATCGCTTCAACATCTCCAATGGCATGAAACAAGGCTGTGTCCTTGCTCTGGTGCTATTCAACCTATTTTTCACCCAAGTATTACGACATGCTGTGATGGATCTAAATCTGGGCTTCTACATCAAATACCGACTAGATGGCTCACTATTCGACCTTCGCTGCCTGACTGCAAAAACAACGACAACAGAGAGACTCATCTTGGAAGCTCTCTTCGCAGATGACTGTGCTCTCATGGCCCACCAAGAAAATCATCTCCAAACCATTGTGGACAGGTTGTCTATAGCAACAAAACTGTTTGGCCTGACTATCAGCCTCAGCAAAACAGAGGTGCTGTTCCAACCTGCACTAGGGAGCCCAACTAACCAGCCATGCATTACAATTGACGGCACGCAGCTTTCTAACATCAACACTTTCAAGTACCTGGGCAGCACCATTGCCAATGATGGGTCCCTAGACCACGAGATCAATGCCAGGATCCAAAAGGCCAGCCAGGCATCTGGGCGGCTGCGCTCCAAAGTCCTCCAACACAGAGGTGTAAGCACTGCGACGAAGCTCAAAGTGTATAACGCAGTGGTCCTCAGCTCGCTCCTGTACGGTTGTGAGACATGGACACTGTACCGGAAGCACATGAAACAGCTGGAGCAATTCCACCAACGCTCTCTCTGGTCAATCATGAGGATCCGATGGCAGGACCGAATCACCAACCAGGAAGTCCTCGACAGAGCCAACTCCACCAGCATTGAAGTAATGGTCCTCAAAACTCAGCTACGATGATCTGGACACGTCATCCGCATGGACCCACAGCAAATACCAAGACAGGTATTCTATGGTGAACTGTCAGCTGGACTCAGGAAACAAGGTCGACCAAAGAAAAGATTCAAGGATCAACTAAAGTCAAACTTGAAGTGGGCTGGCATTACACCAAAGCAACTAGAACTTGCTGCCTCTGACAGAAGCAGTTGGTGAACCCACATTAACCATGCCGCCATCACCTTTGAAGATGAACGACGTCGACGTCTTGCTGCTGTGCGTGAATGCTGACACCAGGCCACAACTGTATCCCCCGTAACAACGGGCGTCCCTTGCCCCATGTGCCACAAACTTTGTGCCTCAGTCTTTGGACTTCAAAGCCACATGATGGTACATCAATAGATGATAATGCACAAAGACAATTGTCATTCTCGGTCACCGAGAGACTACCACCATAAAGGTGTCCACTATATCAAAAAAGCTTAAGAATCTCTGATATAAGAACTTTTCTATGATCTGGCTTCTTCCCTCTGTACCCCTCAAGTTTTGGGGTATCTATTCACATTATGGAGGGAATCCACTAGCTAGTTAAAATTTTTCAGTGTCCAATTGATAAAGGAACTTAAGTTTAATATATGACCTCTGGAGAATTTCATTTATTATACTACCTCTGTGGCTCTGGGCAAGTCCCTTAATCTCTCTCTGCCTCAGTTTTCTTAATATATAGAATGAGAAAGTTGGACTAGATTTTATTGGCTGAGATGGTGGAAGTTGTCATCAAGAAGTGTGATATTAATGTAAATATTAATAAATAATTTTGCATATTTGAAGAATGTAAAGGACTAGCAAATCTTTTCAACTTCATTGACTCCCTATTTCTGGGTGGAGTGGGACTTCAAACACCTGAAAGGATGATCACGGTGAAAGGATGGTCACTGTGCAGGGTGGAGGATGAGCTAATTGGGCTCACGTTGGAATATGGGTCAAAAGCTTTCTTCTCATACTTGCTATATCTGCTTGTTAAAACCATTACTACAGAGGCAAGGGACCAAGGTGTCAGAAACTAAGCTACACACATTAATGAGTTATATTAAAATGTTATACTGACTTTCCTACACAAGGGGTCCTCATTATCCAAGAATGGGACCTGGTAGGGCAGGCTCTAAAACAAGGTCAGGAAAAGGAACAGAAAATGTCCCCCAAAATTTGGCACACTTTGAATCTCATCAGGATGGCCATTAACAACAGTACCCATCCAGAAGTCCACATTTCAGTCTGCCCCCAATTAGATTTTCCTACTAATACCTCTTATCTCACTTCATCCATCCCCCTCACTACTTCTTTTTCTCCATAGCCTTCAAAGCCTGCTACTCTCTTGTAGTCTGATCCTTTGCTTAGCTCTTTGCTTCTCCTCCATCTTTTCCTGCTACAGCTGACTCCTTTATCCCCTCACACACTGCTGCTGAAGCTACTCTTAAAGCCGAAAGTCTTTCTAGTGTTCAGCTTGATCCTTCCTCCTCCACAATTCCTCCTCCACCTCCACTCCTTACGAACTGTAGGATTATGATTATCCTATCTCTAGAGAAGAAAACAGATAAATCAGCATCTCCAACAAAAATTAGAGATAATCCTGAGAATATGTAGCATCCCAGGCATGGAAGTATGGTTAATGTATTAAATACTTGATCAGAGCAGTTAATCATCAATGTATAGGCAGTTCTAAGGGCAAGAGAATTCCTGGGCCTAAGCCACAAAGGCTTAGCCCTCACCTTGTCAAACCTCATTCCTCTGAAAAGCCGATGTCAGGTGAATCCCCACCTACTCTGATCTTGTCATTATCTATGCAACCAATGAGAATCAACTATGCTTTGTTATGTATTCATTCATCCTCACAATCCACAATAAAGGCTGGGGTGAGCCCCAGGTCCCCCTCTTGTTTCCTGCAACCTTGAAGTTCTCCCAGATGTCTCTCTCTTTATCTTTCCTAAGGCCATTCTTGGCCACTGCTTTCTATCTCGGAAATTCTTACTTCCATGTGTCAGCATATTTCTCACATTTTCCTTTAATTATCTTTCCAAGGAAAATGTCCTCAGGGATTCACGCCTTCCCTTGCCAAATATATTGACTTGTCTGTGTTTCTTTATTTTTCACCCATTTTCTCAGACTCCTTGCTCCTTCTCGAGCCCAAACCCACAAAGGAAAATTTTTTTTTATAACAGCCGCTGGACGTCTATTATAGAATATGTAAGTAAAATTAGCAGAGCTTAAAGGTGTTGATGCATTAGCTAAATCTTTGCTCAGTGCTGAGGACTTCTTAGTGTGGAAGCTTTAAAACAGGCTAGGGCCAATAGAGGAGACCACGTGTATATTAACTAGGATGAATTGACCCGCACAGGGAAATCAAGGCTATCAATAAATCATATAAAAATCATTCTAAATCACTCTTGATTAGAGAAATGCAAATTAAAACAACGCTGAAGTACCATTTCACACAGTAAAAGTGCTAAATGTTGGAGGGGATGTGGCAAAATGGAGACACCTAAGCATTATTGGTGGAGTTGTGAACTGATCCAATCATTCTGGAGGGCCATTGGAATTTTGCCCAAAGGGCTATAACACTACTGGGTCTATTATAGATCATAAGAAAGGGAAAAGGGCCTACTTATATAAAACATTTGTAGCAACTCTTTTTGTTGTGGCAAAGAATTGGAAATTGAGGGGATGTCCATCAATTGAGGAATGGCTGAACAAATTGTGGTATATGTTCTATAAGAAACAATAAAAAAGTGATCTCAGAAAAAAGCTGGAAAGATCTACATGAACTGATACAGAGCAAAATAAACAGAACTGGGAGAATATTGTACACAGTAACAGCAATATTATCCAATGATCAGCCATGAAAGACTTAGCTACTCTCAGCAATACAATGATTCAGGACAGTTTTGAAGGACTTATGACAAAGAAAGCTATCCCCATTCAAAGAAAGAACTATTGGAGTCAGACACATATCAAGCATACTATTTTTCACATTTTATTTATGGTTTTATTTTGGAGTTTGGATTGTATATGAAAATTTCTTTAAACAATGACCAATATGGAAGTATGCGTTGTATGATAATACATTTATAACCCAGATCAAATTGCTTGCCATCTCTAAGAAGGGGAAGGGAAGGGAAGAAGAAAAACAATTTAGATATTATAATTTTAGATAATGTATGTCAAAAATTGTTATTACATGTAATTGGGGAAATAAAGTATCTTTGAATAAAGAAAAGTAAAAAAAAGCAAAAAATGTAACTTGGTAGGACTTTTACTAATTTTTTCAAATATTTGATATAGTATTGGGATTAATTGTTCTTTAAATGTTAGATAGAATTCACTTGTAAGTCCACCTGGTCTTGGCCATTTTTTCTTAGGGAGCTTACTGATTTCTTGTTCAATTTCTTTTTCTAAGAAGGAGTTATATAGTTATTCCATTTCCTCTTTTGTATATCTGGACATTTTATATTTTTGTAAACATTCATCCATTTTTCTTACATTGTCAGTTTACTGGCATATCATTGGGCAAAATAACTTGTAATAATTGTTTTACCTTCATCTTCATTGGTATTGCATTTTTTGTAGTAGTAATTGGATTTTCTTTTTAAAAAAATAAAATTAATGGTTTATTTTATTGTTAATTAAAAAAAGGGCTCCTAGTTTTACTTATTAACTCATTGATTGTTTTTACTTTCAAATTTATTAATTTCTCCTTTGATTTTTAGAATCTCTATTTTGATGCTTAATTAATTTGTTCTTTTCCTAGTTTTTTAGTTACATGCCCAATTCATGATGTTCCTTTTGTCATTAATTGAAGTTTGCATTGAGAGCATGAATTTTCCCTGCATCTCACAAAGTTTAGAATGTCTCATTTTTGTCATTTTCTTTAATGAAATTATTGTTTCTGGGATTTGTTCTTTGACTTGTTGATTCTTTAGGATTAGATTATTTCATTTTCAAATTAGCTTTTAATCTATGCCTTTTAAATAAAATGTAATTTTAATGCTTTATGGTCTGAAAGGATGCATTTTATAATTTCTGCTTTTCTGCATTTGGTTGTGAGAGTTTTATGCTCAATTACATGGTCAGCTTTTGTGAAGGTGCTATATACAATTAAGAAAAGGTATAATCCTTCTTATTCTTATTCAGTTTTCTCCAGAGGTCTATCTCTTTTTATCCTGTCCTTCCTCTAAATTCTATTTTGCTTCTGCGTACTGCTGTAATAGTGGGATTTGGTAGGGGAATGAACAAGAAGGAAACATAAAAATCAGGTTTATTTTTTTGGGAAAGAGAAGAAGGAAAAGGGGTAAGGAGGATTATTACAATTAATCTTAAACCCTAATTTCTATAAACCTATCTTAACCTAACGTATCTAAGCTAAATAATAAGTTTCCCCAACACCAAATCTCACAAGTGGAGTCCAGTCAAATGGGCCAGGATCTTCAGATGAAAATTGTCCAAAGCAGGTCCAGTGGAGAAGTGGGTCTTCAGTCCTCTATTCTAGCTGCCAGCAGCCAGTTCAAAAGATTCCTCTTTCTTCAGCTGGTATTACCAAAAGTCAGAAACCTGTTGTCAAACCTCCAAACTCAAGGTCCTTCAGGAGAGAAGTGCCAAGACTGTTGGGACTTTAGAATCTTTACCCAGATCTTGACCCTTAGGCTCCCATGTGACTCTCTGTCACATGCTCCTGTCAATAACTCATGTTGGCATTACACAGTTCTTTTGCAAAAGTCCTCTTCCTATTACACTGCCTTCTTTTATCCACCCTCCCTTTTATCATTCCCTCTCCTTTTTCTTATCTCCTTTTCCACTTACTTCCTGGTTGAGTAAGATAGGTTTCTATTATCAGTTGAGTATATCAATATATACATATGCATATATATAATATTTATTGTTCCCTTTTGAAACAATTTGAGTGTTAATGAGATTTAAGCATTGTCCATCTTCTCTTCATTTCCACTACACTATGAAAACTTTTATGTGAGATAATTATCCCCATTCTTTTTCTCCCTTCCCTTTTCTCTTAGAGCATCCCCGTTTCTTGCCTATCCATCTTTTTTTACATCATGCCAATAGAATTCACTTACTCTCATACTTTCTATATAGAATCCTATCCTATTAATGACAAAATTCTTAGACAATATGTGTCATCTTCCTATATAGAAAGAAACAGTTTAACCTTATTGAGTCCCTTATAATTTCTCTTCCACATTTACCAAGAGAAACATAAAGCTTCTCTTGATTCTTGTATTTGAAAGTCAAATTTTCTCTTCAGCTCTCTTCAGGAATAATTGAAAATCTTCTTTTTTTAAAAATATCTTTTTTTTAAAGAAGCCTTTACTTTCCATATTAGAATTAATTCTAAGTATTGTTTCTAAGACAGAAAAGAAGTAATGACTAGGCAATTGAAGTTAAATGATTTTCAAGCATTTTTGTGCCTCTTACATCAAGCTATTACTTATCTTTTCATAATTTTTGTTCTTTGCTTTCATTTCTTTATCTTATTTTTTCTCAACCACTGTTATTTGATTTTTAAAATAATTTTTTAGCTCTTCTATGAATTCTTTTTGGGATTGGGTTCAATTTATTATTTTCCCCCCTTGGGACTTTGCTGATAATTATCATTGTCTTTTTCTGAGTTTGTCTTGATCATCTCCATCATCATAATAGCTTTTTATGATCAGGTCCTTTTCTTCTTATCTTCTCATTCTTCACCCTGTTTCTTGATTTGGAATTTATATTAATGTTGGGCTCTGTACTTGATTGGGTAAGCAGGATGAGGGAGAACTCTGTCTCAAGCTTCAGACTTTTTTTAGACTCTTATTTTCAGTGCCAATTCTGAGAGTTTAGAAGTTTTTGGTGCTTCCAAGTTGATGTAATGTGGAGAGAGATGTGGGGATTATTGCTTGCTAGGTTTGCACTCTCATCCTTACCCCAAAAGGGTCTCTGATCCTTTGGGATTCCAATCAATACACACCAATTTATTTCAAAGACCTGGAAGAGAGAGATAAAATCAAAGGGAAGAAAAGAGTGAGTTATTGAAAATAAGTAATTGAAGAGCCCAAACTATATGATTTGTAATGCAGATTTGTTCAAGAAAACACTCCATTTAGGAACCAAAGAGAATAAAGCAACAAGTTTAGGCTTCCAGGAAACTTTTTGAAAGACAAATTTGGCCAAAAGCTAGAGGTTTTAATTTACTAGTCAGAAATGACCTTGATTTCACTTGAATCAGTGGTTTGAGACAAATAGCCTAACTGGCTTGAGGTAAGTCAAGAAGGACCTGAGAAACAGAACTCATTTTTCAAACTATATATATTTAAAATTTTTAATAAAGTAGAACAGCTATAATTTACCAATATATGAGGCATGGTAACTGTAAGAACCATTTCATTTATATAGGTGTGTATAAAGTATGTTCATGCTCACTCTCCCAGAAATAGGTTTTATTACATCTTACCCTCAGGGTTTTAGGTAGGGGCAAAAATGGTAAAAATTAATAACCATCTCTGAAAATACTGCTGGACACATTTTAAAGTTTAATTTACATTATTAACATTTTCTTAAGATTAGACAATCAACAAAGTAACAAAAGAACAAATCAAATCCTCATTTAAGTTTACCAATTTCCAAGGAGTAAAGCTTAACCTGAAAATTTAATAATTGGCTTTCATGCCCTTGGTTTTAAGAAACCTTGAAGAACTGGGGTGGTATTTTTTTTCTCTACTTCCATTGGCTCAAGCCTTACTAGATGCATTCACACATTGTTGGGGGCCTGTAACTAGCATCCAGTTCTATTTAACAACTTATCATTGTAGCTTTTAAAAAGGGATATTTACATCAAAGGCTCAGCAAGAACAAAATACTTTTCCCTCAATACCTCAGAAGCATATTCTCCCCTACAAAATATGAGGCCTATCTCTGGGGACAGAACACTCAACTTAGATCAGTTCCTACATCATTCCTACTATGTGTAAGAATTGAAATAATATTTCTACCCAGAAATGTATTTTATAAAGTTTATTAGAGAGGGTATACAATTATTCCTCTAAGTAACATGACCACATAGTCCCTAGCCTGCCAGTCTCTTCCTCCTTCCCTCTCATCTGCCTACTCTGTTCCCAACTTCTTCCTTCTCTTCTTGCTTCTCAGTCACTGAACTGCTTAGATTGGAACCAGAACACTTGTGAGCTCTGTCAGATTTAAAACAAGTTATCTTATCTGCCCTTGCTCTAGGTATCTCACATTATGATAAACCATTCACTTTATATGTGCATGAACAAAAAGGGGTAGCTTCGGGTATTTTAACCCAAAGTCTAGGATTGGCTAAGCATCCAGTTGCTTATTATTCTGCCCAGCTGGACCCAGTAGCTTCAGGAGCACCACCATGCCTTAGAGGTGTAGCTGCCACAGTTTTATTAGCAACTAAGGTGGCTGACTTGGTATTGGGATGTCCATTAATGATTATGTGCCCACATGAAGTAGAGGCATTGTTGCTCAGACATAGGGCACAGGCATTCTCTAATCAGAGACTCACAAGACATGGAATAACATTAAGCAACAAAAATATAATTTTAAAACGTTGTTCAACTCTTAACCCTGCTACCATGCTTCCTGATTTGCCAGTCTCAGGAGAACCATTACATAGCTGTGAAACTTTAGTGTCCATGGCTGAAAAGCCTAGAGAGGATCTCCTGGACACTCCTTTAGACAAGCCAGATCTCGTCTTATTTATTGATGGTTCTTCTTTCATGAAGGATGATATACATTACACTGGAGCTGCTGCAGTCACAGAATTTGCCACTGTGTGGTCAGCTTTGCTGCCCTCAAATTTAAGTGCTCAAGATGCAGAACTGATAGCCCTGAAACATGTCTGTATGATTGCTATGGGTAAGAAGGTAACAATTTATACTGATTCAAGATATGCCTTTGGAATATGTTATGGCTTCAGAGAGGATTTTTAACCTCAGTTGTAAAAACAATAGCAAATGCAGAAATTATTACTGAACTTCTTTCTGCTCTCCAGTTACCTGAGGCTCTAGGTATAGTTCATTGCTCTGCACATATAGGTGGAACTGATCCTGTCTCTAAGGGGAATGACCGGACAGATGCTGCTGCAAAGTTAGCAGCTATAGAAGGACTTGAATTAATTTTGACATTAAAAACAGCAAATGAAATAGATTTATCACTTTCTTACACTGAAAAGGAAATGGAAAAATAGAAGGAACAATTTAAGGCAAAACAGATAAATGGAGTATGGATGTCCTCTGAAGGAAAACCCCTGTTCCCTAGAAGTTTTTGTCACCAAATATGCCAATCAGTGCATAAAAATCATCACTTTGGCACTCAGGGTATTGTGGACTCTGTTAAGAAGGTATGGATAGCCCCTGGAAAAACTACTACAGCCTCTAAAATATGTGCAGCCTGTTCCATTTGCCAGGAATATAACCAACATGCTTTTCGAGGCAAGGCTTTTGGTGGGTGTCCTTTGGCTTACACATCTTTTGAGCATCTACAAATTGAGTTTATTACCATGTCTAAAGTTGGACATTACAAAGTTTACCTGGTCATAGTGGACCAGCTGAGCAGATGGCCAGAGGCTTTTCTTAGTGCCTGAGCCACAGCAGCTTTTGTTGCTAAAGTGCTTTTTTTTTTTCGGCTTTTGAACATTATTTTTATTTGGTCAAATTCAAACATGATTCATTGGATACATAAATCATTTTCTTTTCCTCCCTCCCCTCCGACAACCCCTCCCATAGCCAATGTGCAATTCCACTGGGTATCACATGTGTCCTTGATCCAAACCCATTTCTATGTTGTTGGTATTTGCACTAGGATTTTCATTTAGAGTCTACATCCCCAGACATATGCCCTGTAGTAAAGCAGTTGCCTTTCCTTGGTGTTTTTACTCCCACAGTTTGTCCTCTGCTTGTGGATAGTGCTTTTTTTCATAGATCCCTGCAGATTGTTCAGGGACATTGTATTGACACTAATGGAGAAGTCCATTACATTCACTTGTACCACAGTGTATCAGTGTACAATGTTCTCCTGGTTCTGCTCCTTTCACTCTGCATCACTTCCTGGAGGTTGTTCCAGTCCCCATGGAATTCCTCCACTTTATTATTACTTTGAGCATAATAGTATTCCATCACCAATATATACCACAATTTGTTCAGCCATTCCCCAATTGAAGGACATCCTCTCATTTTCCAGGTTTTTGCCACCACAAAAAGCACAGCTATGAATATTCTTGTACATGTCTTTTTCCTTATTATCTCTTTGGGGTACAAATCGAGCAGTGCTATGGCTGGATCAAAGGGTAGACAGTCTTTTATTGCCCTTTGGGCATAGTTCCAAATTGCCCTCCAGAATGGTTGGATCAATTTACAACTCAACCAGCAATGAATTAATGTACCAAGTTTGCCACATCCCCTCCAGCATTCATTACTTTCCATAGCTGTCATGTTAGCCAATCTGCTAGGTGTAAGGTGATACCTCAGAGTTGTTTTGATTTGTATCTCTCTGATTATCAGAGAGTTAGAACACGTTTTCATGTGCTTATTAATAGTTTTTATTTCTTTAACTGAAAACTGCCTATTCATGTCCCTTGCCCATTTATCAATTGGAGAATGGCTTGATTTTTTGTAGAATTGATTTATTTCTTTGTAAATTTGAGAAATTAAACCTTTGTCAGAGGTTTATGTTATGAAGATTGTTTCTCAATTTGTTGCTTCCCTTTTGATTTTAGTTACATTGGTTTTGTTTGTACGAACCCTTTTTAATTTGATGTAGTCAAAATTATTTATTTTACATTTTGTGAGACTTTCTAAGTCTTGCTTGGTTTTAAAACCTTTCCCTTCCCAAAGGTCTGACATGTATATTATTCTGTGTTCATATAATTTACTTATTGTTTCCTTCTTTACATTCAAGTCGTTCACCCATTCTGAGTTTATCTTGGTGTAGGGTGTGAGGTATTAATCCAAACCTAATCTCTCCCACACTGTCTTCCAATTTTCCCAGCAGTTTTTTTTTTTATCAAATAGTGGATTTTTGTCTCCAAAGCTGGGGTTTTGGGGTTTGTCATAGACTGTCTTGCTGAGATCACTTACCCCAAGTCTATTCCACTGATCCTCCTTTCTGCCTCTTGGCCAGTACCAAATTGTTTTGATGACCACTGTAAAATTGAGATTTGAACTCTGGACTTCAATCCTCACAAGCCCTTGCTCCACTTCCCCAAAATGCTTTGTAATCCCACGGAATTCTGAGGTGGGAGAGATCGAGAAGGTATTTAAGCTGATTACAAAGGCTTTTGAGGTCTCTTTTTGGACTTCTGTTTTGGAGCAGACGTGGCTCTTTCCATAATGTAGGTGAGGTCTTGTCTAGGCCTCTGGCCTAGGCATGTTTTCCTTATCCTGTATTCTCTTTAATCCTTAATCCTTAATAAACCTCTAAAAAATATAATACTCCTTGCAGAGAGAAACTAATTTCTACCTGCCTCAGTCTCCCCATATTCCTAAATTTTAATCTTTACACCACTGCTTTATAATATAGTTTGAGATCTGGGACTGCAAGGCCACTTTCCTTTGTATTTTTTTTCCATTATTTCTCTGGATATCCTTGATCTTTTGCTCTTCCAAATGAACTTTGTTATTTTTTTTTCTAATTCAGTAAAAAAGTTTTTTGGAAGTTCAATGGGTTTGGACTAAATAGTTAGATAAGTTTGGATAGGATGGTCATTTTTATTATATTAGCTCGTCCTACCCATGAGCAGTTAATGTTTTTCCAATTGCTCCAATCTAGTTTTAGTTGTGTGGAAAGTGTTTTGTAGTTGTGTTCATATAGTTCCTGTGATTGTCTCAGCAAATAGACTCCTAAGTATTTTATATTGTCTAAGGTGATTTTGAATGGAATTTCTCTTTCTAATCCTGCTGCTGAGATGTGTTGGAGATATATAGAAATGATGACTTATGTGGGTTTATTTTGTATCTTGCAACTTTGCTAAAGTTGTTGATTATTTCCACTAGTTTTTTTTAGTTGATTCTCTAGGATTCTTTAAGTAGGCCATCATGTCATTTGCAAAGAATGATAGCTTGGACTCCTCATTGCCAATTTTAATACCCTCAATTTCTTTTTCTTCTCTAATTGCTACTGCTAGTGTTTCTAGTACAATGTTGAATAATAAAGGCGATAATGGGCATCTTTGTTTCACTTCTGATCTTACTGGGAATGCATCTAGTTTATCCCCATTGAAGATGATGTTTGCTGATGGTTTTAGATAGATACTGTTTATTATTTTTAGGAAAGACCCTTCTATTCCTATACTTTCTAGTCTTTTCAATAGGAATGAGTGTTGTATTTTGTCAAAAGCTTTTTCTGTGTCTATTGAGATAATCATGTGATTTTTGTTGGTTTGCTTGTTGATATGGTCAATTATTTAGATGGTTTTCCTGATATCGAACCATCCTTGCATTCCTGGTATAAATCCCATCTGATCCTAGTGAATAATCCTCATGATGACTTGCTGGAGTCTTTTTTGCTAGTATCCTGTTTAAGATTTTTGCATCTATGTTCATTAAGGAGATTGGTCTGTAGTTTTTTTTCTCTGTTTTTGGTCTGCTTGGCTTTGGGATCAGTACCATATTTGCATCATAAAATGAATTTGGTAGAACTCCCTCTTTGCTTATTATGTCAATAGTTTGTATAGTATTGGGATTAGCTGTTCTTTGAATGTTTGATAGAATTCACTTATGAATCCATCAGGTTCTGGGGCTTTTTTCTTAGGAAATTCTTTGATGGCCTGTTCAATTTCTTTTTCTGATATGGGATTATTTAAGAATTCTATTTCTTCTTCTGTTAATCTAGGCAATTTATATTTTTGTAAATATTCATCCATGTCACCTAGATTGGCATATTTATTGCCATATAATTGGGCAAAATAGTTTTAAATGATTGCCTTAATTTCCTCTTCATTGGAGGTGAGTTCTCCCTTTCCATCACTGATACTATTAATTTAATTTTCTTCTTTCCTCTTTTTTATTAGATTGACCAATATTTTGTCTATTTTATTTGTTTTTTTAAAATACCAGTTTCTAGTTTTATTTATTAGTTCAATAGTTCTATCACTTGTGATTTTATTAATTTCTCCCTTAATTTTTAGGATCTCTAATTTGGTTTTCTTCTGGGGTTTTTTGATTTGTTCGCTTTCAAGTCTTTTGATTTGCAAGTCCAATTCATTGACCTCTGCCCTCCCTAATTTGTTAATATATGAACTGAAGGATATAAATTTTCCCCTGAGTACTGCTTTGGCTACATCCCATAGAGTTTGAAAGGATGTCTCATCATTGTCATTTTCTTCAATGAAATTATTAATTGTTTCTATGATTTGTTCTCTGACTAGTCAATTTTGGAGAATCATATTATTTAATTTCCAATTAATTTTCGATTTGGCTTTCCATGTACCCTTACTGATCATTGTTTTTAATGCCTTAGGATCTGAAAAGGTTGCATTTATTATTCTGCTTTTCTGCAGTTGTGTGCCATGTTTTTATGACCTAGTATATGGTCAATCTTTGTGAATGTGCCATGTGCTGCTGAAAAGAAGGTGTATTCCTTTTTGACCCTATTTATTTTTCTCCATATGTCTATTAACTTTATTTTTTCTAAGATTTTGTTCACCTCTATTACCTCTTTCTTATTTATTTGATTTATCTAAATTTGATAGTGGTAGGTTCAGGTCTCCCACTAGTATAGTTTTACTATCTATTTCCTCCTTCAATTCTCCTAGTTTCTCCATTAGAAATTTGGGTGCTATACCATTTGGTGCATACATGTTGATTAGTGATATTTCCTCATTGTCTATACTCCCTTTTATCAGGATGCATTTACCTTCCCTTTTAATCAGGTCTATTTTTACTTTGACTTTGTCAGATATCATGATTGCAACTTCTGCCTTCTTTCTATCAGTTGAGGTCCAATAAGTCTTGCTCCACCCTTTAATTCTGACCTTGTTAGTATCTACTCACCTCATGTATTTCTTGTAGACAACATATCATAGGATTCTGGATTCTAATCCACTCTCCTATTCGTCTACATTTTATGGGTGAGTTCATCCCATTCACATTCAAAGTTATTATTGTCACTTTTGAATTCCCTAGCATTTTGATATCCTATCCTAGTTCTGACTTTTCTTCCTTTGCTATATCCTTTTAAACCAGTGGTTTGCTTTTAGTCAATCCCCCTATTCCCCTCCCTTGATATGCTTCCCTTTCTGGCCCCTCCATTTTTGTTCCTTTCTTGTTTTTTTAGGGTCTGTTAAGTTACCTCCTCCCTCTCCTTCCCTCCCCTTTTTTCACACTCCCTCCCCCTATCCCCCTTAGTTTTCCCTTCTTCCTTACCCTGTAGGAAAAGATAGACTTCAAGATCCCAATGGATCTAGATGCTCTTTCCTCTCAGAATTGATTTCACTGAGAGTAATATTCAAGTATTACCTATTAGCACTCTCTTCCTCTCCCTCTTATAAGAGTTTTCTTCCCCTCCCCTTCCCATGTGTATCTTTGTGTGACAAAGATTATTCTATTTATTTTATTTCTTCAAGTATCTCTTAGTACCATCATTGATTCTCCCACCTTTTTTTTTGCATGTCATTTTATAGCCTTAATGCCCCAATCTTTTCCTATGAATGATTCTTCTATTTACTATAATAATGAAAACATTTTTGAGAGTTACAAATAACATTTTCCCCATATATTAATATATATATATATATAATTTGATCTAATTGTAGCCCTTAAAGAAGAGAGTTTGAATAAAAAACATTTTTCTCTTTTTCCCTCTCTTTCATATTTACCTTTTCATGTTTTTCTTGATCTTTGTGTTTGGATATCAAACTTTCCACTTAATTCTGGTCTTTTCCTTACCAATACTTGGAAATCTTTTATTTTGTTGAATGCCTATACTTTCCCCTGGAAGTATATAGTCATTTTTGATGGATAGGTGATTCTTGGTTGAAGACCCAGTTCTCTTGCCTTTCTGAATATTGTGTTCCAGACCTTGTGGTCCTTTAGTGTGGAAACTGCCAGGTCTTGTGTGATCCTGATTGGTGCTCCTTTGTATCTGAATTGTTTCTTTTTGGCCTCTTGTAGGATTTTCTCCTTAGCTTGAAAGCTCTGGAATTTGGCAATTATATTCCTGGGATTTGTCTTTTGGGGATTTAGTATAGAGGGTGTTCTATGAACTCTTTCAATGTCTATTTTGTCCCCTTGTTCAAGAACTTCAGGGCTGTTTTGTTAGATGATCTCTTGTAGTATGGTGTCAAGTTTTCTGTTTATTTCTGGCTTTTTAGGTAGACCAATGATTCTCAAATTGTCTCTCCTTCATCTGTTTTCCTGATCTATCACCTTGTTAGTGAGATATTTTATGTTTTCTTCTATTTTGTCAGTTTTTTGACCTTGCATTATTCTTGCTGTTTTGCAAGATCATTGGTTTCCAGTTGCTCAATTCTGGTCCTTAAGGCCTGGTTTTCTGTTATAATCTTTTGGTTTTCTGCTTTAACTTTTTGGTATTCAGCTATGATTTCTTCATTTTTTTTTGGATCCATTTCCCAGTTCTCTTTCCAGAAGGCTTCCATCTTTTTGATAAGCTCCAATTGAGATTCTTCTAGGGCTTGTGGGCAATTTCCAGTTTTTTTTTAGGTTTTGCCTTTGTTTGAATTTTGTCCAGTATTTCTTCTGTAGCCTGTGTTTTTCCTCTGTAAAAATTCTCGAGGATAACAGCCTTTTTTTTTTTTGGAAGGACTTTGAGGCTCCTGTGCACAATTAGTCATTTTCCTGGATGTTTTCACTTCTCTCTTTAGTCATAAATCTGAGTCAGCTGGGCAGGTTCTCTGTGTATGGAGTTAAGGAGTAAGGATTTTGCTTGAAGCAAGCTCTTGAATCTCCACAGTCCTTCGCAGTTCTTTTCAGTGCTACCTTCCCAGGGGCATTCAAGGTCTGTGCTCTCCTGTCCACCTGGGTTTCCCACCTAGCTGCTTTCAGGGGTGGGTCCCCTGCAGTCCTAGTCAGCTCCCAAGGACCCAGAAGTGCCCCTTGCTCACTCTAGGGGTGTCCCTTGCTCGCTCATCTTGGTGCATGCTGGCTCTGGCTCTGTAGGTGGGGGTGGGGGAGGGTGGATTGGCTTATGTTTGGGTGGAAGCCCTTTCACCCTCTTATAGACTGGAAAAGGAAAGCCCCAATCCCATGCACCTTCAATGCTGTGCCCTACTATACAGCAACTCTGCTCCTTTGAAAATGATTCTTAAGATCTTTTTGGGTAGTCCTTGTCGGTGTGTGCTGGGGAGAGGTAGTGACCCATGTTTAGACTGTTGCTATGCTTACCTGGAAGTACCCTAAAGTGCTTTTAAGAGAAATTATCCCTTGCTTTGGCCTGCCAGCATGAATTGATTCAGACAGGGGAACCCATTTTACTGATTTTGTTTTGTCTCAGATTTATTCTTGTCTGGGGACCACTCCCCAGTTCCATGTACCATATCACCTCCAGAGCTCAGGCCAAGTTGAGAGAATGAATAGGGAACTTAAGACCATGATTGGAAAATTGTGCACTGAGATTAACTTAAAATGGCCTGAAGTCCTGCCCTTAGCTTTGTTTTTATCTTCGTAGCAGACCTAGGGGAGATTTACATATCTCATCACTTGAGATGCTTTTTGGACATCTCCCAATGCAGGCTAAGTCTTTTTCTCCTGCATACACATCATTACTAGGTGGGGACATTTCTATTGCTCTTTATATACAGGATTTGCAAGTCAGATTGCAAGAACTCCATGTATCTGGAGCTGTGGTACAAGCAGGACTTCTAGCCTTCTCACTCCATGACCTACACACAGGAGACAAAGTGTACGTGAAGAACTTCCAGTATGCTGGAGCAACTTAGCCTGCCTGGGAAAGTCCATTCCAAGTACTGTTACCCACTTCTACAGATATTAAAATTGGAGAAAAGGACTCCTGGATACATTGCTCCCATGTAAAATTGGTACCTTCTGTTGATGCTGACTGATTGTATCTTGTCACATTTGTTGTATTTCCTAATTGTTTTAAGATTTGATTTTGGTTTTGTATTCACATATCAATCTATCATATTCCATTTTACTATGTCACCCTCAATTGTTGTATTTTGGCTATTAGCTATATGTCCTGTTATGCTGTCTTTATTTGTACCCTCCCACTATGACTGGACTGGTGATAATACCATTATATAAGTCCATAGACAAGTTGGAAATACTCTTTTCTGGGGAAATGCCATTGGTTCTCATAGGTGCTGGGTGTGTCACCAGATCCATTGGAGCTCTGTTTTGTCATGGGCAACAATTCCAGTCCACAGTAATGAGACATTGCCACAGTTTGCAACACGAGGTAACATGTTGTCTAAACGGCCTTTTGCTCCTTTTGCTTTTGTTAATTGTCACATTAATGATGCTGAGTGGACCCCACTGAAATGGTTATGATCTGTGTCAGTGACTTTTGAAAAATTTGATGAGTTAAAAATCTCAGTTGATTTTAGTGGATCTTCAGAAGTAATTTTCAGATATGAGCACCACTACCTATGACTGCGCTCACCTTTGACTTGTTTGTAAGAAGAGGTAAGGGTACATTAAGTAGTAGTAAGTTCATGGGAGACAAGGCGCAGTGCAAACATAATATTGCATTCCCTACCTCCACATTTATCTGTGCTAGAGTACAGCTTAAAAATGAAATGAATGGGATGTTTAAGTACATGCCTTTTACAGCTATTACAATCTCATCCCAGAGGAGGGAGGATTTCCCATGGGGTTTGGTCACCCCTGGACAGTTCTATATTTGTAACTCCTCAGTTTACTCTACCCTTCCACCAGGGGGGTATGGTACTTGTGGTTTAGCCTATGTTATTCCACCTGTATCCATGCATGATCACAATACTGGCTGGATAGACAAGTCAATAGCCGAAGTTCTAGGTTCAGGGTGGCATTCTAGACCCAAGAGGTCAAGACCAAATTCAATAGCCTCTTCATCAGCAGGATCGAGGTTTTTCTGGGCTCTCTTGCCAAATTTTGGAATGATGGCAGTGACAGACTCTGTTAAGAATATCTCAGCTGAGTTTGAAAGATTGGCTCAAGACACAACTCAAGCCATCTCTCAAACCACTAAAGCCATCTCTTATTACAGGAGGAGATTGACTCCTTAGCAAAAACAGTCTTACAAAATCAACTAGCCCTAGACATGCTCACTGCTACATTGGGAGGTGCTTGTGCATTTATTAATCAATCTTGTTGTTCTTATGTAAATAGGTTGGGAGAACTTGTGACTAATATCCACAAGCTTCAGAAGCTTTTTAATGACACACAGCAAGTAGCTATAGAGACTCATGTGAATCTTAATGATAGCTGGTAGAACATCTCATGGCTACAAGGAACGGGTTTGTTTGTAGTTATCTTTAAATGGGCTCTTATAATTTTGGGGGTTTTAGTACTTCTTGGAATCTGTATTAGTTGTTGTACTACTATTTTTAAAAGACTTCTACCTGGTGAAAAAATTATATACACTCACATTGTGAATCTTGGCCAAGTTAAGAGTGATATAAATTTCATTTTTGAGTGAGCATCTTTTGTGTTGTGCCTCTGCTTGGTTAACACATTGCTACATGGAATGTGAACTATGAAATTATAATTTTTAAAATTATTTTTTCTCTTTACATTTGTAATAGGATATTTGATTTTTTCTTTTTTCCCCTAACCTTTGTGATACTTAAAGTATATGAAATCAGTATTAATGGTTTTTTTTTATTTGAAGGATAACATTTACAGTATCTATTAGCCCTAGTAATATGCATACACAAAAGGCTTTCGACTATGGAAACCTGCCATTTATTAATAAATATTATGGGACTTTGTTTAATGATTATGCCTGATTCCAGGAGAAGAGAACACAAGAGCCACTATACAATGCCAAGTAGCACGAAGTCAAAACAGACCAGAAATCCAATCCAGGGAGAATTGTTGAACTTCTATGCCAATATGAAAGGACTTGAACCTAGTGTGAGAATTGAGGTTGCAGTGCTTGACATATGTTAAGATGCAGGACTCCCTTGAACTCCATGTGCAATATTCTGAGTCAAGTACCTCAGGTTGGCTATCATCCTGGCTCCCCTTATCTCTGACAGTGATGGTACAACCAGACCAGGGAATGATTTTCCCATTTACTTCTGAAACTTAGTCCTTTCTCTCTTATAGTTTGGCAATTTTCTGTAGTCCTGGCTGCAAATGGGTAAAGTGCTGTATTGCAGCTATTGTCCTACAGGCTTGTAGGACATAAATCTCTTTAATTGGTTCTTGCTCTGATTCAAGAACCTGTTACAGGCTTATTATTTTTTTACTCAGAATTTTTTACATGTAAGATTTTTATTTTGTTTTATCATTTCTGTATTTCTTATTTTTATACAGACTTTCATTTTCTTTTACTCTTTTATTTGAGATTTTTTGTGGTGGTTTGTTTTTGTTTTGTTTTTCCTTTGACAATTGTTTCATATACCTCATAACTCAGTCATGTATCCTGGTGTGATTCTGGTGTTGGTCAACACCCTCTTCAGGGGGGATTGTGTAATTATCCTGAAATCCAAGACTTAAAATTTTTTTTGGAGAAATTTCAGGAAAAGAAACTTGCCAACCCCTCAAATCAAGAAAGCAGATGCTTTTGGAGAAAGTGCTATAAAGATGCCTGAAGAAGCCACACACTGCATTAAAAAGATCCAGAATGAACTTTGGGATATAATGAACTGAATTAAAGGGGGTTGAACATACTTATTCTGAATGTAAACTCTTATGCCAAAGGGGACTGCACCTTAATTGGCATTTTGTCAATGCATCTATCACTCAGTTTTTGTATTTTACTTTCATCTCTAACTATTGTAACTTCCTCTTAGAAAATGTGATATTGAATGTACTTTTAGCTAGAAAGTATTTAGAGTTATAAGATAGTTATAATTAAATGATCCATTGGGGAGATGGGTCTCCCAAAGAATCACAGGAGGGATTGTGTCAAGGAAGTTTATTCCTTCTCCCTCCTGAGTAGCTTGACTTGTCCATCAAACATTCCTGACATAACACAGTTGTGCGAGGTTTGTGTCTCTCTACATGCCATACGTCAATAGAAGTCAAGACTTTGGGCTTGTGAGGGGGAAGAACTGAGAAGAGAAGGAAGAAGGAAGAGGTCTGGAACAGAGCAGGCATGTGACAGATGTAAAATGGAGATTTGAACCCTGGACTTCAATCCCCAGAAGTCCTTTTTACTTCCCAGCATTCCCTACAACCTCACCTGAGTCCTCACCTGAGTTTGAGAACACAATTTAGTATTTAAGGGGCTCTCTGCCTCCCAAGGGTGCTCTTCTTCTGCTTCTAAGCACATGCGTCTCTCTACTTGACATGCAAGATGTAGTAAGTGAAATGTGAATGGGCTAATCAGCCCTAGGAATGTGCTTTTCTTATTTTGTATTTCTTTATCCTTGATTTCTAATAATCTTTAATAAACCTCATAAAAATATAATACTTTTAGTAGAGAAACTAATTTAATTTTTACAGAGGGAAGGAGGAAGTGACATGCAGGCTAGGGACCATGTGGTCAGGTTACTTATAGGAATGATTGTCTAACCTTTCTAATGAACTTTATAAAATATATATCTGGGTAGAAATATTATTTCAATTCTTACATATGTTCAAATCCAGATGTGGCAAGACTACCAAATGAGTCTTTGGTTTAGCTACCATTCAGCTGAAGTAAAAAATCAGTGTAGATAATGATTACAGTCATGCAATTAAAAGGCAATGGATTCTTATGTAAGAAATAAAAACATCTGGGCTATAATCTAGAGTTGAAGATCTGATTTTTTTGAGGATAAATATAGTCAGTAGTCATATCACCACACCCAATCTATAGCAAAGACCTCATTTAGATATTCAACAGTTTTGTTTTATAGGTTTTTGCTAATTAATTAACATAAATTATAGAACACCTGTCAGCTCTCAGAATTAAAACAAGCTATTCTGTCTAGGTCTGCTCTAGAAATCCCAGATTACAAAAAGGCATTTACCACATATGTACATGAACAGAGGTGGGGAGCTTCAGGTGTTTTAACTCAAACTTTGGTACCTACTCAACTTCCAGTTGCTTATTATTCGGTACAGCTGGACCCAGTAGCTGCAGGAGCACTACCCTGTCTTAGAGACATGGCAGTACTGCTTTGTTAATAACTAACTCTGCTGAATTAATATTGGGGTGCCCATTAATCATAATGTGCCTACATGAAGTCGAGGCATTGTTGTTAAGGCATAGAACACAGGTATTGTCAGATCAAAGACTCTCTAGGTATGAGATAACCTTGTTGGGGAATAGAAATATTACCTTGAAATGCTGTATAGTCCTTAATCTTGCAACATTGCTTCCAGATTTGCCAGTTTCAGGAGAACCACTACACAATTGTGAATCTTTAGTGTGCATGGCTAAAAAACCCCTCAAGATAATCTCTTAGACATTCCTTTAGAAAACTCAGATTTAGTTTTATTCACTGATGATTCTTCTTTTATGAGCTATCAAGCATATGTTACGATGGAGCTGCTGTGGTCACAGAATTTGCCACTGTTTGGTCAGCTTCACTGCCCTCCGATATTAGTGCTCAAGGTTCTGGGAGCCATCAGACCACAACGCCTTGACAGAGTCATGTGTGGTAGCTAAGGAGGCCACAAAGTGGCCCGTGGCAAAATGTGATTTCCCACTCAGTCCCCCTTGCATGACCTTTCTCATCAATATCACTTACCTGTGGAATTGACATGATGATTATTCCCCCTAGTCTCAGAAGGAATAACGCAAGAGCAAAATACCTATATCCTAATTCCCCAAAACATCACCAAAAGATCAGACCCTCAAACCCAACCCCAAAAGACTATCATGGGTTAACTTTTACTTAGGTACATAATTCCCAGTAAAACCACAGCTACTGGCCAATCCCATAACTTTCCCACTCACAGAAACTTATTCTCATGAAGCCAGCATACAAATCAATCATAAAGGCCCATACAAAATGTACAGATATGCCAAGTTATATCATGCCTCAGTGACTTGATTCTTCCCCTTGAGAAACTCCCTAGTAAATCCTGAAAAATGATCAGTCTAATATTAAATCTGAATTGTGTTCCCAGTACCTCTCAATCTCAATGACATGATTTTGAATTCTTTTAAGAACATTTGATTATTTCTTTTTATTAAAAGTAATAAGTAATTTTCCTTGATTGTAAGCTCAAAACTTCTCACAGGGTAATGAGAAAAGTAAGCCACCTGTGACAAAATCATTTATCTTGTGTGAAACCTTTATCTTGTCAAGAATCTGTAATCATAATATAAAAATATAGAATATTAATTAAGTCATTTGTTAAAAGTTAATGTATCACCTTTCCAATTATCTCCATTTAGACATGTGTGTTAGGTAAAGTATCTGTGTGCCAAGAAAATGGGCATAAAAATAAACATCAAGCTTGGGGATGGCGGAGCAGCTATCAGGTGCAAAGCATGCCCATGGTTGTAAATATACATCTGTCTTCTGTTTGTTATTTTCTTGACTGATCATTCACCACTTGTTGGGAACCCCTAGAGTCTCAAGTGAGGCTGAATCTTGCTAGTGGCATTTCTTAAAACTGTGTTTAATTATTTCAGTGAATAGCTTTCTTTCCTTTGATTCACTGTGTCCCATAGCGGCCCTTTTCTTCTCCTATCTTCTCCTGTTCTGAACTGCTTCTCTGATATTGGGAACCCTGGATCACTCCCCTCCCCAAACCCTGATCTATCCACAGGGGGGCCTGGAACCTCTTCTGGTGGGAAAACCTGATCTGTTCAAAACTTATGGGGCTTTGGGGAAGGGGACTTACCTAGCCAGAAATGCCACTACACCATATTGGTTCCAAGACAGAAGGTAAGAGTTTAAAAAAATAAAATGTTTGATGGAATATAGTGTAAGATGATGGCCTAAACTTAATTTCTGCCATACTGCTTTCTAATTTTCCTACCAGTTTCCTAGCAAGGACTTTCTGCCTAAGAATTTGTTTTTCCTCATTTATAGTGAGTTGAGAATTCATGAGAATAGTGAGTTGAATTCTATTGTTTCTGATTCTCTCTTGTCTAGTCTGTTTTTTGATTTACCCATTTTTTTAATCCATACAAAATTTTGATGACCATTGCTTTTTAATTTGTTTAAAGTCTGGAAGTGATAGTCCTCCTTCTTTCCTACCTCTTTTCCTCTTTTTGGAATTCTAGATATTTTGTTTTTCCAAATAAATTTAGCTATCATTTCCCCAAGTTTTATAAAGCATCATTTTGATAAGTTGGCAAGGTATTAAAAATGAAAGTTAACTTTAATATTATAATTACTTTATTACAGTATCAAACTCAACAAAATATTCCCTTGGCAAATTGATTGCTATAAGCATTAAGCATTTAAATTAACTTGGGAAGCATAGTAATTTTTATTCCATCGGCATGGCCCAGCCATGATCACTGAATATTCCTCTGGTTATGAAGTTCTTCATTTTTTAAAGAAGCATTTTGTAATTAAATTGTTATGTCTTTTGTGTGCTTTGATATATTGATCCCTAGATATTTTATGCATGTTATAATTATTTGAAATAGGATTTCCCTTTCTATCATTGCCTCTTGGGTTTCATTATTATTACATGGAAATGCAGAAGATTTTTGAGGGTTTATTTTGTAGTCTACCTCTTTGTAAAACTGCACTTTTGGTACTAATGAGAGATGCCTTTTATCTCACAGTGTAGAAAGAAAGCTGAGCTTGGGACTAGCTGGCTGTACTGAAAGAAGGTTGTCACTTCAGGGCTAACAAAAAGAGAACACAAGTTGGCTGATTATCCTCATGTGCTACATGTCCTTCAGTAAGCACCTCTATTCTGGCAAGTCCTGCATGTAATTCAATTCTAAAATATTGCAAAATGAACCCAAACATGAATTATAAGAATTTGAGTGGTTTATTCAAATTCACATAACATTTTAGTGATTTAAAAATGGAGATTTGAACCCCAGACTTCAATTCCCAGAAGTCCTTGGTACAGAATTCCCTATAATCTCACCTGAGATCCCCACCGGGGCGAGATCAAAATTTGTATTTAAACTGGCTGTAACACCTACTTCGCTCTCTTCCTGTACTCAAAGATTAAAAGGATGTAGTGAGTAAACTAAGCGCAGGGGTTCTGAATTTTGCTAAATCAGCCATGGCACATGGTTTATTAATTTGTATCCTTGATTTCTAATAATCTTTAATAAACCTTATAAAAATAATATTTTTTAGTAGAGAAACTAATTTAACTGTTACAGTGACAGAATCTGAATTAGCCCTTCATGTAAGATTTCTATTTTAGTTCGGACCTACTACACAAATTACCTTAATTCCTTCTACTCAGATTTAAAATAAGTTGGCAGAACAAAGACCTAGGGAAAAGGTCAACAAGGGTGACATACAAGCAGATTTCAAATGGAACCCTGGCCCGAGTTCTTCTGGGCCCATTGCCATATTTCTCTAAAGTATGACATCTAACTTTCTGTTCATCTATAATATACTTTCAAAATGTAATGGCATTCAGGACAACCAATTGCATTTTTGACAATGCTTTGCAGAAACTATTCTCCACAATTCAAAAACAATCTCAAAAGTGAAATATTGAATTTGTCAATAAGCAGTCAGGTGGTTCAGCGGATAGAGCACCAGGCTTTGAGACAGGAGGTCCTGGGTTCTTATCAGTGTAACCTGGGGCAAATCACTTAACCCCAGTTGCCTAGCCCTTACCACATGTCTGCCTGGGAAACAACACTTAGTATCAAGTCTAAGACTCAAGAAGGTATGGGTTTTTAAAAATACTAATATGTAATGAGCATGGTACCATGTAGGTTTTTCTTTTTTTTTTTGATGTTTGCAAATCATTATTTAATTTTAACCTCATGAACAGTTAAAATATATATATATATATATATACATATATATATATGTATATATATATATATATATTGTAGGGGTATTATTTCCCCCACTTTATTGGATGAGGAACCTGAGGCCCAAAGAAATGAAATGATTTGCCTGTGTTCACCCAGCTAATAATTTCAAGCCAGTCTTCCTGACTAAGAGGCCAGGTTTTGACTGTAACAAGGCCTAAACCAGCCCATTTGCAGGTTAAAAAACAAGTGTTCTTCTATAGCCCTCCTAGTTATAATTTAGAGGCTCACAAAAATCAGAAGTGAATTATTTTCTGAGAATCTGTATTCTTATTTTTGGTTGTATTTCCTTAGTAGAAAGTAGGCTCTTTGGTTTCCTACCAAGGTAATTGAAAAGCTCATTTTGTTAACGTAGTCATTGATACATTGAGGGGTTGAAAAATTTCTAGATATGATGCTTCTAAGAAGAGAAGACTAAGAGGGTTTGTGGTAGGGCCAAATTGAGGCTGGCTACTCCCCCCAAGCTCTCATCCAATCAGCCAAAAAACATTTAAGTGCCTACTATTTTCAGGCACTATGCCAAGCATTGGGGATACAAAAGAGGCAAAGTCAGCCCCTGCCCTCAGGGACCTTTGTAAAAGTTAAAATTAAATCTCAATAATGATATTATATTTTAAGAGATTTATTAATGATCATTAGAAATCAAGGAATAAAGAAGATACAAAATAATGACCATATGCCCATGGCTGGTACAGAGAGCCGACCTGCAGCCCCTGCATATAAGGGATTATGATTTTGAGGAGGAGAAAGAAGCCAGAGAGAGGTTTAATAAATTGAGACAGACACACAGATCACATATGGTTATGAAAGGACACTTCTTCCTTTTATCTTCCTTTGTAGGGCATACAATGAAGGAAGATAAAAAATAACCAAGAATGCATGGAAAGTAGAATTCTTAGATAGGATTAGGAATCAGGTGTGAGGTGAGAAGGAAGAATAGAATAAAGAAAGAAGATTTTAGAGGCACAATGGAGCTCAATAGCAGGAGCCATCCATATGCCCAGCAGGCAGGTTGGAGAGAGAGAGAGAAGAAAGGAAGAAGAGAGAGAATGGTGTCCTTCCTGACTATTTATTGAGATAATGAGGTAAGAGGTACGTAATGCATATGTAACAGCACATAGTGTATTTACATTGGCTTGACATATCAATGACGTATAAGCTAGAGGCATGGTAAGTTCAGCCCGCTCTTTTCAAACTCCCAGAACAAAGACTGCATGGTCTGCTCATAAATCATGCATTGGAATGCTGTCTGAGCAGACCAGAGCTGAGCCCTCTGCGGCTCAGCCCAGAGATTCTTCCTGGAATCCTACAGCTGGTTAGCCATTTTTTTAGTCAGCCCCACTCACCACCACCATCAATGCTGATTCTACATCAGAGAGAGGGAGCTTCCAAAGCCCACACCCTTTATCCTCTGTCTATAGGAAGTATGTAATGACAGGAAGTCAGTGGGCTCTTGGGATATGTAGTTCTTTTTTAGGGTAACAGATTTTCAATCATACATTTCCCCCTGAGACCCGTGGAAGACTAGTCTCTCCAGTGGATCTTGTAAACATACCATCTTTGAAATTGCAATAATTTGAGGATAAGAGGAAAAGAGAACAAAACCAATAATTGCTAGGCACATTGACAAAAAGCCAGTTAGGGGGCAGTTCCCTTTTGGCATAAGAGTATACATTCAAATTAAATGTTCAATCAACCTTCAGTTCAATCAACCACATCAAAAGTTCATTCTGGACCTTCTTGATATAGCTTGTGGTCTGTGAAGACATCTTCATGGTGCCTTTTAAGAAGAGTTCATTTTCTGGATTTGGAGAGATAGCATGTTTCTTAACCTAAAATTACTCTAAAAAAGAATTTAAAATTTGCAATTTAAAATAATAATAATACATTCCCCCCTGAAGAGGGTGTTGAAAAACACAGGGATCACTTAGGGATGCATGGCTGAGTTATGAGGTATATGAATCAATTGGCAAGAGAAACAAAAAATATAAAAAAAATCCAAATTAAAAAAATAAGTTCTGGATGAAATATAGACGATCAAAGTCTTATGTGTAAAAATTCTAAGTAAAGAAAAATAAATCCATAACAGTCCCTTGAATCAGGGCCCAATTAAAATGATTTAAGCAATTATGCATTTACCCAATCAGTAGCCAGGACTATAGAAAGCTTGCCACACCATGAAAGACAGAGAAGGGACTAGATTATAGGAGCCAGGTAGGAGCCAGATTTGAAATACTTGGTAGAATGTGGGACAAGGAAGACCTGCCTTTAACACATGTTAAACAGCCGCAAACTTGAACCCCAAACAAATTCAAGTCCTCTTGTCTTGGCTCAAAATTTTCATGAATACCATTGGGATTGGTTGGTTTCTTTGACCTTGAGCTGGATAGGCACTATGCAGTTAGCTTTGTGCTTCTTTGGAACTGTATAATGGCTCTTTTTGTATTCTCTTGTCCTGGAATCAGACAGAATCATTAAGCAAAGTCCCATGATTCTTTTTAAAATAATCATTGGCATAATTTTTATAGTCACAAGCTTTGGGGGCATGCATTAACATTATAGGAAATATATTTTAAACTTATATTACTGCAAAATCAAAAAAGTTAAAGAATATCTTCTCGATGCTGGTGACATGTGCTTCAAATACAAAACGGAGAGAAAAAATAAAATTGAAATAGTATATTACACATGTTAGCAAAAACAATAATAAAAGAGTTTTAAAAACCAAAAATATATAGCTTACAATCATTGACACTCTGTCAGCTAAGGAAATGTAGAATACAAAGGTTTCTCACCAAAAATGAGATCCATCTCCTTGTCAAACCTGACCATGATCCACTGTGAGTACTAGCAAATGATTTTCACAAAGTAACAGTTTTTTTCTATAAAGAACAATAGTACAACATATAATGCACATTCAGAAAGTATCAAAATCCCCAAAATTATAATAGTCCATTTAATGACAATAGCAAACAAACACACTATCATATTTCATATAAGTTGCTGTATGACCAAAAGAAACCCCTATGAACTGAGGGATATTTGTCACAATTTTTACAGACGTAGGAAATCTTTCAACCTTGGCAAGTATATTTTTAAATAAAGTAAAACTTATTTGGGTCTAGAACATCACCAAGAAATCTAGATTGTTCTGGTGGAAGTAAATTAAACTGAAGAATTTTGCAGGAGCTCTTTTTGGCTTTTTGCTTCATAGAAATACCTTGGTAGGAACATTTCTTTGTTTCTCTACCTTTAATATAACATTCTTTAAAATATAAATATAAAAAACCTCATCCATTCAGAAACCACTAGTTAATTAAAATTATTTCTGAAGACCCCTTAATATTACAATTAAATTCTTATCTTATTAAATTCTCTAAAGGTTGTTAGCCAGGTTGAGTCCATCCATCATTTATGTGACAATTAACAAATGAAAAATGGAGGAAAAAAAGGCTGTTCATGGGCTTTTACAATATTTTGTTCAGTAGTCATAAGGGAAAGGTAAGAGAATATATTTACTAGTTAAAACACAGTAGATTAAAATGATTCAGTGTAACAGAACAGTATTGAATACATTTAATATATGAACTTAAAACAACAAAATTAAATCTTAAACAAAACAATAAGCAAAATACAACAAGATACAGAGGCTTTCATTTAAAAAAAATGGAGTCTGAAAAGGCTTAAAATTTCACCTCCAGACCCTTTAAAATTCCTTTTTTCTAAAATTCAGATCCCTATTGTCAGCACTGTGGTATCTCACATAGTGAGGGAGAACATGGGTTTTAGGAATATCAAACTGGGAAGGCCCAAATGGCAAAGGGTTGTAGGGGGATGAATTTCTCTCCTGAATCTCAGGCAAGATAATTGAAAGGATCAGTGGTAGAAAGAAAAAAAAATCCTAAAACTGGAAGCTGTTTTGAATAGGTAATGCAGTGTTCTTTAAGAGAATAGCCTTGATTGTAATCAATTTCCTGTTTGGAAGAGTTTCTTCCTTCTCCCTGTCCCCCCCTGAGGTAAAATGCTAGTTTCCCCCGAGGGAATTCGAAGGCTAATCATTGCCTAAGGAAAAAACCACACCCTTTTTTTTTTACCATCTGCTCTGAGAAGGGACTCCAAGGACTCCTAGCTTCTTGGTGGCACCAATCATCCCTGCAGAGGTAGCAACAGCGATCAGGGTCCAGGTGGAGGCTGATTTAGGAATGGAGCTGGAGATCAGGAGGAGGATTTCTGGAGGCCAGGGGCTAGCCTGGGTGAGTGATTTGGGTTCAGAAGATCAGGAGGAAATAGTATCAGCAATGCCAGATTCAGCAGCAATGAGGAATGAAGGAGGAACGAGGAATGAAGGACTCAAGCAGTTGGGGGAGAGAAGCAGTTTATTTCTTCTTTGCCAAGAGTCCTCCCAATAAAAATAGCCCAGACAGTAGGGAGAGCAATCAACTGAGCAAAAAGTAGTAAAAGAAAAACAGCAGCTCCAAAGAGAGTTGGAGTTTGCGAGGGTGGGTGGGGTGGGCAAAAAGCCTTGGCAAGAGAAATGTGGCTTAAAAAAAATTTATGTAGGCTATCTTAAAAATTTGAGAAGGCTCTTCTCTCACTAGTGCTTGCCATCAATGTAAAAGTTAAAATTAAATCTCAATAATAATATTATATTTTAAGAGATTTATTAATGATCATTAGAAATCAAAGAATAAAGAAGACACAAAATAAAGACCACATGCCCATGGCTGGTTAGTCATTTTTTTAGTCAACCCCACTCACCACCATCAATGCTGATTCTACATGTAGTTTTAAGTAATTCTTTTTATTAAAATGAACTTATCTTTGAATAATTATCCAGTTGTTTTAATTGAACATTATTTTTCTCAACCTGATTATAGGTTTGACACTTTATTCCTTTTTTTTCTCATCTCTTCTCTGAAGCCATCTTCACTAAAGTTCCTCATGAGTGAATATGGGTGAAGTGTTAAAGTTCATGGAAGGGAGGACATAGAGATAAAACAGAGACACAGAGACTCAGAGTTTGAGCATAAAGTAAGTTTGACAGCTAAGAGTTAGCTCTCATGGAAAAGAGATGCCTCTTAGTCTGACATACTGATTTTTTATTGGGGTAACAACAAGAAAGGGGAAAGAGAAATTGATAATCAAACTGTGATCAGACAAATTAACATTATGAGGTAATCATAAGATACAGCCCTTGGATCCTAAGATAATACCTAAGGCATCTAAGCTTGTCTGATACAAATGTTAAATGATTATTATTGACAAAACAGAGACAGAGATAACTGGCCAGTATTTTGGAGTATATAGCCTCAGGGATGGGTTGTAATTTCACAAGGTTACAGTCTTAATTTGAACTCAAGGGCATAGCTGGTAAATGAGTATATTACTCATAAGTGTGGTATTTTGAGTACCTCTATAATATTTTCATGATTTTATACATGCCTGGACTGCTACATTCTCCCACCCCTAGAACTCCTTGTGACTTCTTAGAAGAATGAACAAGATTCAGATGATGATTGTCACAAAATATGAAATAACATCAGAATTGAATCTTTTCCACAAAAATCTAAAATATATCTCACAAGTTCAGTCCTGTGATACATGTAGCCTAAGATCTGGTATGTGACAAGGGCACCAGGGTTTGTGGGAAGTTAAGGTAGTTTTCTTACATGATTTCAACATCATATAGTTAAGTATTCCAACACTCTTAAATAACCCAGGGATATTCCCTACCTCTAATCAGACTACCTGAACTGTCTCATTGCGACATAGCCTGATCTTTCCCAGAAGTTTCCCCAGAGCGCCCATTACATCCTTATTTCTTAAACTATAGATGAAAGGGTTCAAAGTAGGAATAAAGAATGTGTAGAAGGCAGCCACAGTTTTGTCTACCCCAGGCGAACGATGGGAATGGGGCACCATGTAGATAGAGATCACTGTCCCATAAAAGAGTATGACTACTGCTAAGTGGGAGGAACAGGTGGAAAAAGCCTTCTTCTTGCCTTTTGTTGAAGTCATTTGGAGTACAGCCACCAATATCTGGGCATAAGAAGCAAGAATGATGAGAAAAGGGATCAAAAGCATCCCCACACAGCACACATACATGACTGTCTCAAAGGTTGTTGTGTCGGCACAAGCCAGGGCCAGGACAGCAGGAACTTCACAGAAAAAATGATCAATCACACGAAGTCCACAGAAGGGAAATGTTAATGTCACTAAGCCCTGGATCAGCCCATCCAAAACACCCAAAAGCCATGAAGTAGCTGCCATTAACCAACAAACACAGTTCGTCATGATTGTAGGATATCTCAAAGGCTTGGTGATAGCCACATAGCGGTCATAGGCCATGAAGGCCAGAAGAAAGCACTCACCACCACCTAGAGTGAGGAAAAAGAATATCTGGAAGCCACAGCCCACAAAGGAAATGGATTTCCTGCCAGACAAAAAATTGGTAGCCATCTTAGGTACTGTGGTACATGCCAACAACATGTCCATGAAAGAGAGCTGGCCCAAAAAGAAATACATGGGGGTATGGAGTTGGACTTCTACATATATTAGGAAGACCATAAGGCCATTACTCAAAAGGGTAAGAAGGAAGCTAATAAAAGCCAAAGAAAAGAGGAAATAATGAAGTTCACTGGTGTTAAAAAGGCCAAGAAGAAAGAAGTCAGTTTTAGATGTCTGGTTGCCCAAGTTCATGACTTTCACATAGGACCTGTAAAAATGAAAAGAGTTCCCAATGTTTCCAGGAGTCAGACCATCTACAACATTAACGTTAAGCCTCTAACTCAGGAGTAGTTTAAAGTTTAATCCACCCATTTATTCATTCAATGAACATGAAGTGGGGCACTTCATAGAGTGAGTTTGAACACCCAGAATTTCAATTGTTGGAACTGTGATTTATTAATAGAAACAAATAAAGAATCTACAAGCTTGGACAGACTTCCCTAGTGGAAGCTGCCTGGGACTAACATTATGGGATAGTTTATATAGGCTACAAGATACAAAGTTATTTCCTTTCACAAATAGGTTCTTATTTGACAATCAAACAAACCTTATCACCAATGTGAGGTCAGTGATGAGGGGACAATCCTCAGATTTATTTAGGGGTTGTTTATCTTCGTGTACTTAATCACTTAGCCTTGTTAGCCATCTTGCATTCCATCCGGACCTCTTTGATATTCCTGAAATTCCTTTGTTTCCTGCCCTTCCTAATTCTCATCCCCAAGCTAAGTAGAGCTTGGTCTGCTGCCTGCATAAGCAGCTTGATCTCCTGGGGGGAGGGAAGCTGGGTCTGTTCCCTAAAAATGCAGGCAGGAATTGATCTGCTTTATCTACTTCAATTTTATTATCCTCCCCTTTTGGGACTACTTCAAAAATTTATTGAACATCTGTTATATGCAAAAAAAAAATGCGTTTGGTACTATGAGAAATACAAAAACGAATAAGACACAATTCTTGTCTTTAAGAAACTTATAAAAGCAGAATCACAGAATCTGAGAAACAAAGGGGAATTTAGAGACTGTCAAACAAAAACCTCCTTCCTCAACTCTCATTTTACAATAGAGGAAAAGCAAAGTTAGGGAAAAGAAAACAAGTATACATAGAACTTAGGGAAGTCAGGTGAATCTATTGATAGAGCATTGGGCTTGGAATCAGGAAGACTTATCTTCATGAGTTCAAATCCAGCCTCAGACACTTAATGGCTGTGTGACCCTAGGCAAGTTACTTAACCTTGTTAATAACCAAGAATACACAGAATATCAGGAAGGATGTGATCGGTTTCACTAGAGAAATGTAAACAGAATTCTATGGGTATTTAGAAGAGGTTTGATATGGTTAGAGATCAATAAGCAAGCTTATTTCTACTTCTACTTTAATTTACAGGCTTTATTACCAATATGATATGGTGAAGATAAGGGAGTAGTCAAAAATGATTTTGAGGTTTTATGCGTGAATGAAGGGAGAAAAGGTAGAAAAATGGGGGAAGAGGGGGGTGGCATCTTTCATTTTTTCAAGAGATTAAAAGAAATTATAGTTTCCTATGATGACCTCAAAAATGTTTCTAACTCATAGCTTCAGTATATATAGTGGGCACTCATTCATTATTGTAAACATAGCACAAAAGGGAAGAGGAAGGGCAGATAAAAGGAATAATCATTTATAAAAGCATCTAGTATGTGCTAGGCATAGAGCTAAGCCCTTTACAAAGACTATCATTTGATCCTCATAATGACCCTGTGTAGTAAATGCTATTTTTATCCCCATTTTACAGTTAAGGAAACTGAGGCAAATGGAAGTGAAGTTATTTGCTCAGGATCACAGAACTAGTTCATGTCTGGCTAAAATATGAATTTGAACACAGGTCTTCTTGATCTCAAGCTCAGACACTCTATCTACTACACTACCAACTGCCTTAAAAGAACAGAAAATACATTACCTGCTCTGGTACTGTTCCTAGTACAAAGGAAGTATCACAACCTGCATAAATGGAGAGACAATTTCTCTGACATCTGACTTTGATCCCTTTATTGGCATTTTTCTCAATTGAATGAAGAGGAAGGAGTTTTGATAGAAAGTAAAGGAAGGGATCAACAACAAATTTTATGAACTAGAAATGCATATCTTCTTTAGGCAACTCTTCTTCAAGAATATGTTATTGACTTACACAATGTATCACTTAATTTTTTACTCTTAAACTACTGTAAACTCTTCAAAGGCCAGCCTGTTACAGTGTTGAAAATACAATAGGTGATCAAGAAATATTTGATCAATTGATTTCATAGAAAAAAGGAAAATGGAGATGTAAATCAATTAGTCAAGTACTTTTTATGCATCGAATACTTCTGGATTCTTTGCTAAATGCTGGAGACACAAAGACAAAAAAGCAGAGACAGAAACAGATCCTACTTCCATGGAATGAAGTTTGAATCACATGAATTCCTCTTTCTCCTCCCAATGTATTCCATGATCCTTTGGATGCCACATTTCCTCATTGAAACTCAAATGAACCCCTAGAAATGTCCTAAAAATTCATTCATTCAACAAGATTTTAAGTACCTACTATATAATTGTCAACATGGAATCTAGAAACCCCAAACTTGTAGTCTAGTAAGATCTGATGAATCCTAAGTTTTAGGACCAGCTTGTAAGTTGGAGACCCCAAAGCTTGTACTTGTTCCTGTGAGAATCCACCCTGAAGGGAATCTCAGGCTAGCAGTTTCAGACTGAATAATGGACCTTAAGGTAAATAAGACAATCCACTTTAGGTGGGGGCTAAACCCAAGCTGAGTAGTAGTAGGTAGTGTGCTTGATAGCCGAAGGTCTCAAATTTAATCCTTGGAAGGAGGGTGTGATATACTGGCATAATGCCTTGCTCATAATAAGTACTTAATAAATGCTTATTGATTAAAGAATAGAGTCATCACAATTATCTGGAGTTGGACAAGATAATAGATAAGAAATTATACATTTTGTTATTTATAATATATAGTTTTTTATAACAAAGTTAATAAATAAACAGTAGAAGCAGAATATACTTCAGGTCATTTTACCATTTCATAGAAAATATTAAAGAAAGGAGCCAATCAATTATTTAGAAAACTAAATAACAATATGGTTAATAGGAGATTTACAATTATACCTAATGCTATGTTGCTGTTCAGTCATTTCACTTGGGTCTGGCTCTTCTTTCCCCAATTTGGGCCTTTGCCATGTCCTTCTCCAGCTCCTTTTATAGATGAAGAAATGGAGGCAAGCAGGGTTCATTGATTTGCCCAGGGTCACACAGCTGATAAGTGTCTGAGGTTACACTATCTATCAGGTCTTTCTCACTCCAGGTGGGTCACTCTATCCACTCTATCCACTGCAACCCCTAGCTGCCCACCTAATATCATACACCAAAATAAATTCCACCAAAAATTTTTATAGAAATTAAAAGTCATTTTAAAAAGAAACTATAAAAAGAGAAAATAGAATTACTATAACAAATGTGGAAGCAAAATAAGCTCAATTTTCAAACAAATAGAGGTAATTATAGAAGATAAGGTTATAGAATTTGTTTAAAATGAATGATAAAGGCAAAAAGTGAAGGAATTCAGACATAAGAGCCCTGAGAGTTATGAATATGTAGTCAAAATTTTGCTGATTCCTATAAACAAAGAAAGGCTTAGGATCAATGTTGGCAAGATTTGTTTGCAAAGGCAAATTTCTTGTTGTGACGAAATATTTAATAATTCACAAGATTGATTTATACTGAATCCTTCTATCAGAGAAATTGGCTTGTGGATGAAATTATCTGGCTAAGGAATTGAACTTCTCTTAACTTTTGGGAGATGTCACATAGCCCTTAGGTTTCCTGCAGAAAAGAGGAGCCTCTTAGACGGCAAAAAATTCCTAAAGAACAAAAATGTTTCTAACCCTTAGATGAGAAGTCCAATGAACAGATAAGGTCAGGAAGATACCTGAATAGGTTAAAAGCCAGTTCTTCCAGGAAGAAGGTTTCACATAGGAAGATAAGTTTTTAATCAACAACTTTTTAGGAAGCAAATTCCTTTCCCACAAAACTTGTTAACATTTGTAAGGATTTTGTAGTCCTATGTGAAAGTATTTGTTGTCTCCTTTGTTTGGCGAATTCACTGAACTCTCATTGACCTATTTACATTTAAATATACTCCTAGAGCTGCTAAGAACCCAAGCAGTTTTGCCTTAAGCTGCTCTCCAAATACTCTGTGTTTCTATGTATTTTTTTTTCTATGAGTCCCTAATCTCTGATTTAGGCCTTCGTTTTTCAGTCCTCAACTTCCCTCCACAGGTCAGAAGAATCTACTCCTGTTTTGCTAACAGCTAGTCTGTAGCAAAAAGTAACAGATTTTTAACCTCATTAATATTTGAGGAAATGTCCATGAAAATATACATTGCCCAGTGCTACTACATACATCAAATTATCAGAAATAAATAAATAATGAATGAATGAATAAGCACAAAAAAAATCAGTGAGACTAAGGCACGGAAAGGGAAAATATAATAAACTCATATGCTCCTAATTCGACTAAACCTTCGTGCATTGTTTCTTTAAGAAAAAAAAAAAACTTATCCTGTGACCCTGCAGTACATTAAGATTGATAGGAGGGGGCAGCAGATAGGTGGCTCAGTGGATTGAGAGACAGGCCTAAAAATGGGACATCCTGAATTCAAATTTGATCTCAGACACTTCCTAGCTTTGTGATCCTAGGCAAGTCATTTATTCTCAATTGCCTAGCCTTTACATTCTTCTGCCTTGGAACCAAGACAGAATATTGATTCTAAGAACAAAGGTAAGACTTTTGAATAATTTTTTAAAAAGAATGATAGATAGTTAAAGTGGTATGGTGGGTTGAGTTCTTAGGACTTTGTATTGAGAAACCTGAGTTCAAATGTGACCCCAGACACTAACTAGTTGTATGACCTTGGGCAAGTCACTTCATTTCTGTTTACTTCAGTTTCTTCAACTGTAAAATCAAAGCAATAATAGCATTTACTTTCCTTTATTCTTGTGAGGATCAAATGAGGTAATATTAATAAAGTGCCAGCACAAAGAAGGCACTTAATAAGAATCTATTTCCTTCCTTCCTAGAAAATGTATCTCTAAAAGAAATGATTAAAATTTAAATGCTTATATACTTTTCTTAGCCTGGTAAAATAAATATAGCTTAAATTCCCAAAGTTAGGACAAAAGTGGAATGAACTGAGATATGTCTAAAGACATTTTAAAAATGTGGGAAAAAACCCTAAAAATTTATGTAACCCTCCCAAATTATAATAATGTATAAATTGACAATGGCTATACATATAATAATAACAAAAAGTATGCTTTTATATATGTGAGTCAAGAGATCAGATGGAAATTTTGAGAGAGCCAGTTATGGCTGTTATTGGTATATTTAAAAAGAAGAGGTAATCAAGGATAGAGAAATGGCGAAGCCAAAATGATATGAGTTCAAAAGCCTCTCTCAGAAACATATTAGAAGTGTGACCATAGACAAGTTCCTTAATCACTCAACAACTCCCCCTACCCACCAAAAAATATTTTAAAACTTACATATTACAGATTAGTTGCCAGCTTGTGAAGGAAATGGTCAACCTGAGTGGTTCACACACCAACGAAATCATAGGACCAAAGCAAAAGTGAAAAAAACAAACTTTAAATGAATATAGTGTCCTGTATTTTTTCAAGGCAACTATAAAAAGATAATAATGTAACTAACTATAATAATTGATATGTAATAAATAATAAAGGAAAATAAGTATCTCCTCTAATCTGATTACTTTACAGATGTAAAAATTAAGGCACAGAAAAATGAAGTGAATTACCAAGGTCAAACAAATAGGTAGTAGCTGAACTGGGACTAGAACCAATTTTCTATTCTCAGCCCAAAGCTCTTTTCCCTATACCATAGATAATTGGATTCTCTCCCTCTAGATTTATAGTTTCCCTCTTTGATGAAGTTATTTTCTCACTGAATAGCTATAAAGAGACATCAGGTTTCTGAACCAAGATTAATAGATCATACTATTGTAGCCCCTCATACGGGGGAGGCTAGTGGATCACTTTGTTGTGGGATATAGAGGTGAACCCCTGGGGTTTGGGAAGGATACCTTTTGCAAGAATGCAAGATCCCAAAACTTGGCTTAAAAGTAAAGAGAGATTTATTAGTAATGTTGAATTTTTGGCTAGCAAGACAGCATGACTGGAACAATCTGGAGGGTTGCTCCCAGAATACATCCATTCTGGGGTCTTTATATTCTTCTACAGCTGTGGGGATGTGACTCTGGAGTGGGGGGGGGGAGGTTTGCCTGAGGGCATCTGAGATAGAGAGAGAGAGACAAAGACAGAGATGGGGGAAGGAGGCAAAGAAAGAGAGAGGGGGCTTTGGGAAAGAGTGAGTAAGAGGGGGAAAAAGTAGGAAGAGAGAGACATTAAAGTTTAGACCTATGAGCATCCTCCTGGCTCTCATTCTTTATACTCAACAAGCCCCTGTCCAACCTTAGCATGGCTGGGCATCCCTCCTGAAAAGAAAATTCTATTTCTCAGTGTAAAGTTAATTTGCTTCATGGTATAACTCCATGGCCTGTGCCTTTGGTTGCTTAAATTAGTTTCACCAACATTCTAGTGAAAATATGAATGAATCTGGAGTTAGAGGTCTTGGATTGTTTTCTGGTCCTACTTTACTAAATATCTGTCTTTTACCTTTCTGAGGTTCAATGTCCTCTTTGCATAATAAGGAATTTTATCTATTATTATTTTTCCAATTAAACCCTCACCTTCCATCTTGGTTGGTTCCTAGGCAGAAGAGTGGTAAGGGCTAGCTGGGAAGTGTCTGAGATTAGATTTGGATCTAGGACCTCCCATCTCGAGGCCTGTTTTCAATCCACTGAGCTACCCAGCTGCCGCCCATAATAAGGAATTTTTAACTTGATGTTTCTGAGGTCTTTCAGCTCTGAATTCTATGATCCCAACTCTACCCCAAGAAGAGCTAGCAATTAACACTCCAGACCAACAGAACTAAGCAAACAAACCTTGGTGAACAGAGAAATAATAGCAAATTTGAAGTCTTTCCTCTAAGATAGGAATATAATATTAATCTGATAATTCCCTAATATACTGATTATATTTTCTAAACTATAAATTAAACACATAAAACACAAATCAGATAAATCATAAAATGATATAGTTTTTACAAAGTCTCATTAAAATATACTTTCTTTTTGTGAATCTTAAAACTTGAAACTAGGTCACCAAATCTATCCTCCCAACTCCCCATAACCTCCATTTCTCTTTATATTTGAAATAATCAGTGTCCCTTAGTCAAACTACCATTCTTTTCCCCTCTCCACTCACCTGGAGGCTCAGTTTTGCCAAGATCCAAAACTCATTGAACCAATAAGATGATATAGATGGAACAATCACCACTGGGACTTGACTCCCAACTCCTTCTCATGGGAGTGTCCTCCTTGGCAAGGAGGGGCCCTGGGGAACCTCCCCCCCCCCACTTCACAATTATATCGAAGAAATCAAATCCATGGGGTGGAAGCTATAACTAAGAAATAGGAAAGGGAAGGGGAGAATGGTGAAGATTCAGAATGAAAAAGTTATAACTTCACTTTTTTATCCTCAGAGCAAAAATGGCAATAACCCCAGTTTCTTTACCATATTTGTGGTCTGTTTAAGCCACAGATCTTCTTCAAGTTCTCATGTCTCTTGGATGAAAAGACTTTAACTCCAAGATGTAGAACAGAGGTAATTAGACAGAGATAAATGTCCCAGATGGGTCAGATTCAATAGGAATAATGCAAAGCTGTCCTCAAGTTCACAAACACCCCTACCCAGGTGCTTAAAGTCACATTCCCTCCAGAGATTCTCCAGGGCAAGGTCCATGTCTTATCTTTACTTTATGTCTAGCCTCTCAGAGCCTTATAGAGAGTTCTCCATAAAGGAAGGACAAACTAATTAGTGTTGGTCCTTTTTAATACTATTAATAGCAATGTTACAATAACATATAATATGTTGGAGGGGATCACAAAACAATTTCAATACTGCAAATCCATTGCTGGATAATTTATTCACCTTTTTAGGGCTCCTAACAATCTCCAAGGCTATTTTATAAACAGGAAAGTTGCTCATTTTCTCCACAGTTAGAGATGGCCTGATCTGCTAACTTTTGTGTTCTACGCATACCAAAATTTCTCATCGCTTCAATGCATATCTTGACAATGGGATCCAGTATTATACTATAATTTATTTCTTTCATCATTCTCCTGGACTGAAGTTGAAACCAGATGATAAGCTTCCTTCAACTTTTCTTTCAGCTAAGAGATACAGTAGTTGTTGGAATCTACCTTCTCCATCCTCTCCTCTCACAAAATATGAGATAGTACATAAGTGTGGCTCAAGCTTAAACATCAGAAGATGGGAGGTAAAGCAAGTAACATTATTATTAGTATTTGATTGCACATGTGTGCTTGGAAAGCTATTGGTTGACTCCAAGGAGGTTTCTCTTCTGGTCTTTGTTTTTCTGACATGACTTGACCATTGGCTTGTAATGAAACATTCAGTTTTTGCATCTACCTGAGAGTGACAAGGTTCTGCTCTCTTTAAATGGTGTACTTTCAAAGTCTCTATTTGGCTCAACTAGATCCTGACAGGAAGTCCATAACTTGACAAATATTTTCCCCACAATATTTTATCAATTAGGGAAGCTTTCTGATTCCTGGTTGGGCATATTACCCCGTGAAATAGTAAATCACCATGAAAATGTGATCTAAGTTTTTGTTATCTCTACCTGTAGCTGACCAGCAGTTACAAAATATTCTTTCTTTGGTGTCCACCTGAAAGGGAAGCTGAGGACTTCAGGGAAAATAGGTGGAAGAGTTTTGGGGAGGACATAAAGAAGGTAAAGAGAGACACAGGATATTTCAGCATCATGACATTCAGCCTGTCAGTATTGTGATAGAGGAATAATCCAGGGACTTTGAATGACAGACTGGAAGAAATGCAAAGGTTTTCATTCACAACAGGGGATGGTTGAGAAGGCTTAGAATCTTGAGGAAAGAGGAGAGATTCCAGGGGAGAGGCAGTTTCTCTCTCTCTCTCTCTCTCTCTCTCTCTCTCTCTCTCTCTCTCTCTCTCTCTCTCTCTCTCTCTCTCTCTCTCTCTCATCCAGCAAATGGGAAAGTTTGATCTGAGACTGAATCCTGAGCACTATACAAAATCTCTTCTTGAACCTGATCATCATTCCCCTTCAAAGATCCGAAGAAACCAAGAAGTGTGAAAGAAACCTGAGAAGAATAAGAAGCAGCCCTAACAAGATCTTACACAGCTCCTGGACACCCTGGGTCTGGACATTTGCTCTGCTCTGACAAAGACCAGGGGTCATTAAACCTGAACCTCTCAGAGACTAGGCTGCCCAGCTTGAGTCTCTCAACTTTGGAGGGAGGGAAGGGAGATTTAGACAGACAGGGACTTCCTTTCTCCTCTTTTCTCTAGAACCTAACCCTTCAGACATCTTTTTGTTTTACACCTGACCATTATTGTTAGAATAAAGATAGTCATTTATCCTAAATTGACTTCCTTATAATAGTGGAAGAGGAGAAGTTCATCTACAAGACCAGTAATTAGAGGGGAGTAAAAGGCAGGGTTAGTGAGGAGACATATTTTGAAGAGGATTGAAGGGAGAAGTAATCCGTCTCACCCTCCTTCTAAATTCTGGGCATATATCATCAACTCCTCCATAAAGCCCAAACCAACCCTCTAATATGGTATGTTCCTCTGATGGTAGGAGAGAGAGCCACAGGTGATTACCATTTTTATTGAAGTTTCAAGGAAGGGGGGTGGGAGGTAGTTAATCAAACAAATTTAACATTGGCTCAGAAAACAACCACAAGATGAAAGAGAAGGAGGTAAGACAATGTAGTGACCAACGTCCAGCCCAAAGGTTCATTTTACCTTAAGACTGCAGGCTTGGGGAGGAGTCAGAATACCACAAGGTTTGAGTCCAATTCAATGCCATTCAATGATCCAGAAATCAATTATGTGAAATATTAGAAATATATGGGGGGGGGGTGTAGATGGGTGGCTCAGTGGATTGAGAGCCAAGCCCAGAGATGGGAGGTCTGGGGCTCAAATCTGGTCTCAGACACTTCCTAGCTGTGTGACCCTGGGCAAGTCACTTGACCCCCCATTGCCTAGCTCTTACCACTCTTTTGCCTTAGAACCAATACACAGTATTGAATTTAAGAAGAAAGGTAAGGGTTTAAAAAATATATATATATCCATAAGTCTGGTACATGAGCACATTGCTCATAAGAATCAGCTTTTGAATGTATCTTTAATACTTTCATGATTTATTTATAGTAGGGACCCTACATGATCATAGTAATTTTGTGATTTGTGAATAAGATTTTGGGGGGTAAGAACTCAACATTTGGCAAAAATTACTGGAAACCTGGAAAGCAGTTTCTCAAATAACTAGGCATTATATATATCAAGATAAGGTCAAAATGGATAAATGATTTAGACATAAAAGGTGATACCATAAGTAAATTGGGGAGCATGGAAAAGTATCTTTCAGAACTATGGAAAAGGGAAAGATTTAGGACCAGATGAGATAAAGGAGATTACAGGAAGTTGATCTCTTAGTGGCAATATTGGTATTCTGCCTTCAGCCCCATCTGTATTTTTTTGCTTAACTACATTGTTATTTTTAGGTATGTCATGTTGTGTGTTAATATGTTTGCCACTTTGTTTCTCCTCAGTCATTTGCTTAATCATCTGCTTTAGTTGTGTCATCTCATCCCTCATGGCTAAAATCATCACAGTCATTTCATTGTCTTTTGCTTTTTCCTATAAATTAGATGCACACCTTTTTTTAGGCCATAGTATAATTGGATTAAGAAGACTAATGCTCTAGCATATGTGGGAATGAATGAAATCAAGCGATATACACTTATATCAGCCATTGCAAACTTTCATAGGTCTTAAGCAGAAAATAAATATAATCTGGAATCTTGTAAAAAAATAAGTTGTAAAACATATAAAAGAAATGCCCAATCCAGCTTAGATAACACATGGCAAGTAATAGTTTCTTTGCCGTCTTGTATCTTGAAAAGCCTTTTGCAACAGAAAAAATGTTTTTAAGTCTGGCCCTTGAAGAATTGCCTCCTCCCTTCAGAAGAAGTGGTTTCTTTTGGCTGCGGTGTTACTTGGCAGATTAGTTGAACTCAACACTGCTCTCAAAATGGCTGCTTTCCACAGTCACACAAACTTTTGAAATGTATGTAGGTCCAATTTCTCTGAAACTTCTCTGACACCTCCAACTGTCTTCTTTTTCCCAAATTCTTGACAAAATAGGTTGGAAAACCTAGCTGGCTCTGCCAAAAACTGTAATATTTATAGAGGAAAGATGGGGATATGAAAAACAGGGAATATGGAAGGTTTGTAGCGGGGAATGGAGGAGTTGAAGGCTGAGAGGGAATACAGCTGCCGGTGAGGCAAAGGGGAGAGATGCCCCCTGCCTAGAGGCTATATTTTGAACAAAGTAGGGAGTCCAAGAAATGAGCTACTTAGGATAGCCTGCGAGGATGTCTTTTCACTGGATTGTTGCCAAAGTTGCCCCAGAGCAGGTAAACATGGACCCTCTTGAAGGACAAGACTTTCCCCAGAATTTGGTCACCCAGCAGAGGTCCGATATTGAATCTGTTTGTAATTGGATGACTGAACTGAGGTTCAACTCCCTCTATGCCCCAGAAAAGATAGTCCACTTATCTGACTGCAATATTAAAATAGATAAATTTTATTAACCAGTTCAGATTGGAGAGGTATCAGGGATAAGGGAAGAAGGATGTCCCTAAGTAAGGTTGGAGTCTTTCTCAGCTTTGGAGCTGAGGCGAGGCCTCACAGGCTAGTAGAGGGTTTCTCTTATTCCTGTCTACACTGTCTCTGTGCTGGTTTTCTTAATTTTAAAATCATAGCAGTAGACAGCAAGCAACAAGAAAAGTTCTGACTTTTAGAGCTGGTTGGGCCTGTCTTCAGGCTGAAGAAAATAGAAGCACTCTCTCCAGACTCAGAAGCCAAAGGTCTTCCCACTACCAATGCCAGGAAGGAAGAGCTCAAGTCACAAGACCAACTGCCACTCCCAGTCGCCCCTTCCCCCACCAACTGTCAGTCTTGACAATTTCTTCTCTCTCTAATATTCCCCCTGTTGCTTGTTCCAACACAGTGGCAGAAAGTCCAGAACTTGTTCAAGTTTCCTTTCCACAAAGTATAAGGGTCAAAATTAATGGTTGGACAATAATTTTATGAAATGTGGTTGCCAATATTTATTATATCTTGAGTCAGAAATTTATTTACAAGTATTTATAAATAGAGAAGAAACAATAAAGAAGAGAAATGTGAGGGGGATAGAGAAGTTATCTATTGTCTCTCAACTAGGAAGGCTGGTGGTGAGTAACCATGTGGCCTCTTCCAAGATGGAAGCTAGTCTCTTAGGAAACTAAGAAAGTAGTCAGCCTTTCACTTACTCAACAAAGTAGCCCAGGAGTCAGAGTCTAAATTGAAGCTGAGCTCCAAGCCCAAAATCCAAGTCACAGTCTCCAGCAAGCTCCCTCCAAGACTCTCCCCAGTTAGAAGACTATCTCCAGAAGACAATATCTTCAGACTATCTTCTCAAAGACCATCTCCCAGACTAAGTTCAGGGATTGCTTTTATGATGACTCCTTGTCCCTGCCCCTCTACACAGGGGCCAATCACAGTTTCCAAAATTATCTAGCACTGACCAGTGGGTTCACAGTTTCCTGATTGAACAGTTTCTGAGGGTGTGAATTCTTTTTTTCTTTTCTTTTTTTTTTTAAACCCTTACCTTCCATCTTGGAGTCAATACTGTATATTGGCTCCAAGGCAGAAGAGTGGTAAGGGCTAGGCAATGGGGGTCAAGTGACTTGCCCAGGGTCACACAGCTGGGAAGTGTCTGAGGCCAGATTTGAACCTAGGACCTTCCATCTCTAGGCCTGGCTCTTAATCCACTGAGCTACCCAGCTGCCCCTGAGGGTGTGAATTCTTAAAAGAATTCACAAGTTTCTTTCTGATTGAGTTAAAAAAGGGGTGGAACTCTTCCAAGTATCTTGCCGGCTTCTCTTCTAGCACTAAGTAGGATGTGAATTCACTAAGTGGTTTGTGAGCTCCTCCACCTAGTTCAAGCTTGTGTTGATTCAATAAAAAAGCAGACAAAGAAGAGTTAATCCTGTCTTCACAATCTAGTGAGGTACTTAAATTAGTGTTAACTCAGGATAGACAATAAAGAATTCTCTTTCACAGAAGTAAGATTTGGTTACATGAGATTAAAAATCTTTTACACAAATAAAATAAAACAAATGCAACTAAGATTAGAAGGAAAGCAGGAAACTAGAAAACTTTATGCTAGTAAGTTTTTCTGATAAAGCCTTTATTGTTCAAAGACATAGAGAATTGAGCTGAATTTATAAAAAAAAATAAGAACCTTTACCCAGTTGATAAATGATCAAAGGATATAAACAAGCAGTTTTTAAGAAGAAATAAAAGCTATTGATAGTCACACGAAAAATGGTTAGATTATTGTTATTATCTATTGATTAGAGACATGCAAATTAAATAGATACCATCTCACACTTATCAGATTGGCTAATGTGATAGAAGAAGAAAATGACAAATGCTGAAAGGGATGTGGAAAAATTAAGATATTATTAAGATAACATACTGTTGGTGGAGTTATAAATTAGTCCAGCCATTCTAGAAAATAATCTATACCCAAAGGGCTATCAAACTCTACATATCCTTTAAATCAGCAATACCACTACTAGGTTTATATTCTAACACTTTCAAAGAAAAGTTAAAAGGACCTCTTTGTATAAAAATATTTACTGTAGCTCTTTTTTGTGGTGGCAAAGAATTGAAAATTGAGGGGATATGCATCAACTGGGGAATGACTGAACAAGTTGTGGTATGTGATAGTGATGGTGCTTTAAGAAATGACAAGTAGGATGGTTGTAGAAAAACTTGTGAAGAGCTATATGAACTGATGCAAAATGAAGTGGGTAGAACCAAGAGAATGTTATACACAGTAACAGTAATATTGTTTAGATGATCAGCTTTGAAAATCTTAATGACCCTGATTAAGACAATTTCAAAAGATCCATGATGAAAAATGCTCTCTACCTCCAGAGAGAGAATGGATAAACTCCAAATGTAGATAGAAACATCCTTTTCCTTTATTTATTAAAAAACAAAACAAAACAACAAAATGCTTAACTTAGAATGGATTCCAAGAATTGATTTCAAGGCAGAGCAGGTAATTGTGGTTAAGTGGCTTTCCCAGGCCACAGTGTCTGAGGTCACATTTGAACCCAGGACCAAGTCTCCAAGTCTGACTCTATCCACTGAGACATTTAGCTGCCCACTTCCTTTCTTTTTATTGTTTTATTTTATTTTATTTGTATTTTCTCCTTCAACATGGCTAACATGGAAATTATGTTTGTATGACTTCACATGAATAATTGAAATCTAATTGCTTGCCTTCTCAAGGAGGGATATATAGAAGGAATAGAATTTGAAACTCAAAAATTAAAAAAAAAAAGATTCCTACCTTAGGGAAAAAATTCAAACTTACCTAAGGAATTTCTGGAGACAATTGAGGGTAAAGGATTCAGTTTCCTTTCCCAGGTGAATATAGATAACTTGCCTGCTATATTTTCTTATAAGTTTTTTTTTTTTAAAGCAGTTCTTGCACGTTACACCAGGAAGGCATCTTCATCAACATGGTATGCTACTTTACACTCTAGGTGATATAACCTCCATTCTATGTCATTTTGGTCTCTTATGGGATAGTTTGGGAATTTCTATAATGACTTGCTGATATTTCTGAACCATCAGTCTTCTGCTTCTTAGTTAGGGAGCATGTGCCTCTGGGCACAGTCTCTTTTTGTGCTCAGTAGTCAAACAAGAATGAATAGGGGAATTTCTGACTCCCTGAAGGATCAGGCATCATCAGTGACTTCTGCTCCCCTGGAACCTCTAAAGCTGAAGTAGCAGTCTTTCTCAATATTTCATTCTTTCCTCTAGCCCTTAGAAGTGTCCTTTTGGCTAGAAGTCTTGGTATCCTTCCTTCTCTCTAAGGATACATCCAAATTCACCTTTTTCTTTAACTGGATTTTGACCCAAGTCCTCTCCAACATCTGACACCAGTTGTTCCCCTGCATTTGTTGAGAATATACTTCATGGGGCTTGGATACTTTATTCAGTAATCTTGCCTTCTTATTTACCAGGGAGTCTGACTAAGGTCTACTATGGGCAGAAAATATTTCAGATATGTAATCCTTGTAGGACTCAGGCCATTAGTTTCTTAATTTCAGTTTCTTCAACTGTAAAATGGACATCTACCTTCTTGGATTGTTGTGAGGATCAAATGAGATAATACTGGTAAAAAGTGTCTGGCACAAAGTAAGGGCTGAGCAAATGCTCACTTCCTTAAATCCTTCCCTTAAGGATTTGATATATTCAATAAATAAATAGTATTCAATAAATTAAAAAATTAATTCAATAAATAATTCAATAATATTAAATAAATAGATTCAATGAATAAATAATAAAGATTTAATATGAGAGTGTGTTATGGAAATCACTTTAAAAGACTGATATATATTAATTTAAGGTCGCCAAGGAATTCAGCTATGTAATTCCTAAATGAAAACTCAAGTCAGCTGTCAACCTTTTTATAGTGTTTTAATTACAAACAGGAGGAAGAAAAGTATTAGAGGGAAAGAGATAGAGAGAGAGAAAAGGGAGAGAAGGAAATAGGGCTTAAATACCCACTCTGCTTAAGCTGAGCCAAAGGCCCAAGGCCCTGGATAGCTGAGGCAAAGAAAAGAGATCAGTCCCTATCACTCACGTGACCAAAATGGAGCACAGTCTGAGGGCTCCTCCACTCCAAGCACCAGGCTCCAACAACCTCTCCCCTCTACACAGGAAGTCCCCAGAACTCCTGAGCTGTCCTCTACCTCACTTCCTGTTTCTCACATGTGCCAATGGTGGCTCTAGCTTAACCTAGGACCGCCCAGAGGTCTGTCCTTTTTGCACATGTCTGTTGAACGCCATATTCTCAAATAATTAAATCTTGAGTTTTGCTGCAGCCCTTCCTAAATCTTGTTACCCTGAGTAGGGTGGAGATTGTAGTTTCCAAGACCTGATTCTGTTATTCCAAGTATCTCTATTGTTATTGATCAGGAAATAGCTAAATCCCATCTTCTAAAGAATGGTTTGAATAGGGTTGAGTAGTTTTGAAATTCACAAGAGGAAAATCAAATACAACTCTCATTTTATAGATAGGGAAATGGAGGGGGGAAGTGACTTACCCAAGATCACACAGAGCTAGGTTTCCAACCCCTCTAATTTGGACACATCTTTCACTGTACCACACTATCTCCCCATAGAACTGATATCCTTCCTCATCTCCTAAAGATACATCCAAATCCCCCCTTTTTTTTGGATTTTGAACTGGGTCCTCTCCTTCATCAGGTACCAGTTGCTACTTCTCCATTATTTGGGTTTTCTTGGGACATTAACATTTTGAAGCAAGACTCTAGTGTTCATGGAAGTGATTTGAATGCTATGACATTGCTTGTTCTCTGGGCTCTTCTAAGTTGAAGCTATAGTTATTTGATGGAACTCAACTGGTCTTTTAACAGGACTCCATTCTGGTCATGAGTCTCTATATCATCTCCATCCTCAGAGACAGGTAGGCAGATGTGGCTTCAGTCCAAAGAACATCTGGTAGGCAGGTCTATCATTGTTCTTGATGACATTGTAGAAATAGATCAGAGACATGTTGACTCTGGCGAGCCTTCTTTCATGCCTCAGTGTTACCAATATATTGTGTGACAAGTTGTAACTTAATTGTTCTGGCTGTGGGTCATTTTCAGGATGATAGGGCATAATTTTAGATTTTTGATTCCTACTGGTAGAGCACCTCCTCCACTAGTTTGTTCTCAGATTTTAAACTCTGATTCAAATTATTATTATTTTTTCATTTCTTTTTAAACATTATTTTATTTGGTAATTTCCAAGCATTATTCATTGGAGACAAAGATCATTTTCTTTTCCTCCCCCCAACCCCCACCTCTCCCTAGCAATTCCACTGGGTATCACATGTATTCTTGATTCGAACCCATTTCCATGTTGTTGGTATTTGCATTAGGGTGTTCATTTAGAGTCTCTCCTCCGTCATATCTCCTCAACCCCTGTAGTCAAGCAGTTGTTTTTCCTCGGTGTTTTTACTTCCACAATTTGTCCTCTGCTTGTGGATAGTGTTTTTTCTCTTAGATCCCTGCAGATTGTTCAGGGACATTGCATTGACACTAATGGAAAAGTCCATTATGTTCGATTGTACCACAGTGTGTCAGGCTCTGTGTACAATGTTCTTCTGGTTCTGCTCCTCTTGCTCTGCATCACTTCCTGGAGGTTGTTCCAGTCTCCATGGAATTCCTCCACATTATTATTCCTTATAGCACAATAGTATTCCATCACCAAAATATACCACAATTTGTTTAGCCATTCCCCAATTGAAGGGCATCCGTTCATTTTCCAATTTTTGGCCACCAGAAAGAGTGCTGCTATGAATATTCTTGTACAAGTCTTTTTCCTTATTATCTCTTTGGGGTACAAGCCCAGCAGTGCTATGGCTGGATCATAGGGCAGACAGTCTTTTATCGCCCTTTGGGCATAGTTCCAAATTGCCCTCCAGAATGGTTGGATCAGTTCACAACCCCACCAGCAGTGAATTAGCGTCCCTACTTTGCCGCATCCCCTCCAGCATTCATTACTTTCCTTTGCTGTCATGTTAGCCAATCTGCTAGGTGTGAGGTGATATCTCAGAGTTGTTTTAATTTGCATCTCTCTGATTATAGAGATTGAGAACACTTTGCTTATTAATAGTTTTGATTTCTTTATCTGAAAATTGCCTATTCATGTCCCTTGCCCATTTATCAATTGGAGAATGGCTTGATTTTTTGCACAATTGATTTAGTTCTTTGTAAATTTGAGTAATTAAACCTTTTGTCTGAGGTTTTTATGAGGATTGTTTCCCAATTTGTTGCTTTCCTTCTGATTTTAGTTACATTGGTTTTGTTTGTACAAAACCTTTTTAATTTGATGTAGTCAAAATTATTTATTTTGCATTTTGTGACTCTAAGTCTTGCTTGGTTTTAAAGTCTTTCCCTTCCCAAAGGTCTGACATGTATACTATTCTGTGCTCGCCTAATTTTCTTATAGTTTTCTTCTTTATGTTCAAGTCATTCACCCATTTTGAATTTATCTTGGTGTAGGGTATGAGGTGTTGATATAAATCTAATTTTTCCCACACTGTCCTCCAATTTTCCCAGCAGTTTTTATGAAATAGTGGATTTTTGTCCCAAAAGCTGGGATCTTTGGATTTGTTATATATTGTCTTGCTGAGGTCACTTACCCCGAGTCTATTCCACTGATCCTCCTTTCTGTCTCTTAGCCAGTAACAAATTGTTTTGATGACTGCTGCTTTATAATATAGTCTGAGATCTGGAACTGCAAGCCCCCCTTTGTATTTTTTTTTCATTATTTCCCTGGATATCCTTGATCCTTTGTTCTTCCAAATGAACTTTGTTATAGCTTTTTCTAAATCAGTAAAAATTTTTTTTGGAACTTCAATGGGTATGGCACTAAATAGATAGATGAGTTTGGGTAGGATGGTCATTTTTATTATATTGGCTCATCCTATCCATGAGCAATTAATGTTTTTCCAATTGTTCAAGTCTAGTTTTAGTTGTGTGGAGAGTGTTTTGTAGTTGTGTTCATATAGTTCCTATGTTTGTCTCAGGAGATAGATTCCTAAGTATTTTATTTTGTCTAAGGTGATTTTGAATGGGATTTCTCTTTCTAGTTCTTGCTGCTGAGCTGTGTAGGAAATATATAGAAATGCTGATGACTTATGTGGGTTTATTTTGTATCCTGCAACTTTGCTAAAGTTGTTGATTATTTCAATTAGCTTTTTGGTTGAATCTCTAGGATTCTTTAAGTAGACCATCATGTCATCCATAGAGTGATAACTTGGTCTCCTCCTTGCCTATTTTAATGCCTTCAATTTCTTTTTCTTCTCTAAGTGCTACTGCTAGTGTTTCTAGTACAATGTCAAATAATAGAGGTGATAACGGGCATCCTTGTTTCACTCCTGATCTTATTGGGAATGTATCTAGTTTATCCCCATTGCAGGTGATATTAGTTGATGGTTTTAGATATATATTGTTTATTATTTTTAGAAACGACCCTTCTATTCCTATGCTTTCTAGGGTTTTTAATAGGAATGGGTGTTGTATTTTATCAAAGGCTTTTTCTGCATCTTTTGAAATAATCATGCAATTTTTGTTGGTTTGCTTATTGATGTGGTCAATTATGTGGATGGTTTTCCTGATATTGAACCAGCCCTGTATCCCTGGTATAAATCCTACTTGATCATGGTGAATGACTCTTCTGATCACTTGCTGGAGTCTTTTTGCTAGTATCCTATTTAAGATTTTTGCATCTATTTTCATTAGGGAGATTGGTCTATAGTTTTCTTTCTCTGTTTTTGGTCTGCCTGGCTTTGGAATCAGTACCATGTTTGTGTCGTAAAAGGAATTTGGTAGAACTCCCTCTTTGCTAATTATGTCAAATAGTTTGTACAGTATTGGGATTAGCTGTTCTTTGAATGTCTGATAGAATTCACTTGTGAATCCATCAGATCCTGGGGATTTTTTCTTAGGAAGTTCTTTGATGGCCTGTTGGATTTCTTTTTCTGATATGGGATTATTTAAGAAAACTATTTCTTCTTCTGTTAGTCTAGGCAATTTATATTTTTGTAAATATTCATCCATATCACCTAGGTTGGTATATTTATTGCCATATAGTTGGGCAAAGTAGTTTTTAATGATTGCCTTAATTTCCTCTTCACTGGAGGTGAGGTCCTCCTTTTCATCCTTGATGCTGTTAATTTGCCTTTCTTCTTTCCTTTTTAAAATTAGATTGACCAGTACTTTGTCTATTTTGTCTGTTTTTTTTCAAAGTGCCAGCTTCTAGTCTTGTTTATTAGTTTAATAGTTCTATCACTTTCGATTTTATTAATTTCTCCCTTAATTTGTAGGATCTCTAGTTTGGTTTCCTTCTGGGGGTTTTTAATTTGTTCTCTCTCAAGTTTTTTGATTTGCATTTCCAATTCTTGATCTCTGCCCTCCCTAATTTGTTAATATATGCACTCAAGGATATGGATTTTCCTCTAAGTACTGCTTTGGCTGCATCCCATAAGGTTTGAAAGGATGTTTCACTATTGTCATTTTCCTCAATGAAATTATTAATTGTTTCTATGATTTCTTCTCTAACCAATTTTGGAGTATCATATTATTTAATTTCCAATTAATTTTTGGTTTGGCTCTCCATGTACCCTGTAAACCTAAAAATTTCTCAGACTTATGAATGTTAGGGGTTTCCCCCATTGGGGAATCTTCTACTTGGAAGAATTCCCTAGCAGATAGTGAGAATTCTACTTGAATGTGAAGGCTCCTTGCCTTGGGAGTGTCCCTGCTCCACCCTACTTAAGACTGCTTTAGGACAGAAAACTGTTTGCTAAACAATGAAAGTACTTTGATCCTTGCTTATGGAAGGGACAGGAAGTTCTTTGAGTCATGACTGTTTTAGAATTGATACAATGGGATACTAAGTACCTATAAAGGTGGGGCAACTTGTAAACTACTTAAACCTAAAAGGGTGATAACTTATTCAGAGGTTTTTTCTTAATGAAATTTGTCGACACAGCAGCATTTTTTCCTGACTTACTAAAGAGATTAAAACTACTCAGCTGTGAATTCAAAATGGGTGGTCCTTTAGAAACATCTACAGTGATTGGTAGATGTAAGGACTTAGGGGAGATGACAGAGGAAATTTTGCCCTTAAAAATAAGAGCTTGGATCTCATTGGGGGAATCTCGATTTCTGACTCTCATTCTGAAGGAGAGCTCCTTCAGGAGCTCCTCTGAGGGGCTCTGTCCCTCTGGGGTAGGAGCTCTGGAGGCTCTTGAGATAGGCCCTTTGAAACAATCTCTGGCTGGAAGACTCTTTGAGGAAGGACACTGGCCTGGTGTTACTAGAATCCTTGTTTAGTCAGACCTTGTGGTGAGTGTTAAAAAACTGACTGATTTCTCTTTTAAGACTCAGGTCTAGGCCATATTGGCTTGAGGCCTTTAATACTTATTCCTTTCTTACTCTCTCTCTCTTTCTTTGATTACTCATTGTATTGTTAATTAAAATCTCTATAAAACCCAATTGACTTGGGTATTTGAATAATTGGGAATATTTCCCTGGCGACCACCTTATATTTGATTTAAAACCCAAGACACTGTAGTGAAACATATTTCTGCGGTCAAATTTACTCACCCTCTCTTATATCTATCACAATTTATATCTTCCACTATTTTAAACACTACAGTTTAAGACCTCAACCATTTTAAATCTCACAGCCCTTACTGATCAATATTTTTATTGCCTTATGATCTGAAAAAGTTGCATTTATTATTTCTGCTTTTCTGCATTTGAATGCCATGTTTCTGTGACCTAGTGTATGATCTATTTTTGTGAATGTGCCATGTGGTGCTGAGAAGGTATATTCCTTTTTGTCCCTATTTATTTTTCTCCATATGTCTATTAACTCTAATTTTTCTAAGATTTCATTCACCTCTTTTACCTCTTTCTTATTTATTTTTTGGTTTGATTTATCTAAATTTGATAGTGGTTGGTTCAAGTCTCCCACTAATATGGTTTTACTGTCTATTTCCTCCTTCAATTCTCCTAGTTTCTCCATTAGAAATTTGGATGTTATACCATTTGGTGCATACATGTTGATTAGTGATATTTCCTCATTGTCTATACTCCCTTTTAACAGAATATATTTACCTTCCCTATCCCTTTTGATCAGGTCTATTTTTGATTTGGCTTTGTCAGATATCATGATTGCAACTCCTGCCTTCTTTCTATCAGTTGATGCCCAAAAGGTCTTACTCCATCCTTTAATTCTAACCTTGTGAGTATCAACCCGCCTCATATGTGTTACTTGAAGACAACATATGGTAGGGTTTTGGGTTCTAATCCAATCTGTTATTTGTCTACGTTTTATGGGTGAGTTCATCCCATTCATGTTCAAAGTTATGATTGTCACTTGTGGATTCCCTGGCATTTTGATATCTTCCCCTAGTTCTGACCTTTCTTCTTTAGCTATAACCTTTTGAACCAGTGATTTACTTTAGGCCAGTCCCCCTAGTCCCCTCCCTTGAGATGCTTCCTTTTCTAGCCCCTCCCTTTTAATGCTCCCTTCCCCTCCCCCTCTCCTTCCCTCCCTTTTTATACTCCCTCACCCCTCACCCTCCTTAATTTTCCTTTCTCTCTTACCCTGTTGGATAAGATAGAATTCAGGATCCCAATGGATCTAGATGTTCTTCTCTCTCAGAGTTGATTTCACTGAGAGTAAGGTTTAAGTAATACCACTTCGCGCTCTCTTCCTCTCCTCGTATGAGAGTTCTTCCTCTCCCCTTCCCATGGGTATCTTTGTATGGGAAAGATTATTCGATTTAGTTCCCCACCCCCATTTCTTGAAGTAAATCTTAGCATCATCGATGATTCCCCCCTCCCTTTTTCTTTCTTACCCCCCTTTACCAAATCTTCTTGATGCCCTAATCTTTCCCTATGCATGATTCTTCTAACTACTCTTATGATGCATACAATTTTTGAGAGTTACACAATACATTTTCCCCACAAATTTATATATATATATATATATATAATTTGATGTAAATGTAGTCCTTATAGAAGAGAGTTTGACTTAAAGAAAAAGATAAGATTTTCCTCCTTTTCCCTTTCTTTCATATTTACCTTTTCATGTTTCTCTTGCTTTCTGTGATTGAATATCAAATTTTCCACTGAGTTCTGGTCTTTTCTTAGCAAATACTTGGAAATCTTCTATTTTGTTGAATGCCCATACTTTCCCCTGGAAGTATATAGTCAGTTTTGCTGGGTAGTTGATTCTTGGTTGGAGACCCAGCTCTCTTGCCTTTCTAAATATCGTGTTCCATGCTTTGTGGTCTCTTAGCATGTTAGCCGCTAAGTCCTGTGTGATCCTTATGGGAGCCCCTCTATATCTGAAGCTCCTCTTCTTGGCTTCTTATAGGATTTTCTCCTTTGCTTGGAAGCTCTTGAATTTGGTGATTACATTCCTGGGGGTTGTCTTTTGGGGATTTAGTATAGAGGGTGTTCTATGAACCCTTTCTATTTCTATTTTGCCCCCTTGCTCCAGAACATGTGGGCAATTTTCTTCTATAATCTCCTATAGTATAGCATCGATGTTTTTGTTTATCTCTGGTGTTTCGGGCAGACCAATAATTCTCAAGTTGTCTCTTCTTCTGTTTTCCTGGTCTGTCACCTTGTCAGTGAGATATTTTATGTTTTCTTCTAATTCATTAATTTTTTGGCTTTGCTTTATTAATTCTTGCTGTTTTGCAAGCTCACTGTCTTCCAGTTGCTTAATTCTGATCTTTAGGGACTGGTTTTGCTTTTTCAGCTTGTTCTGCCCTTCTGTTAGATGCTTCCAGCTCTTTCTCCAATTGTGAAGTCTTGTCTATCAGACTGCTGATCTCTTTCTCCCATTTTTCTTTCCAGAAGGTTTCCATCTTTTGGATAAGCTCCAATTTGAGTTCTTCCAGAGCTTGTGGATAATTTCCATTTTGGAAGGCATGTTTTGATTTTGTTTGGATTTCATCCTCTTTCTCTTCTTTTCCTTGGGTACTCCCGCCATAAAAGTTTTCAATAGTCACTTTTCCCCCTTTCTTCTTGGAGGCTTGATTTTGGGCCGTGTGAGCCATTTCTTTGGTGGTTTTATTCCCCTTTCCTTTTTGATCTGAGGTCTGGGTGCTATGGGTGGGTTTTCTGTGAATTTAGGTTGACTCAGACTAGTTCTTCCCAGCCTCTGAGGTTTCTTAACGCGTCCGCCTGGTGCTCAGCTGGCAGGCCCCTGTGTTCAGCGCGCCCGCCCCCATGCTCTGCGATTTCTTCTCGCCCGTGCGCAGGAATCTCCTGTAAAACCACTCTGAGGGGTGGAACTCTGGTATTCCCTGTCAGTTTCCAGGGAGCCTGGCTTGCCCCCCCTCACTACAGCGAGGGGTAACGCTTTGGCGTTAGGCAGTTTTTACAGACTCTCGAGACTCCTCACTGTTCCCAGTTTGCAGGGGACCCGCTGTCTGTGTGCTCTCCAGTGCGCAGGGTTCTCCAGTGAAACCGCCCTGAGAGGTCGTTTCCTAGCAGTCTTTAGATTCCAAAGACCCTGGTGTGCCCCCCCTGACAGAGACGTTCCTCACTCACTCACTGTCCCAGTGAGCGCTCTGATACCCTACTCTGGTTTGGTGGAGGAGGTGGTGGGAGGGGAATGGCGGCTCAGTTCACGTTTTTGTGCAAGCTTTTCCTCCTGATAGTGTGGAAATGTTTGAACTCTATGTACCTTCGTTTCTGTGGGGTACTGGAGAGTCCCTCCATTCTTCCAAAGGTGATTTTTATGCTCTTTTGAGGTAGTCTATTTCGCTTGGTGCCCGGGAGAGGAAGTTTAGATTGCAGTCATGTTTACCTGGAAGTCCGATTCAAATTATTATTATTTGGGGATAGCTATGTGGCTCAGTGGATAGAGTGCCAGGTCCAGAGACAGAAAGTCCTTGGTTCAAATATGGCTGTGTGACCTTGGTCAACTCACTTAATCCCATCTCCTAGCCCTTACTGCTCTTCTGCCTTAGAACTAATAAATAATATAAAGGAAGGTAAGTTTTTTTTTAAAAAGCAAATTGTTATTATTTATGACAGGAGAGCCATAAACTGAAGAATGATGTTCCCCTAACACTTTTGACTTATGGCTCCTTGCTGGGTAAACAAGCCTTTGTGAACCTAGTGAAGTGATTCAACAGAAGAATGTAGAGAGGATAGCAAAAAACAATTCACTTTTCTATGGGACTCAAAAGTTTTCACAGTGCTTACAATAATTGTGCAGTGCAAATGTAATTATTGTAAAAAATAGACTCGAATACAGGACTACAATCCCCATGAGCCTTTGCTCCACTTCCCCAGAATGCCTTGTAATCTCACCTGGGCCGAGATCGAGAAGGTATTTAAGTTGATTCAAAGGCTTTTGTGGGGCTTGGTCTTTTGGACTTCCGTTTTGGAGCAGAGGCGTCTCTTCCATGATGTGAGGTTATTTTGTCTAGGCCTCTGGCCTAGGCACATGTTTCTTACTTGTATATTCTTAATCTTTAACCTTTAATAAACCTCTAAAAAATATAATACTCCTTGCAGAGAGAAACTAATTTCTACCTGCCTCAGTCTCCCCATCTCCCCTAAATTCTAATCATTACATTATCCTTATGTTATATATGGGGGTACTTGAGTCTCAGTGAGGGGAAGTATGTTGTATATCAAATAATTAGCTTGTCTTGGAGAAGGAATTTGTGTTCAGGCCTTTAAAGCAAGTCCAGTGCTTTCTTCATTGCACAATGTTATCTCTTGTAATAATAATAATAATAATAAAATATCAACAGTCAAAAAATAGTTCTTGTGAGTTATTGTGGTCCCTGGTAACTAGAATTCTAATAATGAGTCTCTTTCCAAATTTAAGTGGGCTGATTGCCATATAACAGATGCCACTGGACCAGGATGTAAGGCCTCTCCAACTTGTTAGGGCAGGATAGAAGCTTTACCTATCAAATCATTGAGAATTTAGAATTGCCTCTATGTCATTATGAATCAATAGAATAGGACTGAAGTAGAGTTGGAAGAATGACAGAATAAGAATGATAAAAAACCAAACTTTTAATTTTGATGACTTTAATTTGTGTCTTCCAGTCACATAATTTGATCCTTATGATACTTGGGAAAGGTAGAGTGATTATGATTTTTATTTTATGAATGAAAGACTTAAAGATTTAAGTAAATTGTAAAAAAAAAACACTCATCTAGGAGGTACAGAGTCCTCCTACATCAGGGCTTGTAATTTCAATAAGTTTTGAATAGAGGAGAAAAAAGGAAAAATACTGATTCTAGCAACCTCCAAAGATGTCTGAGGCACTGAACTGGGGATCCCTGGGCAGTGGGAGAACAATATGAAGGACTTGGGTGCCTACCAGGTGGAAGGTGTAGAAAGAAAGATGAGAAGGCACTAAATACCACCTCTATCTTTTTACACTTTTAAAGAAGTCTGGACTTCCTTCTTTGTCTTTGCCATGCTCCAGATTCCCTGACTCCACAGGTCTTCATTCAGAATTCTTGCCTTATTCCCACTGCTCCCTTTGTTGGACTTGTGCTAATTGTGAGCTGGGGAGAGCTTGTCCTTGGGGTTGGAGGCACCTGCACTTCCTCTGGGAATGACGCTGACTCTTAGCTCTTTCTCTGGGATTTAATTCTTAGGTGGATGGTGAGTGGAGGCCCTGTTCTTCAGGGTGAAGTGGTGTGGGAGATTCAAATGAAAGATGAGGCATTGCACTGAAACTTGGATTTGTGTGTTTCCATCCTATCACTGTTCCTGACTGAGTTTCTTATTTGGGTCAGTATTTTCCTTCCTTTCCTCGTTGGGCTGAGGGGAAGAGATTTTTCTTTGGTTAATAGACAGACAGAAATACAGGGCTGATAGAGTGGGCCAGAAAAAGAGAATCCAAATATGTGGTCCCTGAGCTTCATGCTCCCATAGTGTTTAGGTACTGGTCCTGCCTGAGAACTGGGGTGAGGGTAGGAGAGAAAGGATGAGGCAAAGAAGGTTGAACACGACATGTACAATTTGTAGGGGCTAATCTTACACTCCTGCTATGAGAAATGGCATTTTGTGATATTAGAAGCATTTTGGTGAAGGAGTTTCTCTGCTGATCTCTTTTTTCTCAGGAGGATTCCTGGTGAGTGACTTCTCTCTGTCCTGCCTGCTCTATTCACCTCTCAAGGAATTTCTGCTTTGTTGCTTGCTGATTTTCCATCTCTGCCTCTTTTAGTTCTCTTTTACTTTTCAGTCTCTCTTCTCAACTCATTGCTTTTCTCTTCCTTCTTTTTTCCTGCCTCTCTCTCTCTCTGCCTTTCTGGGCAATTCTTCTTGTTCTTATTCTGTTTGTATCTAATTTTGACTTCCTTGCCTTTCCCCTTTCCTTTCTTTTCCTCTTTCCTTTCCTTTTCCCTTTCTTTTCCTCTCCTTTCTTCTTCCCTCTCTTCTCCCTTCTCACTCCTCTCACTTCCCTCTTCTGTCCCCTTTCTTTTTCTTTTTCTTTTTTGCTTTACTTGTTAAAAAGCCTAAAGTCAAATGCATGCATATAGACATTTATTACATGATTAATAGGTATTACCTGTTTCTCTAGAGCACAGCTATTCAAGATATGATCATACAGGCTATTAGAAGAGACAAGACATGCATGCAATAGCTTCAGTATAAGGCACTATGTCATAAGGGTGGTCTAGACAAGATATTTAGGATTTTGGTGAGATCATTTCAGTCTAGAGTGATAAATGAAGGCTTTGTAGTGGAGGTGGCATTCAAGTTGATCTTTAAAAGATGTGTGTCAGATTTTAAAAGGGAGGAATGGGGTGTAAGGAGGAGGGCATTCCAGTTAGAAAAAATGGTCTGAGCTTTGTTAGCACAGAGAATTCAGTTCAAAAATACAAAACGGAATGCACATTTATTAAGAACCTATTATGTTTTAGACATGGTTCTATATACTAGTGATACAAAGACAAAAAAAAGAAATGATCCCTATCCTCAAAAAGCTTGCATTCTATTTGAGGAGTAGGGGTCTGCAAATAAATATGGTATGAGGAAAACTGAGAACAAGGAAATATTTCTAAGAAGACAATTGTGAGAAAAGAACTTTGTCAACTTTGAAGTGCTATGTAAACATATGTTGCTGTTATTTTCATCTGTAAAATTGGGGTGCTAGACTAGATTTTGAAAATTATTCATCTTTTTTTTTTTTTGTGACAAGAGAAACAGACTGTCAGACCAGTAGCTTCTTTCCTTAATCCAAACTCATCAGAGTATGGAGAAGGATATAGTGAAAGCAGACATGTTCATCTCATCAATCTTCTCCCTATCTTCCACCAATGCTTCTAGCATTAGGAGTCCTTCCTATAGGGGCATTCTTGTGTGAATGAGCCCCATGCTTCCACCCTGGCTCTTAACATATTTGCTTCTGTCCCTATATATAACTAGCCCCTGGTGCCAAAGAGGTCAAGACTTTTTATTCAACCCACTTCATATAGAGAAAGCCATTTTACAGACTATTCTTGCCTCATTCCCAGCTACTGACCAAGTGCAAAGTTGTTAACTATATGAATGTTTATTCCATATTTAATATGCAGCTAAGGGACTGAAGATGTACACACTGGACTGCTGATAAATCAGCTTTTATAACTCTTGAGTTTCTCTTGAAACCATCCAATTAGTATGGAGAAGATTCCAGACAGAGTTGGGCATATGGAAAGTCTCCCTACTAATCCTTAATACAGCTGTCCTTTTCTTTCCACCCATAATTCATCAATCCCAGAAATTTCTCAAAGAAATTTTCTGTGTAAAGTCTAGATGACTTCTGAGAACCCTTGTAACTCTAAATCTGTGATCCTATGGAATTCTCTGTTGAACTATTTTTTTTAATGCTTGCCTTCTATCTTAGAATCCATACTACTTATTGGTTCCAAGGCAGAAGGGTGATAAAGTCTAGGTAATTTGGGTTGAGTGATTTACTCAGTATCATATAGCTAGGAAATATCAGAGGTCAAATTTGAACCCAGGAGCCCCTGTCTTGAGGCCTGACTCTTTATCTATTGAACCACCTCTCTCTTGATTTCTGCCCCCCCCATTATTTTAAAAGTCAACTGTCTTTAATGTTTTATTATAGTTTTCATTTCTATGTATATTATATAAGCTCATGCTCATATTTTACCCCTTAAAAATTGGTTAACTTTTAATCACTAGTTAACCTACTTTCCCCTATTTTGGTAAGGGCAGAAACGAAGAAAGATACATAAATATTAAAGTTCTCTGAGCCAGGTGATTATATCCCCAGCTACCTGGGGGTAGCACAATGAGTTTTATTATTTTTTAAAAACTATTGGGTGGTCCACAATGCTTTGAAAGAAGGAATTGACTGAGAATTGATGGCTGTATAGATGGATTGGATTCCAGATCATGCAGTTAGAACTGAAAGGTAACAGAGTTCAATGAGTTCTTTTTTTTTTTTAAACCCTTACCTTCCATCTTGGAGTCAATACCATGTATTGGCTCCAAGGCAAAAGAGTGGTAAGGGTAGGCAATGGGGGTCAAGTGACTTGCCCAGGGTCACACAGCTGGGAAGTGTCTGAGGCCAGATTTGTACCTAGGACCTCCCGTCTCTAGGACTGGCTCTCAATCCACTGAGCTACCCAGCTGCTCCCAACAATTTTATAGATAAAAAAGGTTCAGAGAGTTAAGTGAGTTACCCATGGTCATATAGCTACTTGTCTGTGGCAGAATTTATACTCAGGTCTTCACTACTAAGTACTCTATTTACTTTTCACCTAGCTGCCTGGATAGATAGAAAAGGTTTTATCTAGAGAAATGACTGAGTCTCAGTATTCATCTGTTTCTTTCACTAGGTGATGTTGAACAGAAGAAACATGGGGCCATGGCTGAACCATTCATTAGTAGGTGACTTCATCCTTTTGGGCATCTTCTCACACAGCCAAACTGATCTTGTCCTTTTCTCTGCTGTCCTGGTGGTCTTTACAGTGGCCTTGGCTGGGAATATCCTCCTTCTCTTCCTGATCTATAGTGATGCCCAGCTCCATACTCCCATGTACTTTTTCCTTAGCCATCTCTCCTTTATGGATCTCACTCTGATCTGTACCATTGTGCCCAAGATGGCTGACAATTTCATACATGAGAGAAAGTCAATTTCTTTCATTGGATGTGGGCTTCAGATTGGTCTCTTTGTCACCCTAGTTGGCTCTGAGGGTCTTCTACTTGGCCTCATGGCTTATGACCGCTATGTGGCCATCAACCACCCATTACGCTACCATGTGCTCATGAGCCAAAGAGTGTGCCTTCAGATTGTTGGTAGCTCCTGGGCCTTTGGAACCTTAGATGGGTTGATCCAAGTAGTGGCAGCCATGACTTTCCCCTATTGTGGTTCTCGAGAAGTGGATCACTTTTTCTGTGAGGTGCCAGCTTTGTTGAAGCTGGCTTGTGCTGACACATCTCTCTTTGATACCCTACTTTTTTCCTGCTGTGTTTTTATGCTCCTCCTTCCTTTCTCCATAATTGTGGCTTCCTATGCCAAAATCCTGAGGGCTGTGATCAGCATGAATTCTGCCCAAGCCCGACAAAAAGCTCTGACTACCTGTTCTTCCCATCTGGCAGCTGTCTCTCTCTTTTATGGGGCAGCCATGTTCATCTACCTGAGACCAAAGCGCTACCGTGCTCCTGGTCATGACAAGATAGTCTCCCTCTTCTACACAGTCCTCACACCCATGCTCAACCCTTTGATCTATAGTTTGAGAAACCGTGAGGTGATGGGGGCTTTGAGGAAGAAACTGAATCGCTGGGTCACTGACTGCCAGAAATAGCCCATGTCTCTGCCTGCAGGGAGCCCCCTGATATCAATTTCTCATACAAGATAATACCTTAAGTCCTACATGAATGAGAAAATCTTGTGTTTTCTTAGATTCTCTGTCTGTCTCTTCTAAAGTGGAGAGAGGGGAAAAATGACATTTCATTTGTCATTCTTGTTTTGCCAAATGGGTCTTTATTTCATTAATTCATGTAATTATTTATAAAATGCATAGCTTGTGTGAGGAAATGTAGTAAGATTTAAAGTGGAAATTCCTCCTCCACCTTCACTACCACATGATATCTCATTTCCTTAGATGTCTTTAAGTAAGGATAAATGACTCCTTTGAGGGTAAAGTTCTGATTATATATGAATTGAACCAGATACTCTCTAAAGTCTGGTCCTGTTATAATAGAGGCAAAGAGCTTCTGGGATGGGTTTTTTCCATGTGGAGAGCCTAGGAAGACAGTAATGCTTTAATATATCTCTATACAGCTATATGTATTTTTTTAATTTTTAATTTTTTTTTAAAGAGGAGACCTTGGATTGTCCCATCAGGAGCTTGAGTGACCCTTTCTTTTATCATCTTTTTTGGGTTTCATTTGGATACCACTTAGCTTACTGGGGGTAAGTAAGGAGACAAGTTGTTAAGGACCTCAGTAGCCTCTCCATTCTGCTTAATGAAGAAGCTCAAATCTCCTGAGTGAGTTATATAAAGTCTTCAGTAAAGCCTGAAAGCATCATTTCTCTGCCAGGAGGTGCTTGAATATCTACCAGCTGTGTGTTTCCTAAACATTTCTATCCCCTTACCATTGCAGGTATGTGTGTGTGGGGGGGCTTTCTGCCCCCAGAATGAATCAGTATTGGTCCCCAGGTCCAGGCTTCAACTTCCCTCCCACCCAATACATAGTTTGAAACAAATTAGAAGCCTCTAAAAACCCATCAGATTTGACTTGCTTCAGTGTTGATCTAGTCCTCTTCATTACAAGTATTTCCCTTCAATAAAGCTGGCTTGCCTTATTTTATCTCTCTTGACTGTCTTGCTGCGTATTCCATGTTTTCTTGATGTCCACTTTAGAATACTAAACTATTCTTACTCAAAACTATTATTTTATTAATGTCTTTAAAAAAATATGATTTCCCTTAGTCTCCCTCCCCCATCTCATCCCATTCTTCTCTAACAAAAAGTATTTTCTTTAAGACAAGAAAGTGGGGAAAATTAGCATAACTGATTGATGTTCTGAAAAATTCTGAAAACATGTGCATTGTTCACACTTGTGAACTTCCCACCTCCACAACAGGGAAGGGTGGAGTGGAAGTCTTCATATCTCTTCTTTCAAATCATGATTGTTCATTTCAATTTTGCAGCATTCACTTCTGATTTTTTGTGTGTATATAATTATTATTTCTATTTACATTGTGGTCATCATTGTGTACATTCTTTTCTTGACTGATTATATGCTACATCAATTTACATAGATCTTTCCAAGTTCCTCTGTATTCATCACATTCATCATTTCTTGTAGCAGAGTAATATTCAATTATCAAAGGGCATCCACTTTCCAATTCTTTGCTATTACAAAAAAAGAACTGTCATAAATATTTTGGTGGATATGATGTTTTTCTTCTTATCGGTGACCTCCTTGGGCTGTGAGTCTAGACACTCTGGGCCAAAAAGGATAGATATTTTAGCTACTTTATTTACATAATTCCATACTTCTTTCCAAAATTATTGTACCACACCCTTCACAGCCCCAACAACAATGCACTTTAATGCTTATTTTTTACAAATTCTGAACAGTGATTCTTCTAATCTTTTGTGATCGTTGCCAATTAGGAGGGCTTATAGTAAAATCTCAGGATTATTTTGATTTGCATTTCTCCACTTTTTTAGGGATTGGAGCATTTGGTTGTTAATTGTTTATGATTCTTCTTAGAACTATTTCTTCATATTCTTGAGTTACTTATCCCTTAGCCATGGCTATTGAACTTTTTGTTCAACCTGTAGAAAGGTATGAAATAAATATTTAATAAATGTCTATTATGTGTCAGGGACTGTGCTAAGCACTTTTAAAATATCTCCTTTGATCCTCATAATTACCCTGTAAAGTAAGTGCCATTATTACCCTCATTTTAAAATTGAAAAAACTGAGATAGACTATATGTGACTTGCCCAGGATCACAAAGCTAGAAAATATCTGAGACCAGATTTAAACTCACATCTTCCTGTTTCCAGGGCCAATGCTCTATCCACTGTGACATTTCACTGCCTGGAAGCAGCTGTAAGATATGTCGACCTTGGGAGTTGTGAATGATTAGGAGAGCAAGACAGGAATCTGGAATTCAGGGCTCAGGTCAGGTTTCATCAATAATCCAAAGAATAAGGAACTACTTTTGGGTCTACACTTGAGGACCCCAGGCCAGTGGTAGCTGCTAGGTAGGATCATCTGGCAGTCATACTGCAATCTGGACAGGGATAAGGTAGGGCTAATGCTATTTAGGGACTGAGCTAAGTTTCAAGTTTATTCCTTAAGAGACTGAGGCAGAATAGGGCAGCAGCACCCCAAATTTTTTTTCCTGAGCACCCTTTTCAACATATAAGAGATGTTGGGAATCCTAATGGTAATTTAGTATCTTCTTTTATATTATTCTTTTAATGTTCTTTTATATCTATTCACTAAATGTTTATAATAGTTACAATAACTTTTGCCCCCATAAAAGCTACAAATGAAAAATTGTTACATAATTATAAAATATAAAGTATTTATATTTTGCTATGAAATTATTTATATGAAAATTATAAATATAAAGTCATAAAAGTCTAGTTATAAAATAATTATAGGGGCAGCTAGGTGGCAGAGGATAGAGTGCCAGGCCTTTAGTTAGGAGGACCTGGGTACATATCTGGCCTTAGATACTTCCCAGTTATGTAGTCCTGGGAAAGCCATTTAATCCCAATTGCCTAGCCCTTACCTCTCTTTTGCCTTAGAATCAATACTTAATATCAATTTTAAGACAGAAGGGAAGGGTTTAAAAAATAGTAATGTATTTTATGTGAGACCTGTTAGAATTAAAGATCTCATATGCCTAATATATGTACAATTTCATTTAGAATTCTTTATCTTACAAATTTTATTGAATATAAATAACATTTTAATTTAAGTTACAATTTGGAAGACATTTAACATAATATAATAATTACATATAAACTTAATTTGATCTTTTTTATTTGAACAATAATTTGCAATATTTGACTCAATCACAAATAAACAGTTTTAAATCTGGTTCTACAATGAATTTCTTTTTGTAATTTGATTTAAAACAAGAATAAAGTGAAAATGTTTCCTCATACAAATATGAGGGAAGAAATAGTAAGATAACTTTAAAAACTCTTCTGTTGAAAGATGAAAATTCATTTTTTGTTTTTGACTTCTAATTGATGAAAAGGAATATTGTTGGATGCAATGTACAATCTTTACCTTTTTTTTTTTAAAAACTGGCTAATGACATGAACCACATTAATGATAAATGTACTTAAAGTTCAGTTGCCTATATTCCTCTCTTTATCATGGGCACACTGGTTACACATTCTCTCAGAAACTCTACAGAATGGCTGACTATAGGAACCTCCTGCAGTTCCTATATAGTTTACTCATGGGTGGTGACCTGAGAAGGAGAATGGAGGGTGGAGGAATAGGGATGAATAGATAATGCAGTTAGAGGGAGAGATGCAGGAATAAAGACTCAGAGACAACAAGTTAAAACACATGGGGAGTCGCGAGCTCTGTCAATATCTCTCTTGAGCAAGATAACAAGTGGAGAAATTATAAGTATGAGAAACAAGAGAATATGTGGGGAGCTGGGAGCCCCGTAATACCTCCCAAGGTCCCATGAACCAAAAGATTAATGGGAGATATGTGGTGCAACAATGTTGCAAGAATCAAGCAGACATGAGGAACAATATAGGCAAGACCAAGAGATGTAAGATTAAGAAGTACAAGAGGCAAGAGCAAGAGCGAGGGCAAGAGAGGAAAGGCAAGAGGGAGTCTCGCACATGTTCCCCAACTTTTATTGGAGATTTTAGGAATGTGAAGTGGGAAGTGATTAATGAATACATGACATGACATAGGTTTTAACATTGGTTGAATTGACAATCACGAAATCAAAGAGGAGGAGATTAATCCAACATGTGCTTTGGAAAGGAATGTGGTCTGACAAGGCTCTAGCTAGGACACTGTGGTCGGCAAGGCCCAGGAATTTGCTTGTCCTTTGGACTGTCGCTTTCCATACAATGATCATTAAGTGATCTGGCCATGAGTCTGGTAAATGAATACATAGGATATAATGGCAATACATCAATCATACTTCCAAGATTCTAACATGCCTGGTTTGCTACACTGACCAATGTTGTTAACCAGTTCATTTGAACATTGGACAAAGGAATAATAGCATAAGTACAGGATGAGTTTAAATATGAAAATAGCCTTAATATTTCCACGAGAGTAAACATGAAGTTTATTTACATAGAATATTTGTAACAGTACATAATGCTTTCAAGATGATTTGTAATGTAGATATCCAGTGATCATTACTTTTTAAAAGCCTGATATTTGTGTCATAAAAACTCACACTGTTGTAACATCTATATCACAAGATTATACACCTGATGAGGTATCATTACAGCGTAACTAGAAACCAAGAGGGCTACTTTGGTGTATTATACATAATTCAGATAAAGTTATGTACATGTATCTGACCATCTATTGGAAATCAGTTTGCACTTGAATGTCAAACCTATGCAGCAGTGTGGAAACAATTTGATGACCAGTTAAGAAACTACAAGGGCACATTGGTTTTGCTTAGAAGTGGTCAGTGTGTGATATAATTGTTGCAGAAACACCAGAATCATTGTGAGCATGATCATGACAGTTTCAAATTCCTGTAGAAACAAACTTATTTCTAATTAATTGGATTATTTACTACTCAAAGCTCCAGGAAAGAATTTTTAGTGTGAACATTTCAGACCATATTCTTAAGTGAAATGGATGAATATTTACAAAAATATTAAATATCGAGATTAACAGAAGAGGAAACAGAAGAGGAAATCTTCAAAAAGAAATTGAATAAGCCATCAATAAGCCACCTAAGGAAAAATCCCATGAGCAAATGGCTTTGCAAGTGAATTCTAACAGACATTTAAGCAAGAATTAATCTCAATATTATATGTATTAAATATTTGAAAAGAATTGGTAAAAAGAATCCTATCAAATTTGTGTTTAAAAAACACAAATATGTTTTGTAAAGGATAATTTTAGCTTTGTGACTTAAAATCTAAAATTTAATTGGTTGCCAGGGAAAATCCCAAATAATAAAATACCCAAGTGAGCTGAAAATTTATGGTTATTTAATTGATATAGTAGAGGAGATTAAGAAGAAGGAAGAAGGAAAAAGAGGATTTAGGAGATCTAGAAAGTAAAGTTTTGGAGTGTGAAGGAGGAAGGGATTAACCTGAACTCCAAAAGGGCTCAGCCAAGATGCCTGAACCTGAATCAGCTCAAGGGCAAACTCACTGCCAAACCCAGACAAATAACTGCCACTACACCAAGATGTGGGAACACTTAGCACGCTCCCAGCCAGAGTCATCTCTCCAGGGAAAGAGGGAGAGAGAGAGCAAGTGACGTGCCTTACATAGATGGTTTTACGTCATTTTCCTGTATCTCATCTGTACCAATGATAGCTTAGCTTGACTTAGGAGAGCCCAGGGGTCTGTTCGCTTTTTCTGCACATCTGTTGAAGGCCATTTCCTCAGATAAATAAATCTTTGAGTATGGTGCAGGCATCCTGACCTTGTTAAACTGAGTAGGGTGGAGAAATGTATAGTTCCCAAGACTTGATTCTGTTAAACCAAGTATCTCCATTGTTACTAATTAGGAAATAGCTAAATCAGATCTTCTAAGTATGGCCTGAGTAAGATGGAGTAGTTTTAAAATTCACAGTTTTTAATATCTAAACCAGGAAAACCATGAACAGAGAAAGATAACTATAGACCATTTTCCTTAATTTAGATGAAAAAACTTTAAATAAAATATTTTAAGGAGATTGTAATAATATATCCATATGTAATAAAACATATATATGAATATTTATGTATATATACATAGATCATACAATATTGCCCAGGTAGAATTTATACCAGAAATGCACTATTGGCTTAGTATTAGGAAAACTATCAGTTAAATTGGCCATATTAGTAACAATTACAACAAAAATTACATGATTATTTCAATAGATGCAAAAAAGCCTTTGATAAAATATAATATCCATTTCTATCAAAAACACTAGAAAGCATAGGAATCAATGGAACCTTTCTTAAAATGATAAGGACAATGTACCTAAAACTAGGACCAAGCATCATTTGTAATAGGGATAAACATGAAATCTTCCTGGTAAGATAAGCAATAAAATAGTGATAACCATTACTACCACTATTATTCAATATTGTGATAGAAATGTTAGCTATAACAATAAGAAAAAGAAATGGAAGGAATCAGAATAGCCAATAAGGAAACAAAACTATCACTCTTTGCCGATGATATGGTAGCATACTTAGAGAACCATAGAGAATCAAAACTAATTCAAACACTGAAGAACTTTAGCAAATTTCACACAAGTCACTAGTATTTCTATATATTATTAACAAAATTGAGTAGCTAGAAATAGAAAGAGATATTCCATTTAAAACAGCTACAGACAATATAAAATGCTTGACAAACCCAGGGATTGTATGAACACCATTACAAAACACTTTCACACTATGTAATTAGAATCTGTTCCTCAGGACTTTAATTCCCAGCATCCCACTTTTTCCTTCTCAGGTTACATTCTGACATAGGGAGGATATAATTTTTGTGTTGCCCTGCCTCTTTCTCTCTTCCTCTGATTGTGTTTTGTGGAGGTGGTGTGAGGTGAGAGGCAAGAGAATTTTTACACACATGGTCTTATTTTTGTTAGATAATTAGGTTTTTATTCCTTCTACTTCAAGCGATTATTAACAAACTTCATAAAATTAATACTTGGAGTTTTGGGACACTAATTTAAATCTTACAACACAAATAAAGACTGACCTCAACAAGTGGAAAAATATTAATTGCTTATGGGGAGGCTGAGACAATATAATGAAAATGACAATTCTATCTAAGTTAATTTACTTTAGTGCAATTCCAATCTATCAAAGAATTTTTAAAAATAAAGTTAGAAAGAAGAGTAAAAAAATTAATCTAGAAGAATGAAAGGTTAAGAATTTCAAGGGAATCAATAAAAAGGAAGGGAGCTTAGCAGTTCTGGATTTCAAATGATATTACAAAGTATAATCATCAAAACAAGAAATAGAGTAGAATAGATTAGGTTCATAATACATAGTAGTAAATAACTGTAGTCATATAGTGTTTGGTCAACACAAAGATTTAAGCCTTGGGAGGTACAAACTCAACATCTGACAAAAATTTCTCTGGAAAACTGGAAAGTTTGGCAGAGAGTAGGCATAGACCAATACCTCATATCTCATACCAACATAAGGTCAAAATGGATAAATATTTAGACATAAAAAGTGATACCATAAGTAAATTTGGGGAGCATAGAAATGTACCTTTCTGATCTATGCAAAAGGGAAGAGTTAAAGAACAAACAAGAGGCAGAGCATTATGGGAGGCAAAATGGATAATTTTGATTATATCAATTTAAAAAGGTTTTACACGAACAAAACTAGAGCAGCTAAAATCAGAAGAAAAGAAACTGGGCAACATTTTCCAGTAAGTTTTTCTGATAAAGATCTCATTTCTCAAATATATAAGGAATTTAACTGAATGTATAAAAATAAGAGCCTTTCCCCAGTTGATACAAATGGTCAAAGGATATGAACAGGTACTTTTCAGAAGAAAACAAAGCTGTCAATAGTTACATGAAAAAATGCTCTAAATTGCTACCAATTAGAGAAATGTGAATTAAAACAACTCTGAGATTCCACCTTATATCTATCAGATCGGCTAATGTGACAGAAAATGAAAATGAAAAATGCTGAAGGGGATATGGAAAAATTGGTACTCTAACACACTATTGGTGGAGATGTGAATTTCTCTAACCATTGTGGAAAACAATTTGGAACTATACCCAAAGACTATCAAATTGTGCATATCCTTTAATCCAATAATTAGTCTACTAGGTCTTTATTCCAATAAGATAAAAAAAGGGAAAAGTACCTATTTGTTAAAAAAAATTTGTAGTAGCTCTTGGTGGGGTGGCAGAGAATTAGAAATGGCAGGGATGTCTATCAATTAGGGAATGCCTGAACTAGTCATGGTGTAGAAGTATATTCTATAATATTTCCATAAAGAAATGACAAGTAGAAGAGTTTTAGAAAAACTTGGGAAGATCTAAATGAACTGATGCAAAATGAACTGAGCAGAACCAGAACATTGTACAGAATTGTACAGAATTGTAAGAATGATCGATCAGCTATGAAAGACTTAACTACTATGATCAAGATAAGAATCCAAGCCAATTCCAAAGGATTCATGATGGAAAATACTATCCATCTCCACAGGGAGAATGGACAAACTGAATGCAAAGAGAAACATACATTTTTTAATTCCTTTATTTTTATTGGGTTATTTTGTGTGCATCTATTTTTGCAACATGGCTAATATGAAAATGTTTAACATCACTTCACATGTGTTATAATTAAAATAGTTGAGTCTATAAACTGTAGTGATTAAATAGTGGAAGACTTAAATTGTAGTAGATATAAGAGTGGATGAGTAAGTTGTGACCGCAGGAAATATGTTTTTACTACAGTGTTTTATTTTTAAATCAAATATAAGGTGGTCGCCAGGGAAATATTCCCAATTATTCAAATATACCCAAGTCAGCTGGGTTTTATAGAGATTTTAATTAATACAAATGAGGAATTAAAGAAAAGGAGAGAAAGAGAGAAAAACGGGAATAATGAGAAGAGGATAGGCCAGCCCAGGGCAGCCCTGGCCAACCCAGGCCTAAGCCCTTAAGAGAAAGATCAGTCAGTCCTTAATCACTCACCACAAGATCTGTCGAAGCAAGGATTCTAGTGACACCAGGCCAGCATCATCTCAGCTGCCTCCACCAGCTCAATCCTCAATCTGAATGCCCCTCTGAATGAATCTGAGCTCCTATTTAAAGGGCATTTTCTCCTATGTCACCTCCCCTAAGTCCTTATATCTACCAATCACAGTAGACGTTTTTCAAAGGACAGACCATTCTTAGTTCACACCTAAGAAGCTGTAAATTTTTGAGTAATTCACACCAGGAAAGCTCTGAGTAAATTTCTCACATCTTTGTTCGTTGTAAATTCACAAGGTGCTTGACCTTTATAGGTACTTATCACCCTTTTGTATTAGTCCTAAAATAGGCATGGCCTAAGAACTTTTTGTCCCACTATAAGTATGGGTTTAAGTACTTTTCATTGTTCAGAAAGTAGTTTACAACTTTATCTTCCCCTAAGGCATGCTTAAGTATGGTGAAGTAGAGTTCTCACATTCCTGATCTAAGTTACTTTCACTCTCCAAATGGGGAATGGTCCCAATGGGGAATTTTTAAGGTTTACAATCCTAACCCTATGAAGTAGGGTCTGAAAATTTTTAAGGTTCACACATGTATAATTGAAATAAAATTTCTTCCCTTCTCAAGGAGTGGAATTTAAGAGTGAAAGATTTTAGAAATTAAGAATTTAAAAAATAATAGTTAAACTTTTTTACATGTATTTGGGAAACATTCATGAAATAAATAAAAATAATTGTTAATAAAAAAAGCTGGAGACAGCAAAAGAATGAAAGTCTCATCAGTAGAGAAATGAGCAGCCTACCTCCATTGATATAGATAACAAGCCCAGAACAGTCAAAAGATATTTTTTGTGAGTTATTATGGTTCCAACAATTAATCACCTGGTAATGAGAATTCTAATATTGAGTCTCTTTCCAGATTTAAGTGGGCTGATTGCAATATAATAGATGCCACTGGACCAGGATGTAAAGCTTCTCCAACTTGTTAGGACAATATAGAAACTTTACCACCCAAGTCATTGAGAATTTAGAATTGCCTCTATGTCATTATGAATCAACAGGACTGAAGTGGAGTTGGAAGAATGACTTAGAATAAGAATAATAAAAAAACCCAAACCTTTAATTTTGATGACTTTAATTTGTGTCTTCCAGTCACATAATTTGATCCTTATGATACTTGGGAAAGGTAGAGTGATTATGATTTTTATTTTATGAATGAAAGTCTTAAAGATTTAAGTAAATTGTAAAAAAACACTCATCTAGGACTGTCTAGGAGATGTCTGAGGCACTGAACTGGGGATCCCTGGGCAGTGGGAGAACAATATGAAGGACTTGGGTGCCTACCAGGTGGAAGGTGTAGAAAGAAAGATGAGAAGGCACTAAATACCACCTCTATCTTTTTACACTTTTAAAGAAGTCTGGACTTCCTTCTTTGTCTTTGCCATGCTCCAGATTCCCTAACTCCACAGGTCTTCATTCAGAATTCTTGCCTTATTCCCACTGCTCCCTTTGTTGGACTTGTGCTAATTGTGAGCTGGGGAGAGCTTGTCCTTGGGGTTGGAGGCACCTGCACTTCCTCTGGGAATGACGCTGACTCTTAGCTCTTTCTCTGGGATTTAATTCTTAGGTGGATGGTGAGTGGAGGCCCTGTTCTTCAGGGTGAAGTGGTGTGGGAGATTCAAATGAAAGATGAGGCATTGCACTGAAACTTGGATTTGTGTGTTTCCATCCTATCACTGTTCCTGACTGAGTTTCTTATTTGGGTCAGTATTTTCCTTCCTTTCCTCGTTGGGCTGAGGGGAAGAGATTTTTCTTTGGTTAATAGACAGACAGAAATACAGGGCTGATAGAGTGGGCCAGAAAAAGAGAATCCAAATATGTGGTCCCTGAGCTTCATGCTCCCATAGTGTTTAGGTACTGGTCCTGCCTGAGAACTGGGGTGAGGGTAGGAGAGAAAGGATGAGGCAAAGAAGGTTGAACACGACATGTACAATTTGTAGGGGCTAATCTTACACTCCTGCTATGAGAAATGGCATTTTGTGATATTAGAAGCATTTTGGTGAAGGAGTTTCTCTGCTGATCTCTTTTTTCTCAGGAGGATTCCTGGTGAGTGACTTCTCTCTGTCCTGCCTGCTCTATTCACCTCTCAAGGAATTTCTGCTTTGTTGCTTGCTGATTTTCCATCTCTGCCTCTTTTAGTTCTCTTTTACTTTTCAGTCTCTCTTCTCAACTCATTGCTTTTCTCTTCCTTCTTTTTTCCTGCCTCTCTCTCTCTCTGCCTTTCTGGGCAATTCTTCTTGTTCTTATTCTGTTTGTATCTAATTTTGACTTCCTTGCCTTTCCCCTTTCCTTTCTTTTCCTCTTTCCTTTCCTTTTCCCTTTCTTTTCCTCTCCTTTCTTCTTCCCTCTCTTCTCCCTTCTCACTCCTCTCACTTCCCTCTTCTGTCCCCTTTCTTTTTCTTTTTCTTTTTTGCTTTACTTGTTAAAAAGCCTAAAGTCAAATGCATGCATATAGACATTTATTACATGATTAATAGGTACCTGTTTCTCTAGAGCACAGCTATTCAAGATATGATCATACAGGCTATTAGAAGAGACAAGACATGCATGCAATAGCTTCAGTATAAGGCACTATGTCATAAGGGTGGTCTAGACAAGATATTTAGGATTTTGGTGAGATCATTTCAGTCTAGAGTGATAAATGAAGGCTTTGTAGTGGAGGTGGCATTCAAGTTGATCTTTAAAAGATGTGTGTCAGATTTTAAAAGGGAGGAATGGGGTGTAAGGAGGAGGGCATTCCAGTTAGAAAAAATGGTCTGAGCTTTGTTAGCACAGAGAATTCAGTTCAAAAATACAAAACGGAATGCACATTTATTAAGAACCTATTATGTTTTAGACATGGTTCTATATACTAGTGATACAAAGACAAAAAAAAGAAATGATCCCTATCCTCAAAAAGCTTGTATTCTATTTGAGGAGTAGGGGTCTGCAAATAAATATGGTATGAGGAAAACTGAGAACAAGGAAATATTTCTAAGAAGACAATTGTGAGAAAAGAACTTTGTCAACTTTGAAGTGCTATGTAAACATATGTTGCTGTTATTTTCATCTGTAAAATTGGGGTGCTAGACTAGATTTTGAAAATTATTCATCTATTTTTTTTTTGTGACAAGAGAAACAGACTGCCAGACCAGTAGCTTCTTTCCTTAATCCAAACTCATCAGAGTATGGAGAAGGATATAGTGAAAGCAGACATGTTCATCTCATCAATCTTCTCCCTATCTTCCACCAATGCTTCTAGCATTAGGAGTCCTTCCTATAGGGGCATTCTTGTGTGAATGAGCCCCATGCTTCCACCCTGGCTCTTAACATATTTGCTTCTGTCCCTATATATAACTAGCCCCTGGTGCCAAAGAGGTCAAGACTATGATATTGTGCCTTTTTATTCAACCCACTTCATATAGAGAAAGCCATTTTACAGACTATTCTTGCCTCATTCCCAGCTACTGACCAAGTGCAAATCCTTTGGGAACTGAAGTTACCAGAAAGAGTTACAATAACTCAGTTTGATCTATCACTACAATTTTGGAAATAACAACAATTAGGATGTTGTTATAGTATCACAGATAACGGGATTATTGATTTAGAGTTTGGAAGGGAAATTAGAGAATACCTAGATTAGTTTATTCTTGGTTGATTGGTTCTTGTCCTTTGAACTTGAAAAGGACCAAAATGACATCATTGGATGATTTTTTTTGACTTACACATAAATTATGTTTAAGTGAGTCAGAATTATAGAAAGTCTTAGCCTTCACTCTCTTTTCCAGTCATCTAAGTCTAGTGGCAAGATAAAAGTCAAGATGAGTGGTGCTAGCCTAGGATTCAATGGTTGAGTTGCCCCTTTCTATGTTTAATCAAGCTTTATGTGCTCAATAGCTTTTGCTTCTACTGCTTTCATGGCTTTTGGAACAAATTGTTCTCATCTACCTTTTCTGCCCAGGGAAGCCTTCACATGCTTAGATTGGACATCCTCCTTAACTCACTAGACATGTTTGAGACCTTTGCTTACCTTCTACCTGGTTTAGCTAGCCTTCCTGAATGGTTTATGGGTGTGGCTGAGTTTTACAAATGAGAAAAATGAGATTTAAGAGTGGCTAAGTGATTTCCCAAAGTCACCAAGGAAGTAAGTCTTAGAGTCAATTCAAATTTAGGTCCTCTGACAATGAACCCTGTGGTGACATCATTTTTGCGTTTGACACATAGTTTATTAGTCTTTGCATACTTTGCTCCTCATACTCCTTTATCACACCTCATTCTATCCTTATAAAAAACATTAAAAAAAGGTTTTTAACCACTGTGGATGTTCCATATTATCCATATAGAGAAGGGTTGATGATGTAAATACTGGACAACAGGTGAATAAGCTTCTCTAACTGTTGAATTTCTCTTGAAAACTGTCTAATTAGAATGGAGCAGATTTCAGTTGGAGTTTGGCATATGGAAAGACTTGCTACCAAGGGATGGCTAGGAAGTTCTAACCCTTTATACAAACTTCTTTACTCATAATGTAAAGTTTTGACTTCTCTCTTTCCCCTCCCCCCCATAATTCATCAAATCCCAGGAGTTTCTCAAAGAAAATTTTTATGTAAAATTCTCTGTTCCAGAGGTTCTACATACCAAATAGCAAATGCACACAGACTTTATATAGACTGTCAATATGAGGCAAATACCACTGTCTTTAATTTCTAGGAATATAAATATAAAAAACATCCTTTTTTCTTAACTAATAATCATTTCTTACATTAAAATAATTGAGTAAAAGAAATCACATCTTCTTTGCCCCCCAAAGAGCCCAAATATTTGCATTAAAAGGTAAAGCATTGATTGCTCATTTTCTGAAAGAACTTTAAAAATATTTAAAGACTTTTAACAAATTTCAATTATATAAATCTATAGCAATCTATGACAAGTTTTTTTGGTCAGTACAACTTAAAATTTTTTTTAATTAAATTTTTTTTTCTCATTTTGCCAAATGTTTATAAGTCCAAACAAAACAAGCATCTCTATATAAAAAGAAAAAGGTTTACATAAATGAAATCACTCATCTTCTATATATTTAACTGACTTTTCCTCATGCCTACAATAATAAATCCCATGTGACAAAGGCTTTTTAGCAGAAGCAGTGATGTGTTGACAAAAAAGAATTAGAGTTGGAGTCTGATGACTTGAGATCTGATTCTGACTCTGCTGTTTATTAGTAGAGTATCATTGTCTTTCTCTTAGACTGGTTTATCTGATTTCAAGTCTTCCATTTCTTCTGTATAGATGAATTATGTAAAAGCTAGTAGTGGGAGATTTAGTCAAAGAAATAAGTCAGAAAAAGACTGTGGATAGCTTTGAATGTTTGGCTAAAGATTTAGGAATTTGTTTAGAGGACAAGGAGCAATGAAGGCTTTTGAGCAGGGAAGTGACACAATGAAAACTATGCTTTATGAAAATTAATGTGGTGGAAGACTGGATTAGAGGAGTAGTAGGAGAAACTAAAGGTATAAAGTGTAATATAAGATGGGCTCTGATATCCTTTACATCTCTGAATCTGTGATCTAGGCTGATCTACCTCATTTTACAAATGAAGAAGTTCAGCCCCAAGGAGGTTAAGGAATTTGTCCAAGGTCACAAAAGTAGGTAAGTTCCTGGACAAGGTTTAGACTTGGGTACTTGTAATGTACAATTAATCAGGAATATAAAACTTAATCAGAGTGGTAGCATTAGGCAGAGACTAAATGAGCCAAAAGAGAAAAATACTGAGAAAAGTATATTGATATTTATATAATACTTCCAGATTTTCAGAAAGCTTTCTGTGCATTTGATATAAGCAACAGACGTGCCATTGATACATCATTACTTTGAACATTTGTGATATCACTTGTGTGGATGCTTGGTCCATCAACCAGGATAACTTTTTTACAACTCAGTAGATTGCTTTCAATTATTGTTGTGGCCAAAACACTGATTCCCCCTGTGGACAACTAGGTCATGAATCTCTTTGAATTTGATTAGGAAAAATATGTACAGCCTATTACAGGGCACAGTGTCAAAACCTTTCCACCTTGATAGGATATACCAGAGCTTGAACCCTGGAGAAAGGAGGAGCATCTTAACATCAGAGTGAGACATATTAGGATTGGAGAAGGAATATGTACTAAATCCAATGTCGTTTTCATGTTAAAGACACAAAGATTAAGATTCACAAGAGTTATATTAATTGCTAAAGCTTGTAGTTGCTTAAGTTGTTTTCAGTCCTGTCCAACTCTTTCTGCCCCAATTGGGATTTTCTTGGCAAAGATACTGGAATGATTTGTCATTTCCTTCTCCAGTCCATTTTTCAGATAAGGAACTGAAGCAAATAGGGATAAGTGATTTGCCCAGGGTCATACTGCTACTAAATGTCTGAGATCAAGCCAGGATTTTTTATGGTTTGTAGTTTTCATTTTTCAATTAAATTTTTTTTCACCTAACAAGTATTATTTTTCTCCTTCCCATCTTCCTTTTCCCCAATAAAAAAAAAGACAATCCAAACTCTTATAACAAATAAATATAGTCAATGGAATTTCTTCTTCTATTTCTTTTTAATAGGTTTTACGGAGGCAGGATTGACCATAGTTCTCTTAACTCTTAAGTTCAATGCTCCTTCCACTGAGCTACATTATTTCAATGGATTTTATGGGATATTAGACCATAATGGATGAGGAAGAGAAAAAGAATCAAAGGTGACAGCAAGCTTTTAAGGTGACAAGGAAAATAGTTGTATCATAGAGAGGTAAAAAAGAAGAAGGAGCTTACTTTGTCAGGAAAATGATTAATTTGGATTTGGATAGGTTGAGCTCAAGGCTCTGGTAGGACCTCCAAGTGGATATTTTGAACAAGCAATCGAAAATAGTGGACAGGAGTTTAGGAAAGAGGTTGATGATGATGATCTTTATCTCTATAAAGCTGTCCAGCAGCCCTTATATGAAAGGAAAGATAGTTGATTAGACCTTGAGGGAAGAGCTGAAGCCAAGAAAATGGATAAGAATAGAGTCAGACATCTACACAATTTAAAGAGTGAGCTACACAGGAAGCCCTTGCTATTTAACTTTGCAAGGACACAAGGCAGTTAGATAGCCTTAAATCAACAACACGGGAGTCAGAATGAGAATAGAGAACAGCTGAGAGAATAACCTCTGATCCCTTAGAGCTGGTGCTCTAAGCACGAATCACACAGCCTTGAGGTTAGGAGATCAAGAAGGAAAGGTCTTTTATAGAGAGTGAGGGAGTTCCATAAGAAAAGCGGTTCCTAGCCAGAGGCCAAGTTCCAGGTAGGAGAGGGACAGGTGAAAGGGATAAAGAGGGTGTCTCTCTGTGAGCTGCTTTTATTTATTGACATTGTGATGTAAAGGTACGTAATACATATTAATGAAGACACAGTGGATTGCCATTGGTTCAGGTGTAAAATTACAACAAGGCAGAGGCATGGATTTCCTCAGCCAGGTGAGTACAAAGAAATCTGTGTTTGTGCCACAAGTTATATTCCCTAAAGTTCTGCACTATCTGCAGAACTTTAGGGAATACATCACAAGTGATGATGGGAGGGACAAGAGCAGATAGGAAGAAACAGAGAGATAGGAAAAGAATTAGGAGAGTGTAGAAGCAAGGAAGTTCAAGAAGAAGGCATTTGATGGTATCAAAAGCTGAAGGCATATCAAGAATTATGAGAACATAAAAAGGATGATTACATTTGATGATTAGGAGAGAGTTCACATATGCCTCTGAGGCAGAAGGGAAGAATTAGGGAATGACAGGAGATACAAGAGAAGAGGATGGTTAAAGAAGAACATTTGGTAGCAGAAAAGTTTGAGGATAAAAAGGAGGAAATTGAGGACACTGACTAGTCTTGATATTTTTATGATAATGTATAACACAAGGTATCCAATATGTGCTAGGGAGGCAGAGATAGAATTAGACAATTAGAGAGATTGGAAAACATTTAAAAGAATTTCTAAGAGGAAACTCTTGGTGGTAGGGAGTCAATAACAGATGAATAAAATGCAAGAATTCCAATTTTTGTATTGAATTGATGTTCCAAAGGGGTCATCATGATTGAAAATATAATTGAGGTTTATAATGAACTAAGAAAGATTATCTTCTATGATCCCAGGATGGATTTATGGATTAAGAGAAATTATGATTATAATTTATACTATAGGTTGGGATGAAGGTAATGGATCATTTGAATCTGGGAGTTCTGAGTTGCACTAGATAGATCAATTGTCCATACTAAGTCTGGCATCAATATATTGTCTTGTCTTTCCTCCCCTTCTGCAACTGGGTTGCCTAAGGAGGGGAAAATTGACCTTGGTTGAAAAAGAAGCAGGTCAAAGTTCTTTTGACTTTAAAACAATGCTGGAATGGATCTTAGGCATTCTTTAGTCCTTTCATTACATAGATGAGAAAACTAAATCCAGAAAAGAGATGTGACAATCCAGATCATACAGAAAGAGCAAGTGCTAGAGTTTCCAGATTCCCAGAGTAAAACAATGTAGGGAAATCCACTTGTAGATAAGTACTCACATGGAGAGGGCAGAATCTGAAGCAGTAGCAATTGACAGTTTAGGAAATAAGAGCTAAAAGCAGATGCATCTGGCCCATGCTTTGTCACAAGGTTCCTCTTGGCTTGAACTAAGATTTAAAGTATAAAATCATTCACAAATTTATCACAGTAGGTTCCTTATGCCCCCATCTCCTTAGTATCTCCTAATAACATTGTATGGGCCAAAGGGAAAACACATGCACTTTATAGTACACTATTTTATAGCAAGAAGTTAGAATTAAACTCCCAGCATTAAAACATTTAGATACAAAGTCAGCTGTCTCTACTCCTAGTCAGAGCTAAGTTCATCATTGCACTTATGACAAAGGAAATATAGAACCCAGGAGTAGTAGCTGGCATTCCATTTGGTCTAGTACAGTCTGAACTCTTCTTTCTCATTCTCTTCTGCATCTGTAATTAGGATGTTTGAATGCTTTTATTAGGGAAGACTGTCTTATTCGCATCTATTACAACTCCCATGGCCCAGAGTGGCAGAAACTCAAGCCTTAGGTTTGCCTTTCAAGCAGAATGGCAGGAATTTTCCTTTTGAACAACCACAGTGTTTTTTCTCACTGCCAATGTCTAGAGCAGTGATGGTGAACCTATGGCATGGGTGTCAAAGATAGCATATAGAGAGCATACATGTGCTCTGTGGGCACCTGTCCCCTCCTTCCTGTGCCTGATGATATTTTTTCACACCCCCACCTCTCTGTTCAGCAGCCCAGTGGGAGCACATAGCAGGTAAGGTGGGCAGCTCACAAGTGGCAGAGCTGGAGTGGAGCAGAGCACTTGGGCCACATCCCTCCCCTTCTCTACACTCGCAGAGTAGAGGACATTCCTCACTTCATCATCCATTAGTCCAATGGGAGCACTTCCTCCCTCCCCTGTGTGGGCTAAGGGTGGGGGGGCAAGGTATGCTTGGCACTACATTGTGGGAGAGTGTATGTTCACAGTGACTTTCATCTAACATGTTGCACTGTCTGGCTGGTATCTCTTCTGGGTTCCTCTCTGATCTGGTTGCCTCAGCTTGCTTCTTTGCTGTGGTACCAACATGTTGTCCTCTCCTTAGGATCTATTAACTGCTCTGCATCTGACACAATAATTTTGTTACCATTTCCCCACTTTCACAGTCCCAGATATTTGCTCCCAATATACCTTGTTACCCAGTCCCCTGAGAAAGCTAATTTGGATGGAAATTAGGAGCATGGGAAGACTTTCCTGCATAAGCAAGAACTAGACAAATCTCATGCTCTTTCTACCATATGAAGCTGCTTTGTTTTGCTTTGTTTGTGTTTGATACTATGTAGTTGCTTTAAGTAGAAACAAATCCAGATTTTCTAGATCTCTGAAAAAGATAGGTCAAGCAGATTAGACTGAATCCTCTCTGTCTCTGTCTTCCCCCTCCCAGTCCTTTCTTTTAATTAATTTTGGTCTTAGGTCCTGAATCACTTGAATTTCTGCATCATCCTATTTTATTTTTTCAGAGAGAAAACCTTGTCTGGTCACTGGAGGAGAGAGATCAGTTTAGAGGCCTAGGACTCACAAGTGCATTCTAGTTCCTGCTTTGTCCTTTGTGTGCTTTGTGACTTTGAAAAAGTGACTTGACTTTTTTTAGGCTTTAGTCTTTTCACCGAGGAAATGGGTAACACAAGTCTTTGTCTTGTTTTACAGGAAGTTTTGAAGACAGAAGAAATGACTGAGGTGGAAATCTTTGGAAGTGGTCTAAAATTTCTTGGATAGTAAATTTACCTCATATTCTAATATATACACTAAAAAAGACATTCAAAGCTGGGTAGAGGAGAAAATCCTTTATCTTCTACTCTTGTAGATGAGAGAGAACTGCTTTCTCTCTGTTTTATATAAAACTGTGAACAGTTATTATGCCTCAAAGTCAAGTGGTGCCATTGTTTCTTAGACTGGAGGGTTCATCATTTATTTCATCATATAACAGTTTTTGATAAGCCTATCACAAGTTGAAGTAGATTAATCTCCAGTCTTGTTTTCTACAGGGAAGAAATTATCCTTTCAATGATACATTTTAATGATTAAAACTGAAGAACCTAAGAACTATTTTTACGGGTTAGATCAGTGGTCCACAGGGCATAGCATTCTACTTTCATTCTACTTTTCAGTCAAGGGATATGCTAGGAGAGAGCATGATGTCTTTTCTGATTCTTCTTAAGGCTATAGGGTTGTATTCCCAAGCAGCCTTTATTAATGTACATTTTAGATCTAACACATATGAGCTTCTCTATACTCTTCAATTTATTTATATTTTCAGCCTAGTATAGCACTTGGGGAAATTCATGCTTTTCATGAGGCAGAATCATTGACTTGCAATGACACTCATAGAAAATCTTATTTTACAGATGAGAAATCTGATTCTAAAGATCGCAAGGCTAGTAAATGTCTTGCCCTACAGGCCACTCTACTTTGCAATAATCAACACAATCTTCATAAGAGAAGTATTTTCTTTTATTTATTCTAGAACTAAATCTTTTAGGTTTCAATGGGTTATTTCTTATTCTAATATTCTAGAATTTGTTAGTTTATTCTAAGGGATATTCTAAATTCAATAAAATTATTATCATCATGCATTGGAATTAAAGATGGTATAAATTTTTGAAGAGCTATTTGTATTGGGGTGGGATAATATTTCCCCATCATGACAGGAATGACAAATTTTCTCTCCTACACAATTTCAGAGATTTTAATTGGAACTCTAAAGCTTGGAAGGGATCCAAGTATTCAACAAGGACTTAATTTAAAATTGTTATTCTGTAATTTTTTTTAACCTTAACCTGAACTCTTTTTTTTTTAAGACAGGAATTTTGATTGGTTCTTTTCTAGAGTTGAAGGATTTCATGTTATGAAAAACATGGCATCTACTTCTGTGATTTCAGAAATTAAAAAAAAATCTTTTCAAAATGCAAATTATGCAAATATGCTAAATTTTACCTCCCTACCTCATTTTGCAGATGATGAAACTAAATTTCATAAACGTAAAGTTCATTCATAAATTGAGTGGTTCAATGACACAGTAAGCAGAATTAGGACTACAAAATGGCCTTATGATTTAAGTTCAAGGCACATAATGTCCTTGACATTTAATCTAGGTCTATGCAATTTCTCTGGTAGGCTTGATGATCACTCAGCAGATGATGGAACTTTGTGCCTTTTTGGCTTTAAAGACTTGCTATCAGCAGCTCCTTCTTCCATCATTATGATGCCTGAATTGTACTTAATAATAATACTTCAGTTGAAAGTTTGACTTTAATGACCATCAAAACAATCAAATCAAACCAAACCAAACTCCTAAACAGGTTGGGTCAGGAAGTAATGTAACTTCTGGTGCCAAATGGACACAATCTTCAGATCCATAGGTTTTACACTTTTGTTCTTTTTAAATTTAAAATGCTTTCAATAAATAAACATTTATTTTCTCTCTTCTCTACCCCTTCATTTTCTCTACTGGGGGGGGAGGGAGGATCTTTCTTCCAAATATGAATAATCAAGTCCAACAAATTCTCACATTAGGCATGTTTCTCATTCCCTTCATTCCCCCTAAATGCCTCATTTTGCATTCTGAATCCTTTATCTCTCAATCTGGAAGTGCATACTTAAGTCTTTGAAAGATTTTTGTCTTCATAATATGTGGTTATATAAATTGTACTTCTGATTCTGCTAACTCTATTCTGTAATAGTTTCTTCATCATGTCTTCCCAGGTTTCTACTTAGCCTCCCAGAGAATTAGTTCCTTATTTCCATTTCATAATGGAACTATGATGTTCTGTTATTTCTTTTTTTTTCTCTATAGTAAAAACTGGAGTTCAAATTCCACCTTTGACAATTATGCTTGTGTGACTTTGGGTGCTGTGGAGGGGTCCAACCTCCCACAGGGTTGGGGTCTTGGAGATGGGACAGTGTTGGTGGAATGATGAATGGGACACAGCTTTTGTATTCAACCTGCAGCACAGGTTTCACAGGAAAAGCTGTTCCACCTTGGCTGAGGCTTGGGTTTATTTTATTTCCTCATGGTCATATAACTTGGCACATAACAACAGATGCAAAGCCTAAGGAGATAGTTAACAAAAACACTGTTGCCAAGGGCAGGGTCTGAGGGTAGGATCAACATGACCCAGATTTCAGTTGGGGAATTCTGAGCGCAGATTTTCCAGAAGTTTCATGCTTAAAAAAGAGGGCCCTATCTAAGTGGGTACATAATAATTCTTAGGTTTAATTTTGTAAGTGGGATCTCCTGGTGATATTCTGGGGGGACAGGGTGGAACATCCGTATTAACTCTGCAAGCATGTTGCTCTTATCTATTTTTCTTGGGACTAAGTAAGAATAATAGTCATAGCTATTCCAATAATAAGAGGATGTTAATAAGGAAAGTCACTAAGAGGGGTTGAATGGGTATCTCATCTTTCCTGGGGGCTTTTTGCAGTCTCTGGTTTCCATGTGTGACTGTGTCAAACAGCATGGTCTTTGATGCCTCCTGGCATTTGGGCAAGTCACTGAACCTCTCTGGGATTGGGTTTCCTCTTCTAAAAAAAGGAGCATGTCTAGAGTAAATTTAATAAAGGTAATCTAAGGTACATACATAAAACAAAACTAGCTTATTAACAGTGATATGTTTAACTAGCAAAATGGGTCAGATTGGCCACCTCAGTAAAGCCAGAGACCCCCATAAGAAGAAGACCCTCTTTATTGACACACAAGAAAGAGGTCTTGGTAGTCATGGATCATTGTCTTTGGTTATATTAAGAAAGGTTGGCAGGAGAACATTGTACACAGAGATGGATACACTGTGGCACAGTTGAACGTAATGGACTTCTTTACTAGCAGCAGTACAATGATCCAGGACAATTCTGAGGGACTTATGAGAGAAAGAACACTATCCACATCCAGAGAAAGAACTGTGGGAGCAGAAACAGAAGAAAAACACTGCTTGATCACATGGTTTAATGGGGATATATGACTGGGGATGTAGACTCTAAATGATCACTCTAGTGTAAATATTAATAATATGGAAATAGGGCTTGTTCAATGACATATGTAAAACCCAGTGGAATTGCTTGTTGGCTACAGGAGAGGGGTAGTAGGAGGGGAGGGAAAGATATGAATCATGGAAACATGGAAAAATATTCTTAATTAATTAAATAAAATTAATTTAAAAAGGTTGGCTGGCATTTGGGTCAGACTAATCACAATCCTCTGACAATTAAGAAATATTAATTGTTTTATCAGACTCATACACATTTTTTTTAATCTTTCCTAGGAGATCAAAACCACAAGACTTCTATCCCCTTGGAAGAGATAAAATCGCTCCTAATTGCATAAGGACAGGAAAGGACAGTGTATCTTTTTGGGGTAGTATCAGGTAAACTTGTGAGGCTTAAAGGTAATGAACTGATGTCCTGAAAGTATGTCAAAGGCTAGAGGTATGAGAGATAACAACTTTTATTTTAATTAAGCCTTTAAATTAACTCAGAGGGAGAGAAAGCTGAATTTCTAAACTCAATTTAAGGATATAGTAATATGTTTTTTGGCAGATACAGTCTCAATTATAACATTAATACATCTTAAAATCAATTACAATATAGAATCAATATAGTAGAAAGTTGAGGTAATAATACTATTGATCTGAGGTTGGCCTCTGGGGACCATTGTAATTCTAAATTTGTGATCTTATGGATTTTTCTATTGGCCCTTAAAGCCAACTGCCTTTCATTTCTTGCTATGACTTTCATTGTCTCTATCTCTGTCTCTGTCTCTGCCTCTGCCTCTCTCTCTTTCTCTCTCTCTCTCGATATATATATATGTGTGTATATATAAATAATATATATATATTAATATATATATATATATGTATATATATATATATATATAGAGAGAGAGAGAGAGACATTAACATGAGAGCATGATGCTAATATGTATATATCATATAAGCTCATGGTGAGCTTTTTTATCACTTTAAATTTGGTAAATCTTTAATCACTAGCTAACCTAGTTTTTCCTATTTTGGCAAGAACAGAAACAAAGGAAGATATCATAGTTCTCTGAGCCATGTGGGCTATACCCCCAGCTTCATGGGGGTAGCACAATGAATTTTTTTAAACCATTGTGTGTTCCTAAAATATATGCTACTACACTGGAAGAACCCCTGAAGCAACAGCTGATTGAGAACTGAGGGATAGGATCTTAGATCATGGAATTAGAGATGGAAGGTAACTTAGAGTCCATGGAGGCCAATATCATCACTTTTACAGATAAACTAAGGTTCAGAGAGTTAAGTGAGTTACCCATGGCTATATAGCTAATTGCCTGTGGCAGGATTTGTACTCAGGTCTTCACTAGTAAATACTATTCTTCATCTTGCTGCCTGAATAGATAGAAAAGATTATATCTAGAGAAATGACTGAGTCTCAGAATTCATCTGTTTCTTTTTCTAGGTAATGTTGAACAGAAGAAACATGGGGCCATGGCTGAACCATTCATCAGTAGGTGACTTCATCCTTTTGGGCATCTTCTCACACAGCCAAACTGATCTTGTCCTTTTCTCTGCTGTCCTGGTGGTCTTTACAGTGGCCTTGGCTGGGAATATCCTCCTTCTCTTCCTGATCTATAGTGATGCCCAGCTCCATACTCCCATGTACTTTTTCCTTAGCCATCTCTCCTTTATGGATCTCACTCTGATCTGTACCATTGTGCCCAAGATGGCTGACAATTTCATACATGAGAGAAAGTCAATTTCTTTCATTGGATGTGGGCTTCAGATTGGTCTCTTTGTCACCCTAGTTGGCTCTGAGGGTCTTCTACTTGGCCTCATGGCTTATGACCGCTATGTGGCCATCAACCACCCATTACGCTACCATGTGCTCATGAGCCAAAGAGTGTGCCTTCAGATTGTTGGTAGCTCCTGGGCCTTTGGAATCTTAGATGGGTTGATCCAAGTAGTGGCAGCCATGACTTTCCCCTATTGTGGTTCTCGAGAAGTGGATCACTTTTTCTGTGAATTGCTATCTTTGTTGAAGCTGGCTTGTGCTGACACATCATTCTTTGATACCCTAATTTTTTCCTGCTGTGTTTTCATGCTCTTCCTCCCTTTCTCCATAATTGTGGCTTCCTATGCCAAAATCCTGAGGGCTGTGATCAGCATGAATTCTGCCCAAGCCCAACAAAAAGCTCTGACTACCTGTTCTTCCCATCTGGCAGCTGTCTCTCTCTTTTATGGGGCAGCCATGTTCATCTACCTGAGGCCAAAGCACTACCGTGCTCCTGGTCATGACAAGATAGTCTCCCTCTTCTACACAGTCCTCACACCCATGCTCAACCCTTTGATCTATAGTTTGAGAAACCGTGAGGTGATGGGGGCTTTGAGGAAGAAACTGAATCGCTGGGTCACTGACTGCCAGAAATAGCCCATGTCTCTGCCTGCAGGGAGCCCCCTGATATCAATTTCTAATACAAGATAATACCTTAAGTCCTACATGAATGAGAAAATCTTGTGTTTTCTTAGATTCTCTGTCTGTCTCTTCTAAAGTGGAGAGAGGGGAAAAATGACATTGTTTTGCTAACTGAATTATGGACAAGGATCATGCAACATATGTCTTTATTTCATTAATTCATCCACATTACTTTTTTTGTCATGTGCAAAGCAATGCAGTACAATATAAAATGGAAACTCCTTTCCTCCCTCAACTATCTCTCGTTCTGAGAATAGAGATATCAGAAATTACTTGAGCTGCTGAAAACTCTAGGTATCCTATGAAATTAATTGAATGACTGGTCATGGGCAGGTTGTTTCTTAGTGATAGAGCTGTTTTCCTAGTAAACTCTATGTCCACTTTCTTTTAGCCCCAATTCTTAGTGATGTCACAATGCAATAGTACCAAATCCCAAAGACAACTTTAAGAATGTCCCAAATTTCCCCTTCCTTCTAATGAAGGGGGCTGATAATAGTAAGGAGGAGAAAGTTCTGGGATGGCAAACTATAGGGAGTAAAATGTTAGAATTTCTAAATATCTACTGTGTGTGTAGAACACAAACAATTTAATGACAATGCAGTATGAATCCTGAGCAGAAATTTATCCTTTAGGTGATATATCCATCCCTATTAGTGACTATCCCAAAAGGGAAGAGGCAAACCAAAAAAGGAATGAGATACTGCAGAATCTCTCCTTTCCTTAGACTTTTAATGAGGGTAAATTACTCCTATAAGGGATGCTGCATTTTATTTTATATTTATACCTTTATTTTTACCTTCTATTTATTGGTTTTAAGGAAGAAGAGCAGTATGGGCTAGGCAAAACCCAGATTCACACAGCTAGAAAATGTCTGAGGCCAGGTTTGAACCTAGTACCTCCTAGAGAGAGCTTTCAAATCACTGAGACACCTCACTGCTCCCATGGGATGCTGCATTTTAAAATCTTGATTATGTATGAACTAGATTCTCTTGGAAGTCTGGTCCTACCATAATTGGGGCAAAGAGCCTCTGGGAGCTTCTCTCCATGTGGAAAATCAGGGAAGACTCCCTCTGGGAGAAACATGAAACTATACCTTGGTATAAGTTTGGAATTTGCTAAATAACTATATGCTGAAGAGTAGGTCCTTGGATTGTTTCTAGAGGCCATCAGAGTTTCAATGATCACCTCTTTTGTCATTTTTTTTGTTGGCTTCATTTGGATACTACTTAGCTTCCCCAGGGTGAAGAAAGGCATTGTTAGGAAGTCAGTTTCCTTACCAGGCAACTAAATGAAGTCCTGGGGAAATTAAAATCTTGTGAGTGACCCTGCTGAAGTAAAGTCTGCAGGAAAACCTGAAAGCATCATTTCCCTGCCACAAGGTATTTGAATATCAACCAGCTGCCAGTTCCCTAGGCATTTCCCTCCCAGCACAAATCAACAACAGTCCCAGGTCCAAGATCCCCCCACCCCTTCCAGCTAATGCCTAGTTCTGTTTGAAACAAATTTGAAGCCTTTAAAAGCCTACCAGATTTGACTGGTTTTGGTGTGCCCTTTTCCCTTGTTCCAGTGGGTAGGCTTTTAGAGGCTTCTTCATTACAACAATTTCTCTTCAACAAAACTGGCTTGCTTTATTCTATCTCTACTGATGCTGTCTTGCCATGTGTTCCAAGTTTCCTTAAAGTTCACCATGGAATATCAAACCTCATTCAAACTGTATTATTATATTAATGTCTTTAAAAAATCATCATAGTTTTCCCCAGTCTTTCTCCCTTTCCTCATCCCAGAAACCCATCCTTGTACAACAAAAAGTATTTTCTCAAAAGACAGAAAAAAGAAAGAGGAATAAACTGTTCTATTTCTATTTATTTGTTGTAATCATTGTGTATATTCTTTTTTTTTTTGGCTTTCCATCACTTTGTATCAATTCATGTAGATTTTCCCATGTTTCTCCATATTTATCATATTCATCATTTCTTGCACCAGAGTAACATTCCTTTGCCTAGGCCTCTACTTTCTAATTCTTTGCTCTTACAAAAAAAAATACTGCCATAAATATTTTGGTGTTTTACTATCTCTATTTTAATTAAACTAAATTGTTAATTATTAAAAGCTGCTAGAAGTTTTCTCTGGCTTAAAGGGATAATATTAATTTACAACTACTATATTCTCATTAAAACTTAAATTATTAAAAGCTGCTCTCATTTTGTCAAAGCCTCTGTTTTAACACTTACATAACAGAATCTTCCTCTTTCTGTTTTGTTTTTTTTTTTGTTCAGTTGTTTCAGTCCTATTCAATTCTTCATAACTCCATTTGGATTTTTCTTGGCAAAGATACTGGATGACTTTTCATTTCCTTCTCCAGTTCATTTTACAAATGAGGCAACTGAGGCAGCAATTATGTATCTAATTTGGATTTTAAATTTAGATCCTCCTGATTCCTGACTTAGCTCTCTATTCTGGGGCCCTACCTTGAAACAAACAAGCAAACAAAAAAGTCTTGGAATCAAATTAATATTGCCTTTTCTATTAAAACTATTATTCTTAAACTTATTTTATTTCCTAGTTACTACGTACACATTGAGGAATCACTGTTTTCCCCAAGTGGCTAGGGCAGTGAGTCCACTCTTCTCTAGAGTGCCCACCTACTGGAGCAACAGGTATGTGATCCAGCTGAGTTCAGTTCTGGGTTCTAATGAGAGGAGAAGATAGCTAGGCTCTCCCTTTTCATACACTTTAGTTTATTTTTTTTATTATTTTATTTGTTCTTTTTATTTGTTTGTTTATTTAATTTTATTGTCTAGGCAATCCCAAGGGGGTGGAAATAAAAGAAATACTCACTGTAAAATATGAATCCGGTATAGAACTGGTATTTTTTCCTACAAATAAAAGAAGTACTAAACATAAAATATTTACAGTGCACATTGACACAATACATAAAACAGAATTTAGTACTGTCTCCCTCAAAGTCCAGTCGGAAACTTCAAGCAATATTTGTCTGATACAGGGTTAACATGGATTCAGCCCAGGGGAAAAAAGTAGAAACCTTGTCTCTTTTTGCCTATCTGCTCTAAGGACATTAGGACCATTTAGCCCAAGCACCTCTGTTTTAGATTGCTATCAATTCAATTGTAACTATAACATCAAACAATATCAAGTTTAGAATGACCACATTTTCAGGGCCATTTCTGGTTTAAGAATGGTGGTTTCCTCCAACCTCTTCTGGTTTGATATTGGCATTATAGATGAAAAGGTGGAGAGGGCTGTGGGTGCAATTCCAATGTTAGCCACAAGGTGGCGCCCCGTGCTGACTGTTTACTCACTAACACATCTGTCATACACCTGGGTCTAGTAGAAATGGACAAGCCTGCTTGCCCAAAGGTTCTCTCTGTTCTGAGTCCTGTCGCATCTCATTTAGTTACGATTGTTAAATATAAAGATTATCAACAATTTATAAATTTGTCCAAATGCTTCATGCCCCTATTTCTATAAAGCCTTTACTTTTAATGTTTTAATGACCCCCCCAAAGACTATTCAATTCACACTCTCGATTGGAGCATTTGCTCAATGAAGCCAAAAGGTAAGATACAACATGAAAGCTAAAATGGTGGAGTCGATTGTTCCTAAGAGGTCTGAAAATCTGAACCTCACAGAAAGTGCAACTGCTACTCTTAAGATATTAGGAGTCAAATTCACTTTCTCCAGGGAATGGTCAAGTCCAGAAGGCTGTTGGCAGAGAAGGGGTCTCTAGGGTCAGATTGTGGGTTAGTCTAGATCTGTGTGAAAGGTGGTGCAGGACTGAGAGAGGAAAATACTTCTATTTTCTTGGACTTTAGTCTTTTAGGATGTTGGGTGCTCCTGGCTTCCAGTTTCAAGGTAGAAGATGCCAACTCTACTCCGGGTGGCTGAAGGAAATGATTCTGGGATGGCATGAGAGGAGCTAGTAGTCCCAAGCCTGTCCTGACCCCCAGCCTGTTGCCCTGGAGACTTTCCCTTAGACATTCCTTTCTTGAATGCCTCAATCCCAGTGGAAGAGCTCCTTCACTCTGTATTGACAAGTACATATTGTCATATGTATGTATACTTTCTCTGAATTCTGTTTTGTTATCATATGGTATAAGTGTGTTTCTTTGATAATTGCTTTACATGTCCATCATGGAACTGGTATTTGATGAGAAAGGAATTAAGTCATTAATATAGAATTTGGGTGTCCTCATTTTGCCTCAGTAATGAAACAACAATTAGAACTTGGTTTGAACCTGATCATCTAGCCCAATACTTTCCATCTCTGAGAAGAGCATAGTAGTGGTGTCTGGCTCCAACTTCCTGCTCCTGCTCCTGCTCCTGCTCCTGCTCCTGCTCCTGCTCCTGCTCCTGCTCCTCAAAGGAATTAAAGTTTCCCTTGGACAAGGGAAGAGGCAGCTAGATGGTGCAGTTGATAGATTATAGGGCTTGGAGTCAGGAAAGCCCGAGTTCAAATCCAGCCTCAGGAGCTTCCTTGCTTGTGTGACCTTGGGCAAATCACTTAATCTTTGTTTGCTCTTGGAGAAGGAAATGACAAACTGCTCCAGTATCTTTGCTAAGAAAACCCCATGGAACTGTAGAGTTGGATATGATAGAAACAACTGAACAACAACAAGGTGGGTAAGAGAAAGGCCCTTGAAACAATTGAGCCTTCCTCTACATACAAGATTTAAACAGAGTAGATAGAGGGGCCATCTCAGAGAGATAGAGTTGGAGGGCTGGGAAAGCCTCCAACAGAAGATGGAATTTGATCAGAATCCTTAAGAAAGCCTGGGAAGACAAGAGGCCAAAGTGAAAAGGATATGAGAGACATGAAGGGATGTAAGGATCAAACAGAAGACTTTATAATTTGGTCCTGAAGGTAATAGGGAGCCAATGGTGTTTATTGCATAAGGGGGTCTGAAATGATGTGGTCAGACTGGGATTTAGAAAATCACTCCAGCAGCTGAGTATAGTATGGATTGGAGTGGGGAAGATCTGAGTCAGGAAGACCAACGAAAAGGCTAGAGTCTAGATGTGAGTTAATGAGGGACTGCTATGGGATGGCAGAGTGTATGGAGAGAGGGGTAGCACTGGGTGACCAGGTGGTGCCTAAGGGCCTGGGACAAAGCCTTCAGGAACACTGGTAGCTGGTGAGTGAGACCTGGTTGAAGATTGTAAATCTTGAAATCTCTCAGTCTTGTGAATGTTAAAAATTTCCCCATCAGGGAATTCTTAATTGGAACAAATTCCCTACTGGGAAACATTCCCCATTTTGATGTGAGAACTCGACAGGATCAGAAATGGGAGGACCTCTACTCCAATCATACTTAAGACTGCTTTAGGGGAGAAAACTCCTTGCTATGGGAGGACCCCTACTCTACCCATACTTAAGACTGCTTTAGGAGAGAAAACTCCTTGCTAAATAATGAAAGTACTTGGACCCATGCTTATAATAAGGAAGGAGTTCTTTGAGCCAGGCCTGTTTTTAGAATTGATACAATGGGATGCTAGATACCTAAAAGGGTCGGGCAAGTTTTCTCTTGATGAGATTAGTTGACTCAGCTGTGTTTTCTCTCGTTCAGACTTACTGAGGAGATTGGTCGACACAGCAGCATTTTTTTCTGATCCAGACTTACTGCGGAGATTGGTCAACTTAGCAGGAATTTAGATGGGCAGTCCTTTGGAAAGCGGCTACAGTGATTGGTAGATGTAGGGACTTAGGGGAGGTGACATGGGAGAAAAACCCCTATATAAGAAAAAGCAGAATCTCTTGAGGGGATATATCCTTTCGGAGGAATTCCTTTTGGAGGATCTCTGATGAGGATCACTTGGGAAGAATCTCTTGAGAGAGGCTCTGGAGAAGGGAAGCTCTTGGAGGAAAATCTCTAAGGAGGTCTTGCTGGAGCTTCTCTAAGGGAACTCTGTCCCTCTGGAGGCTCTGGAGAGAGGCTTTTTGGAACAGTCTCTGGCTGGAAGGCTCTCTGGTGAAGTCAGCTGAGATGGAGCTGGCCTGGTGTCACTAGAATCCTTGTTTAGGCAGACCTTGTGGTGAGTGTTAAAAGACTGACTGACTGATTCTCTCTCTTAAGACTCAGGTCTAGGCCATATTGGCTTGAGGCCCTTCATAATTATTCCTTTCCTACTCTTTCTCTCTTTCTCTAATTCCTCATTATATTATTAATTAAAAATTTCTATAAAACCCAGTTGACTTGGGTATTTGAATAATTGGGAATATTTCCATGGCGACCACCTTATATTTGATTTAAAACCAAGATACTGTAGTGAAACATATTTTCTGTGGTCAAATTTACTCACCCTCTCTTATATCTATCACAATTTATATCTTCCACCATTTAAACTCACTACAGTTTAAGACCTCAATCATTTTAAATCTCACAAGATTCAGCAAAGGAGATTAAAAAAAAAAGTTGTTAGACTGATAGGGAATAGTGTTTTGAAACCCCCCAAAAGAAAGAGTTATCCAGGGAGAAATTGTGAAAGAATGGAAATAAGCATTTATTTTGTTTAGCCCTGAGAGTAGGTACTACTATGATCCCCATCTTACAGTTAAGGAAACTGAGGAAGACAGAGGTTAAATGATATGCCCAGGGTTACAGATCTAGTAAGTATCCAATGCCAGATTTGAACTCTGGTTTTCCTGACTTCAGGCCCAGCTCTTTCTCCATTAGTCCATCCAGCTGCCTACCATTATAAGTAGCCAGGAAAGGTGAAAATTTAGAAATCAAACACTTCTACCTGGGCTGTGGCACTGAAGGTTTCACTCAGTAATTGATGACTGAAAGTACTATGACAGGTTAACTGAAAGATGTTTTAGTAGAACAGACTAAGACCTTGGAATGAATGAGGTGATCCCCCCTCCCCCCTTTCATATGCCTTTGACTTCCTTAGACTTCACCAAATCATCTAGGAGTCCAATTTACAGGAAACAAGATTTTTCCTTCCTTTGGGCTCTTTTGATCTCAGCTTCTCTACATGTGCCCTCCAACCCACACTGGGCTGCTAGGTGATACAGAATAGAGTGCCTGGAGTCATGAAGACATTTTCCTGAGTTCAAATCTGGCTTCCTAGCTGTGTGACTCTGGGCAAAACACTTAATCCTATTTGCCTCAGTTCTTCATCTGTAAAATGAACTGGAGAAGGAAATGGTAAACCACCCTATCTTGGCCAAAAAAACTCCAAATGGGGTCACGAAGAGTCTTACATGACTGAAATGATAACAATGACTACAATTTGACAAGATTCATATAATTTGATTCTTACAATAGGAAGTCAGGAGAGGTGGAGTTGGGATGGGGCAGGGATCATTTCTAGTTTGGGAATAAGGGTGGGAGGAAGATCAAGGAGGCCGTAGTTGTGAGCTGCGCCTTGAAAGAATAGAAGTATTTTTTAAAATTCCTTGGCGACCTGAATTCCTTGGCGACCTTAAATTAATATATATCAGTCTACTGATATATATTAATTTAAGGTCGCCAAGGAATTCAGCTATGTAATTCCTAAATGAAAACTCAAGTCAGCAGTCAACCTTTTATGGAGTTTTTAATTACAAACAGGAGGAGGAAAGGTATTAGAGATAGATAGATAGATAGAGAGAGAGAGAGAGAGAGAGAAAGGGGAGAGAAGGGAATAGGGCTTAAATACCCCCTCTGTTTAGGCTGGACCAAAAGGCCCAAGCCCTTAGATAACTGAGGCAACGAAAAGAGATCAGGCCCTATCACTCATGTGACCAAAATGGAGAAACAGTCTCAGGGGCCTCCACCTCCAGCTTCCTTCAGAGCAAGCCTTCTCAGAGCACAACCTCTCAGAGCAAAACCTCTCAAACTCCTCCTCAGTCCTCAGACCCCACTATCTTTAAGCAAACCATCTAAATTCCCTTCCCTCAGTTCTCACATCTACCAATCACTGTCCATGTATCCCCTGTGCCAATGGTGGCTCTAGCTTAACCCAGGACCGCCCAGAGGTCTGCCCCCCTTTGCATATGTCTGTTGAAGGTCATATTCTCAAATAATTAAATCTTGATCCTTTTGCTGCAGCCCTTCCTAAATCCTGTTACCCTGAGTAGGGTGGAGATTGTAAGTTCCAAGACCTGGTTCTGTCATTCCAAGTATCTCTATTGTATCAATTCTAAAATCAATCATGACTCAAAGAACTTCCTGTTCTATGCTTAAGCATAGGTCAAAGCCCTTTCCATTGTTCAGCAAAAGGTTTCTGTCCTAAAGCAGTCCCAAGTAGGGAGGAGAAGGAACTTCCCATGCCAAGGGGGTTCACATTCCAATAGAGTTCCCACTATCAGTAGGAAATTCCCTCCAAGCATGAAACCTTCCAATGGTGAAATTTCCAACATTCACAAGTCTAAGAAATTTTAAGGTTTACAATACATCTACATACATTGTAGGTCAGTTCGATCCTTGTATTTCCATAAATTCCTCTATCAGAGGGAAATGAACTGTGGGACGCCTTTAGACTGATTATTCCTCACACGTCTCTTGCCAACTCAAGAGGATAATTTGTCAAGGTAAATTTGGACCCTGCCAGAAGGATCAAAGGTGCCAGGTATAGTGGTGCATATCTATAATCCTTGCTAATGTGGTGAGTGGGCTGGTTGAACTGAGTCCTGGTGTTCTGAACTTAAGTGGGCTAGTTTTATGGCACATTCTCACTAAGCTCATCATTAATATGGTGGGCCTCTAGGAGCAAAAAGACCACCAGGTTGCCTAAGGAGGGGCCACCTGGCCCAGGTTACAAAGAGAGCAGATCAAGGCTCCAGTGATGAGCAGAGTGAGCCTGGCCAGTGAGTGGTTCCATTGCTTCCAGCCTGGCTGAGATAAGGAGAACTGGTCTTTAAAAACAAGCACAATAAATTATTTGAGGAGAAACAACTTTCCTTTTTTGACTCAACTATGATCTGAGAGATGATTCTTGATCTGATGGACACAAACTATAAAAAGGGAGATTCCTCTAGCTTGAGATGGTTTGTGAGTGCTTCACAAGTGGTGAGAAAACCAGACAAGGCTTTGGGAAGGAAATATCACTTATATGGCACTTACTATGTGCTTTTAAAAAAATTTAAATCCTTACTTTCCATCTTAGATCGATACTATGTATTGGTAAGAGTGGTTAGGGCTAGGCAATGGGGGTTAAGTGACTTGTTACCCAGCAACAAATTACCCACCCAGAAATCTGACAATTGCTATCCCTAACCAATGCTTTAATCAGTCAAGGGAACAAGAAACTGCCTCTTGTGCCAATATTTTATACTGTAATCATTTATTGCCTTCTGTATGTCAGGTGAAAAGGAAATGGCCATTTATTCCTTTTAATATCAAGAACCATAATCTGAGGGATCATATATTATTTTTTAGCTAATAAATTGCAACCATGATTAATAGAGTTAGAGCTGGTTATAAAATAATATCATTATTTATAATATTATTATTATTGGATATTAATTATCAGAGTAGATAGAAATAGATATAATGTGGTATGTTAGAAATAAAATATAATAGTAAGGAATAAAATTAAGAGCTTCTGCAGTGCTAAAAATGCCTAAAATATTTCTCTTACACATGCTCCAGAAGTTGTGGAAAATAGGTCCCTAGTCTTACAGTTAAGTCACCGGAAAAAGGAAGGGGAAAAAGGGAGGTGGTACTTTAGTCACAATCCCTATTACTGTAATCTATTCTTGAAATTCATTTCATCAACCCTGTTTGAGACCCCTGTTCAGAACATACATTCAGAACTTCTGTACTGAATGCCTGGCCCTGTTTATAATTTTAATATCATTGCCCATGCTTATAAAATCTATAGGACCTAGAAATTGAAAGTTTCAGACCACACAAAGTTAGGCATGTCTGCAGACCTCTGGATTGTGTATTCTGTGCCCATAAAATAAAAAGCCAGTGTTTGGCTTGGGATTTTGGCCTAGTTCTTTTTATTTATTTCACAGGCACTGTGCCAAGTTCTGGAGATACAAAGAAAGACAAAAGAGAATTTCTGCTATTAAAGAGCTCAAAGTCTAATGAGGAAACCATATGTTTATAACTCTGTGTAAACAAGTTTTACATATAATATAAGTTGGAAATAATCCACAGAAGGAAGACATTAACACTGGGGGAATTGTACAAGACTTTTTGTAGAAGGAAGGGATTTTAGCTGCACCTTGAAGGAAACCAGAAGGAAGAGATAAGCAGGGAAAGGCTTCCAGGCATTGGGGAGAGCCAGTGAAAATTCTTGGTGCTGGAAGATGGAGTATCTTGTGTGAGAAAGACCAAGGAGACTAAAATTACTGGATCCCAGAGTGCCTGAATATAAGGTGAACACAGTGAAAGGAAAGAAGAGGCTAAATTGGGAAGAATTTTAATATCAGGCAGATATTTTTATATTTAATCTTAGTGATGGCAGGGAGCCATTGGAATTGATTGAATGGGCATTAAGATGGTCAGACTTTAGGAAGGTTAGTACTTTAGGAAGGTCAATTTGACAGACTAATAGAATATGGACTAGTTTTTAAAATTATCATTATTTTAAGATAATAGCACAAAAAATGTTTCAGGGAAGGAGTCTGATAGTTTATCTGATGACTTCTGAAATAGTTAAGCCACACCAAATAGAAATTCTTATTAATAAAAAAGGATGGGTGAGGAACAAGGAAGGGAAGGGCTAAAAAACCCCAAACCCAGCCAACCACCCAAAAAACCCACCCCTAAATTAAAAAAATGGCAAAAAACAAACAAACAAAAAAACAACCCACTGGATTAGATGGGTGAGGCCTTGTTAGTAGAATACACTGTAGATGGCACAAAGAATGGCCAGAGGTCAATATTCTTACTTTTACCAGTTATCACTAGGGTACAGTTCAGCTCTTGCATCAGGTATCATCCATTTCATACATGCACAAAAATTAACTAGGACAAGCTGATGCCACAACTCTCTCAAGAAGGTCCAGATGAAACCCTTTATATTTCTATTGCTGATTTGCATGTAGTTCAGGGCTTTTGAAAAAAAATCACCTTAAAAAGGAAAGAAAACATGAATCAGTTTCTTATTTAATGTGGCTATTAAAGATGCTTCCTTATTTTTCTTTATTATTTTATTTCTTTCTTATAATAATGATATATAACATATACAATATATAATAAATGTAGAATTATTGTAATATATAACATATTATTATTTATTATATTTTTTCCTTATTATTCCTTTGCCTCTAAGGACTCTAAGAGGTAGGACCAAGAAGGAGGAAGCACTGAGTAATTTGATGTTTTACTTTCCTTTTTTTTTGCCAAGAGGTCACCCAGAAGGGAAGGAGACAGGAAGAGACTACTATCATTGGTTCTAATTGTGTTATGTGTTATGCAGGAAAATAAATCTCCTAGAGAAGCACTATTCCATTACACCCCTCAAAAACACTTGAAATTATGGACAGATTCAGACAATCATGTCATATCATATCATACCAGCTATTTACTTAGGGTGCTGAAGTATCAGAACGGAGGAGTTGAATAGTCCTTTCTGAGTAATTACTCAGTAATTATTACATATTACTTGGTAATAAGTAATAATCCTTACTAAGGTGGAATCCAAAGGACTTGGCAACAGAATGGACATGGGTGGGGGTGGCAGTGTATGGAAAAGTATAATGAATCTAGGATGATGCTCTGGTTGTGAGCCTGAGGGACAGGGAGGATGACGGTGGCTTCCACAGTGATAGGTACATTAGGAAGAGGGAAGAATTTGGAAGGAAAGATATATTGAGTTTAAGGCTCAGGAAGTGTCTAATAAGTTAGGGACAGATAGGTACATTTGAGAATTATAGCATTAATATAGCTTTATTATTATAGCTCTATTAATATAGAGCTATATATATAATAAAATAGCTCTATTAATATAGAGAAATATAGCATTATAATCATCTGATAATTGAATCTTTGGAGCTAATGGAATCATGAAAATAATGTAGAAAGAGAATAGGTCTCAGGATAGTGCAATAGCGCTTTCTCAACCTGGAAGTGTCCTGTATGGTCCCATCTGGGTAAGGTGAAAAAAGGCCTTAGATATAGGGCAGATATGGGACAATGGATTCATGTAGAGAATGGCTCCTTCAACCCTTTAACCAGGTCAGTCACAAACCTCAGAAAAATTCTCTTGCATAGAATGATATCTTATCACAGATCCTCTGAATATTAAAATGAATCAAAACATGCTTGTTTTCTAGGGTAAATGCATGAATATCTTATTTTTTAGCTGAACACTGTAGCAAAGTCTTTCAAGTACACCGTTCCCTGTCCCTGGATGTATCCAAATGAATACAAGTCAGGGACATTGTACAAAGAGACTGAATCCTTGAATCTTAGAGTTGGAAGTCCAAAGATCTTGGCTGGTATCCAGTGACCATGATGGCCAATCAATTGGCAAGAATAAATAGCCTTAGAAACTGAGAGTAAACTATGGAGCCTAGTAACTAAGGAACTCACTCCAGGACCTAGCTCAAGCCTGGTATTGGCCAAGTAAAATGAATAATTTTTTTTTGCAATTACTTTAGATCATAGGATTATTGATTTAGAGCTGGAAAGAACTTTAGAAACAAATTGAATCCAATCCAACAGATGAGCATACTGCTACTAAGGGGCTGACTTGAGCTTTGGAATTAGGTTTTTCTGATTCCAAGTCCAGTGACTTATTCACTATGCCATGCTGCCTCCTAAGTGCATCCCTCGTCTAATCCTTATTTAGACCTTTTCATTTTCAGTTTTTGGGGTTCCATTATCTTTGGTGGTCATATTCTCCTCACCTGTGAAAGAGTACAAAAAAACAGAGTCAGTGCTGAATGATGTGTTATAAATGTAAGATTATGACACATTCCTTATTGTCATGGGACTTAAAAATCCAATTGGGAAGTTAAAAAAAACAACAACCCATGTTACAATAGAGAATCACTACTACAAGTGTTCAAAGAAAGGAGAGCAGAAGGCTGGAACAATCTAGAACAGAAGAGTCAAAATATGGCTTATAGGCCCTATCTGGGCCACAATATTCCTGAATGAAGCTCCAACCAAATAAAATGTAATTGGAAAATATTTAACAAAATAAAACATAATAAAACATAATACTAGATTTTAAAACTTAAGTTAATATACAGCCTGCTAGAATCCTTATGTAAGGATCTGTGACCTCCATTTTGATTTGAGTTTGACACCACTGATCCAAAGTATTCATGATACCAATAGCATTGGGGCATGTCTTTGACCATATAGAAAAGTTTTGAATAAAAGAAGAGGGCAATATTGTAAGGTGCCTGAAGAAGAGGGAATGTGTAGCCAACATGAATGATGAAAGTTTTACTGGAAATCAACCAAACTCCTTCACTAGGCTAGATCTGTTCTTGGAAGCCACTCTGAGAGGGCACTTTGGGCCAAAGTACTACTAGTCTTTTGGGCCATAATTATTTTTCCTGAATCGCATCCCAACCCTGTGTAAAAATGGAGATTTTGAACCCTAGACTTCAATTCCCAGAAGTTCTTGGTATTTCCCAGAATTCCCTATAATCTCACCTGAGTCTCCACCTGGGTGAGATCATAATTAGCATTTAACTGGCAGTAAGGCCTCTCTCTCTCTGCCATTGCAATGATGTAGGAAGTTAGTGGTAAGCTAAGCATGGGGGTTCTGAATTGGTTAATTAACCATGGGCACGTGGTTTTTATTTTGTATCTTCTTTATTCCTTGATTTCTAATAATCCTTAATAAACCTCATAAAATATAAAATTTTTATTATTGAGACTAATTTAAATTTTATACCTGAGGGGTTAACTCCTCTTCTCCCAGGGCCTGAGGTCTGGGCTATAAATAAACATTGGTTCCCTATTGCCTATCAGCAAATCAAGTTCACAGTGTCTGCATGAGGAGGAATATTTCAGAGAATGGAACGGGGATGGTGGTGGTGGTGGTGGCAGAAAAACAATGGGCAGATTGCTTATACTAGGAGGCAGTTGCAACAGCCCAGGCAGTTGATGAGCCAGTACCAGGGTGTTGGCAGTGAGGTGAGGGAGGCACCAGTCACATGTGAACAGTGAAGTTACAGCAGAAGTTAGAGGCACTCAGCTCCAAATTTTCTCCTGAAACCCAGTCTAACAACTTCTTGTACATCTCCACTTGGATATATATCTTGGAGGTATCTGGAGTTGAAGCATTCCAAAGCAGAAAGTCATCTTTTCAGCCATAAATCTGCCCTTCCTCCTCCATCTCCCATTTGTGTTGAGGGAGCTGGCAGCTTTTTAGACACAGAGAACTAGGGAAGCAATTAGGGAAGACAGTACATAGATGGAAATGCACAAAATGGTACTCTAGGACAGGACAGTCAGATTATTCATAGGTGTTCCTGGGAGTAGGACTGGCAAGGATTTTAGAGGGTCACGTAGTCAGCCCCCTTTATTTGCAGATGAGGATGAAGGAAGGTTGTGAAGCTTTGAAAATCAGTCTGAGGAGAGCGAATTCCAGAAAGTGCTAAGCCCTGATTGATAAAAGGAACCTGAATGATGCCGATTCTGATCCCTACTGAAAGATGACCAGCCTCTCCCTTGGTGAATGAAATAGAAGTGCTTATATGACTTAAGACTCATTTCCTCACGGAAGAAAATGAAGACTCGAATGGGCAAGGTGCCTGGCCCAAGGCCAGATGGTCAATAAAATAAATAAATAGCAGTCAGAATGGGAGCTATTGTTTCCCTACTCCCAACCCAGTTTCCTGGAGGCCACTATCTGTGTAACCTTGTGCAAGTCACCACTTACACACTTTTGAGGGCTATCCTAGAAAATACATGAATCAATAATATACGTACTTTGCTGCAAACCTTAAAGCTTGGGCGTTCTCCATTTGCCATAAGCTTCTACTTGATTATTTACATATTACCAAAAGGCAAGCCTTTATTCTAGCTGGTCAGCTGCTTGAACACAGGGAGCATTCTTTCCCCCCTTATTTAGGATGGAGAACAGCGATGCCCAGAGGAAGGTGCGTATGCCAATCTCCCCAACGCAGTTTTTGGGCTCCTAAATGAAAAACAGGCGGGAGCGGCAGCGTGCAAAGAGCACGCTGCACCGACGGGCTTCTTTATTGCGCGCGAATTTCCCGTTGGTCAGACCCAGTAGACAGAAAAACCGTGCTAACACATCTTTTTGGAAACCAGTTCATATGCCTTAGCGGTGGGGTTAGCAAAAACTTAGCCAAGAGGGAAGTTAGGGAATAAACTGATGCCAAGTAAAGAAAGCTAAACGCTGGTTTAAGTGAAATTTTAACAAAATATACATACAACCACTCAAAACTACCCCCCACACCTACATAACGAAAAAAAAAATCAGGCACACCTCTTTAGTGAGAATATGGGTGGCCCTAAAAAGGGCCTTTGGAAATCCGGTGTTAACAATGCATAACACAGCGAGGCTCTCAGCCGCCAAAGCCGTACAGAGTGCGGCCCTGGCGTTTGAGAGCGTAGACCACGTCCATGGCGGTGACGGTCTTTCTCTTGGCGTGCTCCGTGTAAGTGACGGCGTCCCGGATCACGTTCTCCAGGAACACTTTCAGGACTCCGCGAGTCTCCTCGTAGATGAGTCCTGAAATTCGTTTCACACCACCGCGCCGAGCCAAACGGCGGATAGCAGGCTTAGTGATGCCCTGGATGTTGTCCCGAAGCACCTTTCGGTGTCGCTTAGCGCCACCCTTACCAAGGCCTTTCCCGCCTTTACCACGACCAGACATAGCTAAAAGAGACGAAGAAACGACCTAAAACGAATGATCAAGATTCCCGCCGGCGGACATTTATATAGAGTAAAAGCGGACCTCGTTGAGAACTTAAAGGGGCCCAGGAGGGGGCGGTGGGAAATACAGCAGAGGCTCCGCCTTCCTCTGGGCCTCAGGTCCCTTCTTATAGGGCAGGACGGAACAGAGACACAATCCTGCACAACTAATGAACCCCTTTTCTCGATTGAATTTCTTTTCATTAGAAAAAATGATGTACTTTTTTTTTTTTCAGGAAAAGAAGCTTAACTCTATTTTTCATTCTAATATGAGGCTCTCAGGGGTGCTGTGGTGACAATATGTTGTTATTCCTTTAAATTTTTCTGTTGTCTATGCAGTTATCCTTATTGAAGGTACAGTAAATTTAATTAATAGCTAATTAAAATAAATGATGTTTAATTCCTTTCCTCTTCTCCTCTTCCTCCTCCTCCTCCTCCTTTCTTCTCTCTCTCCCTTCCTTTCCCCCCATCCATCTCCTCCCCTCCCCCAGGATTCCCATAAGATACCATCTTCCTCCAACTGTCCCAAATCCCCAAAATTATCTTTCACTCTGTATTCAGGGTCCGTAATTAGAGTCCATTGACTTCTTTATTATGCCTCTTTTGCTAATAAATTGCAGAGCTCAAGTTGTTTCCTCATTTATTATTAGTTTATCTGCCACCAAAGTTGTGTCTCTCCTTTAATAATCTCATTCACTTTTAGTTTTAACTTTTTTTTAAAATTTAGAATATTTTTCCATAGTTACATGATTCATGATTCTTCCCTCCTGAAGCTGACAAGCAGTTCCACTGGGTTATACATGTATCATTGTTCAACACCCATTTCCATTATATTCATATTTGCAGTAGATTGATCTTTTAACATCAAAATCCTGATCATATCAATATTGAATCACATAATGGATCATATATTTTTTTCCTGCATTTTTGTTTCCACAGTTCTTTCTCCCAAGTCCCTCAGAATTGTCCTGGATCATTGCATTGCTGCTACTAGAAAAATCCATTACATTCCATTGTACCACAGTTTGTCTGTATGTATAATGTTCTCCTGGTTCTGCTTCTTTTGCTCTGCATCAATTCCTGGAGGTCTTCCAGTTCACATGGAATTCCTCCAGTTTGTTATTCTCTTCAGCACATTAATATTCCATCTTGGTTTTAACTATTGCATCTGTGACCACTATTCTCATAATTGTGTCTCTACCCTTGACCTCTCACCTAAGTTTGATTTAAATTTCCAAATACCAGTTTCTCCACTTCATTATTCCATAAGTACTGACAGAAGTAAACCACTTCCATCTTTTGAACAGTATCCATTTTATGACTTAAAGCTCTGTGTTTCTATAAAAGCTTTTATGTTTGTATGATTTCAGGGAAAATGTTCAGGGCAAACTTATGGTTGTTTGGGCAAATAACCACAAAATATCCTATACAACTTATAGCTGTATCCTTTGATTTTCCTGTACCTTTTTGTTTTGTCATGTTTGGATCAATCAGAAAGAAGAAATGGCCCTGTTGCTATGGATTATATAACTTGATTTCCCCCCTTATTATTAAATATAAGGAAGCTTTGCCATTGAGGGTCACTGTGTCTTCTGAGGGGCCTTGGGTCTGATTTGTTTTGCAAATGCTAGCCTTCACACTTCATGGATTTGCTTGCTATATGCTTCCTCTTCCTTCAGTTGGCAAAGGTGGCAGATGATGAGAATCATCCAAGGCTGAGGCTTGCAAAATGTATTTGGCAATATAATAAGGAGGCCATGGACTCAAGAGACAAGAATAGCATAGAATTAAACTGATTTAACAAAGGATCAAGAAGGGGCAAAGAAAGAAGAGATGACTTTAGAGAGAAGTGAGGAGTCCCCAGTGTGTGTTAACTTGGATGAAAGATTTCTTGATCGTTATTCTGTCTCATGTAATTATTTACTTTTTTGTGAGTTTTTTTTTTTTAGAATAAAGTTTTAGTATCTGAGCTGTTTGCTTGGTCAGGAGTCCAAGATAGTATTATCAGTTGTGATCTGCAGAATTAGAGAGGATATACATAATGGAAAAATAGATCCATTAAAGTATCTAATTCCTTTCCTGAAAAATACCCTTTCTTGCCCTGTTTGGATCTTAATCCACAATCTTCCTGTTTATCTTTCTCTCTCCAGCTGAGGAAGTCTCCAGGTGTAACGACTTTTCGTGCCACTGGACCCAGGCTTCCAACGCCCAGAGAGTGGGACTGTCTCTGTGCATCAACTTTTCCACTTAAATCTTCATGCACAAGTGTCTTTGTGCACAAAAACGAACAAAGACAATAGTCATCCACGGTTACCGAGAGACTACTACTACTACTCCATCCTCTATTAGCACCACCTTTATTATTAGCACCCTCTTCTCTTATTCCCTTCCCCTCTTTTCTGTAGGGTAAAATAAATCTTGATACCCAAATGAGTCTTTGGGTATCTTTGAGCCAGTTCCAATGACAATAAGGTTCAAAACTCTTCTATCTTCACTTTCACTTACAGTGAAACTTTTACAAAGTTCTTTATATAAGATGATTTACCTCATTCTACTTTCCCCTTCCCTCATCTCTCAGTGAATTCCTTTGTCAACTTTTTAATATTATTTTTAAAGATATCATCCAATCATATTTAACTCAATAACTTTAGTTAGTGAGTTACCAACTGTATCCTCTATCGAGGAATACTTCTAACTGCCTTAAAAACAACAACATTATTAGGAGTTACAAGTATCATCTTCCTATGTAAGAATATAAATGGATTGACCATATGAAGTCCTTTATTATTTCTTTTGTATTTACCTTTTTGTACTTCTTTTGAATGTTGTATTTGAAATTCAGATTTTCTATTTAGCACTGATGTTTTTATAAGGAATTGTTTGAAAGTTCTCAGTTTAATTAAATATCTATTTTTACCCCTAAAGGATTATACTTAGTCTTACTGAATAGTAAATTCTTAGTTGTAACCCTAACTCTTCTGCCCTCCAAATATTATATTCCAAGTCCTCTAATTCTTTAACATAGAAGCTGATAAATCTTGTGTTATATCCTGACTCCAGTTCTTACAAGTCTTTCCAGGTTTTTCTGAAATTATCCTGTTCATCATTTCTTATGGCACAATTGCATTCCTTTAAAGTTTATGGACTGTTCAGCTATTTTCCCAATTGATGAACATCCTCTTAGTTTCTAATTCTTTGCCACCACAAAAACAGTTGCTAAAAATATTTTTGCAAGTAGATCCGTTTCCCTTTCCTTTGATTTTTTTTTTGAGTACATACCTAGTCTTCAAATTGCTGAAGTTTTATATAGTGCTATAATTTTATAGCACTTTGGGCATGGTTCAAAATTGCTCTCCAGAATGGCTGTATCATTTTCGGACTTCACTAACAGTGTACTAGTATCCCTGTTTTCCCACATCCCTTCCAACATTTGCCGTTTTCCTTTTTGGTCATACTAGCCAACCTGATAGGCATGAGATAGTACCTCAGGGTTGTTTTAATTTGCATTTTTCTAATCAATGGTGATTTGGAGCATATTTTCATGAGACTATAGATGGTTTTAATTTCTTCATCTAGGAATTGCCTGTTATCCTCTGACCATTTATCAACTGATGAATGACTTGTATTCTTATAAATTTGACTCAGTTCTCTATATATTTGAGTAATTCAGCCTTTGAGAAGAGACATTTGCTATGCATTTTTTCCTGTTTTCTGTTTCCCTTTTAATTTTGATTGCAGTCCAATAATTTTTAAATTATCTCTCTTCTATCTATTTACCAGGTCAAAATTTTTAATGTAATATTTTACATTTCCTCGTAAGTTTTTATACTTGTGATTTTGTTTTATTGTTTCTTGATGTCTAATGGAATCATTAGCTTCCATGTGCCCAGTTATAATGTTTGAGAAATTTTCTGAAGTGAACTTTTGTACCTTTTTTTCCATTTGGTCATTTTAAGGTGCAGCTAGGTGGTAAAGTGGGTAGAGTGCCCTACCTGGAGTCATGAAGACCTGAACTGAAATCTGGCTTCAGATACTTGCTAGCCTTGTGACCCTGGACAAATTATTTGACTCAGTTTGCCTCAATTCCTAATCTGTAAAATGAGCTGGCAAAGGAAATGGCAAACTACTTCAATATCTCTGCCAGGACTACCCCCAAAATGGGGTGGTAAAGAGTCAGACACAACTGAACAATACTTTTTCGGAATTTTTTTTCATAGGTCTCTTCTTATTTGGTCAATTCTGATTTTTTAGAAGTTCTCTTTGGTAGATTATTTGGGCTTCTTTCACTATTTGGTCTATTCTGTTTTTTTTTTTAAGATGTTATTTTCTTCAGTACCATTTTTATGCCTTGTTTACCAAGTTGTTGACTCTTTTTTTCATCATTTTCTTGCTTCACTCTCATTTCCTTTCCCAAATTTATCTCTACTTCTCTTATTTAATTTTAAAAATCCTTCTGAAGTTCTTTCACAAAATATCCTTGAACCTGAAACCAATTCACATTTTTCTTTGATGCTCTGGCTATAGCAGTTTTGACTCTGTTTTCTTCTGAGTTTGTGTTTTGATCTTCCCTGTCACCATAATAACTTTTTATGATGGTGATGATTATTTTTTGTTGTTTTCTCATTTTTCAAGCCTTTTTTTTTTACTTATAACTTTATCTTAGAGTTGAACTCTGCTCACAGGGTGAAGAGGACACTGTCCTAAGCTTTTGGTTTTTTGTGTAGCTGTTTTCAAAGCTAGTTCTACTGATCTTCAAGTTTTCAATTCTTTTGAGGTGATATCCTAGCCTATGTTCTAGTCTGTGAGTGATCACCGACATTCTTTCCTAACCTGGAATTGTAATTAGGGTCCTTGTTTCCCTGGGACTACAAGCTGTGGTATATTATACTTCTCCTGGCCATGGGACTCTGACCCAGGATTTTAATCTGGATCCATACAGGGGCAAAGCAATAGAGTTCTACACCCAGTGTCAGCAAAAAGACCATTGTAGTCTCCTAACTGGTTGCCTAACTCCCTTAATGGTTCTGGGCTGAGAGCTCCAGAAACCACCACTACTGGTTCAGTTGTCCTCAGGGCCTTGTGCTGGCTTAGCCCAGGCAAGGCCTACTGCTATGTTCCCTTGGCATTCTGGACTACACTCCACTTTCATGCCAGTGTGACAGACTTCTCCTGCAAGCCATTTAAGTTTTCTGGGCAGGAAAATTATTTTACCTCTTCCTTTTGTGGGTTCTGCCACACCAGAAGTTGTTTTACAGCATTATTTTAAAGGTTTTTTTTTTGGAGAGGAATTTGAGAACAGGCAGGTCTCTTTCATTTCTCCACCATCTTGTTCTCCATCTCCAGTTTGCCACTATTCAAAGGAAAAGGGGTAAAAAGTAATATTATTGACCTGTGGAGTCCTATAAAAGTCCAATACTTGATTATTGTGGAGGTGTGCATGACTCAAAATCTTCCTTATTCCTGCTTCTCTGGTGGAGATGGCAATATTAGGAGCTTCATTTCCACTGGGAGCCACGGAGCTTGTTATCATATATCAGTTACCAAGGACCATGTTACCATGCCCCATTGGGAAATGTGAGGGGGAAAAAGGCTTGGGGTAGAAAGGTCCCTCCTTTTGTCATTCTGGCCCTCTCTAGAGGAAGCTTGGTGGAATGGTGAGTAGATCTCTGGGTCTAGAGTTAGGAAGTTGCTGTTCAGTTAGGTCCAACTCTTTGGGACACCATTTGGTGTTTTCTTGGTACTGATTTTCTTGTACACTTTTTTCTTGATACTGGAGTGGTTTGCCATTTCCTTCACCAACTCATTTTATAGATGAGGAAACTGAGGAAAAACAGGGTTAAGTGACTTGTTCAGCATCACACAGATAGTCTGAAGCCCAATTTGAATTCAGGAAGATGAGTCTTCCTGACTTCAGGCTGGTACTCTATCCACTCTACCACCTTAAATGCCCCTGATTTAGAGAAGTCTGTCTTGAACTGTTCTCTGTCAGTGGCAGCTGTGTGATCCTGAGCAAGTCACTTGACCTCTGTATTCCTCAGTTTCCTCAAGTATAAAGTAGACATAATAACATTCACTTTGGATATTGTTGTTGAGGATCCAATGAGATAATATTTGTAATAATATTTATTTTTGACATATAGTAGACACCTGCTTATTTCTTTGTATTTGCACTTTGGCAAGATGTCCACAGTTAGCATAGGCTCTTAGTAGAGGTATGCCTCATATTCGACATTGAATAAGAAACATGGACTAATTTATTGTATTTAGCAGGTTTGTTGTCATGTCATGGATTCCCCCTTACCAGTGAAGAATACCACTTTAAAAGGGATGTCTGACTGTATACTTTTTCAAGGACTTTTGTAGAATTCTAAGCAATTATCTTTGTCTTGCATAATAGTTGCAAATCAGTAACAGAACATTTCTCTTATAGAAAGGGAAAAACAAGTCGAAGATGTATTTCTGGTGATGAATCCTTAAAAAAAAAATCAGTAACCTATATAGCTTCAAGGATACCACGGTGAGATAAAGGTGTTACAAATTTTAGAGCTCTAAACAATTGCAAGATGGTTAGAAAAAGAGGCCTTCATGACTGTAATATTACTAAAATTTTCTAGTGTATTTTAGTTAATCAGCAGATAGGAAAGGGAAAAAATAAACACTTATAATTCCAATCTTACAGTTGAGGAAATTAAGGCAAACCTAAGTTAAATTACTTGCATGGGGTTGTACACTTAAGTATGTGAGGTCAAATTTGAAATTGGGTCTTTTATATTCCAACACTTGTGCTCTTGTTCAGTTCCATTCAGCTTTTAATTAATCCTATGAACAATAGCTAGTGGTTTATATTAGTGGCTTTTATATCAGCTTTAAAAAGTATTAGGGCCTTTTAAATACACCTTGAATGGAGTCTTACAACTTGGTGACTTTTGCTCCAAATGGAATTCTTTAAAACTTCATGAAAAAATTCATGGAGATCCTTCGAGAATGAATTAACATACATTAAATATAATTTTTCAGTATTTCCTCAACGATTTAGGATGATCATGACCAGTGCCCCTTTTATTGCCTTCTATTGTAATAGCTTTAGTGTTTGGGTTTAAGTATAGGGACCAGGAAATCCTTCATAGGACCATTTTCTGTTAGGGGCAGTTAAGGTTTTTGAGTTTTGTACTACATACGTACATTATCACGTGCTACATGATAAAGTGACAATAAGCTATGATCAAAGGCCATTAGAGAGAAAACGTCAATGAAGGTTCCTGTGTGGATAAGGAAAGATTGAATGATATAGCACTTGCACCTGGAAACGTAAACCTTACTTTTAGGGTACCTTGATTATCAGTCACACTAGTAAGCATTTCTGGAGCCTCACTAGCCACCTTAGAACCAATACTGTGTTCCAAGGCAAGGACAGAAAGGGGTTAGGCAATGGAGACTAAGTGACTAGGGACTGTCTTGAGGGTGCCTTTGAACCCAGGATATCTCCCATCTGAACCAAATTCCCAGTCCGAGCCGCTTAAGTTTTAGAAATCTCACTAATTTGCAAACCAACACAGAATGGCCCACCACAAAAACTAAAAAGCACAGCTCTTTTAAGTGAGAATGTGGGTGGCCCTGAAAAGGGCCTTTGGGAGAGCAAGCGCGAACAAAACTCGCCAGAGAGGCGTTTTAGCCGCCAAAACCGTACAGAGTGCGGCCCTGGCGTTTGAGAGCGTAGACCACATCCATGGCGGTGACGGTCTTTCTCTTGGCGTGCTCCGTGTAAGTGACGGCGTCCCGGATCACGTTCTCCAGGAACACTTTCAGGACTCCGCGAGTCTCCTCGTAGATGAGTCCTGAAATTCGTTTCACACCACCGCGCCGAGCCAAACGGCGGATGGCGGGCTTGGTGATCCCCTGGATGTTATCTCGAAGGACCTTCCGATGACGCTTGGCGCCACCTTTGCCAAGTCCCTTCCCGCCTTTACCACGACCAGACATAATCAAAGAATACAATAAAGCGACCCAAAGCTAAAGATAAGGTTTCCGCCTGTGAGACATTTATATAGAGTAAAAACGGACCTCGTTGAGAACCGAAAGGGGCCCAGGAGGGGGAGGTGGGAAATACAGCAGAGGCTCCGCCTTCTTCTGGGCCTCAGGTCCCTTCTCATAGGGCAGGACGGAACAGAGACACAATCCTGCACAACTAATGAATCCTTTTTTCTCGATTGAATTTCATTTCATTAGGAAAAAAAAACAAAAAACGACGAACTCCCCCCTTCCCCCTTCCCCGGGAAAGAAGCTTAGCTTTATTTTTCATTCTAACATGTTATCGAGGGACGAATGGAAGTCTATCAGGGGTGCTGTGACGGTAATATGATGTTATTCCTTTGAACTTTTTTGTTTATGCATTATTGAAGGTGGCAGTAAATCCTTGAAAGGGTTTTGCACTAATAAAATAAACGACGTTTAAGGTCTTTCTTCCATTACTTATAAGAATTCCCATACGACACCTTTCCTCAAGTATCCCGAACTCCAAATTTATTTCTTTCGTTTGTCTCCCTACTGCCCAATACGCATAGAAAACAGACCAGCAGATTGTTGATAGAGGTGATTATAATTAAAGCATTAGTTCGTCATTGGGGTAATTCTGTCTCTTCTTCAAGTCACCCACTAGAAATTTTAATACCCAGTCACTGGAATTTGTGAAGGAGATTATTTTGGGTCAGGTTGTCTTCAGGTATTATTTACACTTTAAAGAAGGAGTTCTTAACCTGGGGTCCTAGACCTTTTAAAAAAAATTATAATTTAAATAGTACTTCAAGGTTTAGAAAATGATATGGAAATATCTCATTTGATCCTTGCAACTACTTTATGATGGAGATGCTATTTTTATATCCATTTTGCAGATCAGGAAACTAAAGCTGAAAAGTTAAATGACTTATTCAGTTTAGCACAGCCAGTCTGAGATAGGTCTGAGATAGGATTTAAACTATTATTGAATCTAAGTGATGCCCCTTCTCCAGGCAAACTCCTCTGTGCAGATTGCCCCCTCTTATTATCTCTTCTCTTTCATTAATCTTCAGTTGCACTCTGACTACTGATTACTTCCCTACTGCTTCATAAACACACTCGCATCCCTCTCATTCTCAGAAAAAATCCCTCACTTGATTCATTGATTGCTGTTAGTCATAGTACTATATATAGCATTAAAAAAACAAAAAACAAAAAACTTGATAACTACATTTTCACGTAATTTGTTTCCTTTGTAAAACTATTTTATTTTATGTATTTGAAAACATTTTTTTTTTCACAGAAGGGGTGCATGGACTTCACCAGATCGCCAAAGGGGATGGTGTAAAAGAAAAGTTCAAGAACATCTGCATTAAAGGCAGGCTGCAGCCTTTCTTCCAGGACCCAACATTTTCTCCCTATCCAAAACAAACAACCCAGCTAGTCTACCAGGGAACCATAATTATGTAGTACCTGGTAGCAGGTAATATACCCCTTTTTTATATTTCATGGGTAAAGGGAAGATATCACTCAGTCAATAATCATTTATTGAGCACCTGGCCATAATGCCATTAAGCTCTGAGGATTCAAAGAAGAGCAAAAGACAGTCCCTACCCTTAAGAAGTTTCCTCTTTTCTAACAGGGAACATAATATACAAATAACTTAAAGTTGTGGGGTTAGTGAGGAGGTACCCAACTTGAGGCAGGATGGAGACGTTCAAGGTAATGCAGATGGCTGTAGAAGGGTTCCTCTTAGAATAGAATTTATTTTATTTTATTTTTTACATTTACTTTAATTTTATTTTTCTCAATTATTTGAAAAAAATGTTTCATATTCATTAACAAATTGAGTTCCATATTCTCTCTCTCTCCCATCCCCACTCTTTGATAAGGCACACAATTTTATTTCTTATATGTATGTAATCATGTAAAACATTTCAATATTAGACATGTTGCAAAAGAAAATAGATCCCCAAACCCAAGAATAACAATGAAAGATTTAAAAAGTATGGTTCAATTTGCATTCAGACTCCATCAGTTCTTTCTCAGGAAAGTGGATAGGATTTTTCATCATAAGTCCTTTGGAATTGTCTTGGATCATTGTATTGCTGTAACTAGCTAAATCATTCACAGTTGAACATTGTACAATATTGTTTGTGTACAAGGTTTTCTTGGTTCAGCTCATTTCACTTTGCCTCAGTTCATGTCAGTCTTTCCAGGGTATTCTGAGATCATCATGTTTGTAATTTCTTATAGGAAAATAATATTTAACCATAATGACGTAAAGATGATTTTAGAGTTGTGACTTAAATTTAGTCGCATGGGGAAATCCCAAATAAAATACCCAAGTCAGACTGGAATTTTATGGTAATTTAATTAATATAGAAGGAAGAAATTTAAGGAGAAGGAGGGAAGAGGATATAGGATTTCTCCTGCCTGGCCTATGCCAGGGGGAGTTTAAAATCCCCACCTCTAGGTCTCTGAAGAAGATTAGAGGCTTCTAAAAGGAAAAAGTTGGAAAGTAAAGGAGGAAAACTCAGACAGAAACTCACCACTGAATGGGACAAATAGCTTGTAGCCATGCAAAGATGCCGGAAGGCTCAGCATGCTGCTCTCAGCTAACTCTCCACTGCCAATCAGGGAAAAGAGTCCTGGAGAGATGAAAAATCCCAAATATATAGACCTTCCACCCTTGTGTCTCCTCCTCTAAATTTTCACATCTACCAATCACATCAAAGCCTTTCTCCAGGACTGCCCATACTTTTAGTTCTCATCTTCTTTGATTAGATTATATCTTTTGAGTTACTTAACACTTCTTTGTTAAATTCATCTTTTGTTAGTTACTTGACCTTTTTGTGATTAATTTAACCTCTATAGTTACTTAACATCTTTTTGTGTTAAGATCTAAAAATAGACTTAGCTTAAAGTTCTAGCTTCACTATAAGGTGAGAACTAAGTACCTTCATTGTTCAATCAGGAGATTACAACTTTATCTAAGTAGGGTGGAGTAATTTAAAGTTCACATTATATATCACAACTTATTCAGGCATCTCATTTTACAATTCTTTGCCTCCATAAAAAGAACTACTTTAAATGTTTTTGTGCATATAAGTCTTCTTCCTTTTTCTTTGATCTCTTTGGGGTACAGACTTGTAGTGGTGTGGTTGGGTGAAAAGGTATATGCATAATTTTATAGCCTTTGGGCATTGTTCTAAGTGGTTCTCTAGAATGATTGAATTAGTTCACAACTCCATCAATAGTGCATTAGTATCCCTATTATTCCACATGCCCTCAAACATTTGTCATTTTCCTTTTCTGTCACTTTAGCCAACCTGATAGATGTGAGGTGATACCTCAGCTTTATTTTAATTTTCATTTCTCTAATCAATACTGATTTAGAGCATTTTTTCCATGACTATAGATAACTTTGATTTCTTCTGAAAACTGCCTATTCATATCTTTTGACCATTTAAATATTGGGGAATGACTCATATTCTTATAAATTTGACTTTGTTCTTTACTTCTTTGAGAAATGAAACCTTTATTACAGAAACTTGCCATAAAAATGTTTTCCAGTTTCCTGCTTTCCTTCTAATCTTGCCCAAATCTTGTGCAAACCTTTTTTAATATAATGTAATCAACATTATCCATTTCATTTCCTACACTACATTCTGCCTCTTATTTGCCCATAAATTCTTCTGTTATATATAAATCTGACAGGTAAAATATTACATGCTCCTCTAATTTGCTGATGGTATCACCCTTTATGTCTAAATCATGTAGCCATTTTGACTTTATCTCAGTATATTGTATGGGATATTGGTCAATATCTAGTTTCAGTCAAACTCCTTTCTAGTTTTACTCAGTAATTTTTGTCAGTGAGCTCTTGTCCCCAAAGCTTAGATCTTTTACTTCTATCAACTCTAGACTACTGTGTTAATTTACTACTGTGTATTATGTATCCAATAAGTCTACTCATTCACTACTCTATTTCTTGGCCAGTTCCGGATTGTTTTGATGATTACTGCTTTGTATTAGTTTGAGATGTGGTAGTGCTAACCACTTTCCTTCACATTTGCCCCTATTAATTCCCTTGATAATCTTGACATTCTTTCTTCCAAATGAATTGTGTTGTTATTTTTTCTAGCTCCATAAAATAATTTTTGGAGGTAATTTGTTGGGTATGGCACCATAGAAGTAAATTAATTTGGACAGAATTGTCATTTTTATTATATCGAGTTGGCCTATCTATGACCAATTAATATTTCTCCAGTCATTCAGATTCAACTTTATTTGTGTGAAAAGTGTTTTATAATTGTGTTCAGATAGTTCTCCTGCTCTGTAAGTGACCACAAACACTTTTCTCTGCCCCAGTGAGAGAAGGAGTTTCCCAGAGTTAGGCAGGGATGCTGGATAGCATGTGGGGAGATAACATGATGCTTTTCCAGGTGCATAGGCACTCCCATGTATTGCCTGCCCATTGTAATTATGTTTTCATTTTCTCTCTCTTTTTTTAAAGCCTTATCTTCTGCTATTGATTCTAAGTCACAAGAGCAGTAAAGGTGAGGCAATTGGGGTTGTGTGACATGCCCAGGGTTACATAGGTAGGAAGTTTCGAAGGTCAAATTTGAACCCAAGACTTAGTCCTGGCTCTTTATCCCGAGTCACCTTTATTTCCTTTGCTAGACAGAATGATGTGGTAGAAAGAGTTGTGGATTTGGAGTCAGAGAACCTCAGATCAAATCCTTTCTCTGCTTCTTACTCCCTAGGTGTTTCATAGGACTCTTTTTTTCCTCATCTCTAAAAAGAGTGAGGCTGGGACAGAGGACTCTTCCATCTTTCAATCTCTTTGTTATTTTTCAGTTGTTTCAATTGTGTTTGAAACTTTTTTGACCCCATTTGGGATTTTCTTGGCAAAGCTACTGGAGTGGTTTGCTATTTCCTTTTCCAGCTCATTTTACAGATGAGTAACTAAGGCAAACAGGGTTAAGTGAGTTGCCCAGGGTCACACAGCTAGTAAGTATAAGTGTGTGAGGCCTTCAGGCCTAAGAACTCTTATCTACTGTGAGTACCATCATCTCTTAAAGTAAAGTGAAGACAGTAAATGTAGGGGAGTGATTGTGTATGCTATTTTATGCATTAGTTTTATTACATGTGTAAGATTTCTTTGCACTATAAAATTGCTAAAAATTCTAAAATATATTTGAATAAAACAACTAGAAAAGTTATTTGTAATTTTTAAATGAAAAGTGGTGGGGGACATTAAAAATAAACTAGGGGTACATTACAAAAAGCTTGGAAACCATTGCTTATGGTATTAGTTGACAGAAACTCACCAATAATTGCCCTTTCCATGTGCCTTGGAGTCTAGTGTGAGGTCAACTTTTCCCCAAATCCTTTGCAGAGAAATGCTCATTTCCTAGTCACCTATCCCTCAGGGAAGAGACTAGAATGACCTTTCTCCCACTGAAGCCCTTAATCTTGTTAGTTGCTATAATATTTTCATACACCAAACTGTATTATTTTAATATTATGGTTAATAGTCCATTATTATAATTAATATCTTATATACAGATAGTATAATAACTAGGTCTAACTCTATTATATGTGATCACTTGATTTATAATCAATAATATAAAAGCAGTAAAACCATTTTCTTTTTAATATAAGATTTCAACATGAGTCCTCTGGAATAGTGGTTGACCATTGCATTGATTAGAGTTCTTATGCCATTTGTGGTTGTTAGTCTTTATAAAATTGTTATTACATAAATTGTTTTTCTAGTTCTGTTAACTTCATTCTGCATTAGTTTGTTAAAATCTCTCCAAATTTCTCTGTAATTTAATTCTCTGTGTTATATCTTCTTATGCAATAATATTCTATTAAATTCCTATACCATCACTTCTTCAACCATTCCCTAATTCTCAGGCACCACTCTTGGTTTATAATTCTTTACAATCATGAAAAGAGCTGCTATGAATATTTTTGTACATTTGAATCTTTTTCCTCTTTGATGTCTTTGCAGCATAGACCTAATATAGTGGTATCACTGGATCCAAGAGTACATATAGTTTGATAATTTGGAAGGACAGTTCCAAATTGTTTTCCAGAATGTTTAGACACCAACAGTGCATTAATAAGGTTCCTGGGATCTTTAATATATTCATTGGAAAGCATAATATTATCCAGGAAAAGTATCATTGATTAATTAATCAACAATAATTTAATTGAGTGAGCTTATATTAAATAATTTAATTGAGCACTAATTTATTTCTTTGACTTCTCTTTCAATCCTATTGACAATCCTAATTCAGAACTTTGTTTTTCACTTAGACTGCTAACTAGGTGATAACCTTCTAAATGGGCTCTCTTGTCTGCAATTTCTCTTCTCTCCAATGAACTCTGCTTCTATAACAAAGTTGATTAGCTTGAGGTATAGCTCTGATTGTCACACCTTTGCTCAAAATTCTTTCCAGGCTCCCCATTGTTTGCTAAATAAAGCTCCAATTTTACCCTAACTTTCTAGGCATTCCCTAATCAGACTTCAACCTTCCTTTCCAAACATCCTGTATTTTTTCACAATACAAATTCAACATTAGCCAATCTGGAATATTAATTTCTCTCCCAAATTTCCCATGTTTTACTGCCTCCCAACCTTAGTTTATGCCAGTGATGGCAAACCTTTTACAGATGGAGAGCTAGGCCTCACCCCACCCTACCCCCTAGGCTGGGTGCCATGCCAGCCCTCCCCTCAGACCAAGTACCGCCTCCCCATACCCCAGATAGGGGAGGGAGGGAGCACTCTCATTGGACTACTGGGGGTGGGGGTGGGGGTGGTGGAGATGTGAAAAATGTCATCAGGCATGGTGGAGATTATAATATTTAAAAGTAGTATATGGCTTAAACTGTAATAATTAAAATGGTTGATGTTGTAACTGTAGTGAGTTAAAATGGAGGAAGATATAAATTGTGATAGATATAAGAGAGGGTGAGTAAATTTGACCGCAGAAAATATGTTTCACTACAGTGTCTTGGTTTTTAAATCAAATATAAGGTGGTCGCCAGGGAATATATTCCCAAATTATGAATATGCCCAAGTCAACTGGGTTTTATAGAGAATTTAATTAATAATACAATGGGGAATTAAAGAAAAGGAGAAGGAGAGAGAAAAGGAATTAATGAGAAAAGAATAGGTCGGCCCAGGGCGGGCCTGGCCAACCCAGACCTAAGCCTTAAGAGAGAAACCAGTCAGTTCTCACTCACCACAAGATTTGTCTTAAGCAAGGATGTCTGGGGAACAGAGTCTCCCCAGAGGGAGTTCCAGCCAGAGTCAGCCTCCCAAGGGACTTCTTCTCAAGAGATCTTCAAAGGGCCTCCTCCAAAAGGATCTATCTCCAAGGAATCTATCTCCCAGGAAAATCTTGCTCAAGAGATTCCTTTTCTTATATAGGGTTTTTTTTCCTATGTCACCTCCCCTAAGTTCTTCCAGATGTTTTCTAAAAGACAGCCCATCTGAATTCCAGCTAAATCGACTAATCCCCTCAGTAAATCTGAACCAGAGAAAACATAGCTGAGTCGACTAATCCCATCAAGAGAAAACCTGCCCGACCTTTATAGGTACCTAGCATCCCATTGTATCAATTCTAAAAACAGGTATGGCTCAAAGAACTCCTGGCCTTATTATAAGCATGGGTCCAAGTACTTTCATTGTTTAGCAAGGAGTTTTCTCCCCTAAAGCAGTCTTAAGTATGGGTGGAGTAGAGGTCCTCCCATAGCAAGGAGCTTGCACATCAAAATGGGGAATGTTTTTCAGTAGGGATTTGTTCCAATGGAGGATTCCCCAAGGTAGAAATTTTTAACATTCACAAGTCTGAGAAATTTCAAGATTTACAAGATAGAGAAGGGAGCAGCTCCACCCTAGTCCCTCTGCCTTTCTAATAACAAACTGGAGGGGAGGAATTTGGGGGAGGGTGGCCCATGTGCCCACAGAAAGTGCTACATGCCATTTTTGGCTTCCATGCCATAGGCTTGTCATCGCTGGTTTATGCTAGTCTCTTTGCCTTGAATGTCCTCCCTCTCCAATTTTCATCCAGCAAAATCTCCAGACTTTAAGGCTAAGTTCTTGTGTTACCTTTGTCAAGAAGTTTGCCCTAATTATTCCAGTAGGAAATGATTCCTCTTTGTTCCACTTCTCTTGTCCTGAATTTAAATCATTTACATGTAATTTGTCACTTCTGTGTAGTACATAGGTGTGCTTTTAACTTATTTGTCTTGTTTAATTTTAAACTACTTGAGAACAGGGACTTTTTAACCATATGGGACCTGCTTCATCCCTAGATATTCCTGACCCCCTGGTCTTCAGGGAGGGAAGGGACCAAGGTAGTCATCATAAAAATAAATGAATACTAGAGACAGAATGGACCAGATTTTAACCCTTTAAGCTTCAAATTTTTTAATCAATCACCTCAGTAGCTGGAGTCCATTGCAGAAGCAATTGAATGGAGATTCAGGCTCACCATGTTTCCCTCAATGGTCATCTCTCTTCCTTAACCCTCTTCTCCCCCGTTCCCCAAAGCAAACCAAAATGACTGGCTTCTCCATATTGGTTCATAGTAGTAGGGATTTGGACAGCTTCCATTTACCCACTGATCATTCAGTTTCTAGTTTCTCTTCTAGGCTTTTGGAGAGGCAGCTGGATTTAGACATTTTGTTCCTTTCCCTAAATGCTTTCATTTCTGAACCACTGAATATATAATGAAACTTATTTGCCATCCACTCTGAGCCGTTTGCTTGTGTTTATTGACTGAACAGAGAATGCTAAAAAAAATGAAAGGATGCCATTTCAAATAAATAATTAAATTACAGGAGACATTTTCTAAGCCAAGCTAGCCTACAAGGTAAAGTCCCAGGGATAGAGAGAGTGTTGATGTTATCTCCCTCTAAGTCAGGGCAGATGAAGTGAAACTTGAAGTCTTTGAGATAGAGGGATATTCAGGAGAGGAAAGGATGACTTCAAGTGATGCTTCGGTAGCCTACCTGAAAGGTTCACATGTTACCATAGTGACAGTGTCAGTGTCAGCTTTTGAAGACAGAGAGCCCTGAACTCTCCCTTGTGAGCTGCTACTAGTCATTAGAGGCACCCGAGAAGTCTTCAAAAATTCAGATTGATATTATCAACAAACCTAATTCTGTGCGATTCTGTGCCCTTTTTTCCTAGAGGCTGAACATCATTGACTCTTTCAAGTGATTCCCCTGTGGCATATAGTGTCAGGTTCCCTTATCACATTGCCTTAATTCCTTTGTATAAACTGCAGTGAGCGGGCCTAATTTAACATGCTAGTACATCATGTTCCCCTCCCAACCAGGTCTTCTCTTCCTCAGGCTAAATATGCTCAGTTCTTTTTTTTTTTTAAACCCTTACCTTCATCTTGGAGTCAATACTGTATATTGGCTCCAAGGCAGAAGAGTGGTAAGGGCTAGGCAATGGGGGTCAAGTGACTTGCCCAGGGTCACACAGCTGGGAAGTGTTTGAGGCCAGATTTGAACCTAGGACTCCCATCTCTAGGCCTAGCTCTCAAGCCACTGAGCTATCCAGCTGCCCCCATGCTCAGTTCTTTTAACCAATCCTCCTATAAAGATAGCAAGGTAAATGATTCCCTTAGCCAAAGCATCCCTTTGAGAAGGGCACCCTTTTCTGGGCATGCTCTAGCTCCAGTGTGTTAATATATTCCATTTCCAAAAGAGACAGTATGGTATGAGAAAAAAAAAAGCAGTGGAATTCTAGACTGAGATCCTGGATTTAACTTTTTTTTTTAACTCTTACCTTCTGTTTTAGAATCGATACTAAGTACCTGCTCCAAGGCAGAAGAATGGTAAGGGCTAGGCAAATGGGAGTAAGTGATTTGCCCAGGGTCCTACTGTTAGGAAGTGTCTGAGGCTAGTGAGGGAAGTGTCCTGTCTCTAGGCAGGCAGGGGCTCTCTATCCAATGAGCCACCTAGCTGTCTCCAAATCCTGATTCTGCTACTCAGTCTATGTGAGGGTGGAGAGGAGGGAGGAAAAGATAATTTCTGCTTAGGGGTAAGGGCTGGAGGGAGGAGATCAGAGAAGAAATGGCCTCCAAGCTGGGCTTTGAAGGAAGAGAAGGATTTTTGTTTTCAGTTTAATTTAATTTGTGCTTAACCTCAAATAAAATGAGCATTTCTGTAAACATGGTAGAATAGAAGAGGCCCGGGAGTAAAATAGCAATCTCTATAATGTAAAACTTGCTTTTCTTTGAAAATATATCCTATGTAACACTGACTCCATTCCCGGAAGATCAGGTATGCTACATTTCACCTACCCTCTAGGATTCTCTAGAAAACTCAAGAGGAGTTTTGCGGTGTAGGCTCTCTCCCAGTGGCTCCAGCCTCTGCCTTGTGTTGTTCTCATTTCCACTAAACCACAGCTGATTAGCTTTTACAGAAGAATATTTACTTTAAAGGCATATTAACAAATATGCAAGATTTTTCTTCGAGAGAATGTAGGGCTTCATTCTCCCTCCCAACCCCCCCATAGGAAAGGAATTGGGTGCGTAGCTTCCCTCCGTTCCTACAGATCACAGTCCCAGGTTCAGGTCTAAAAGTCCCCCTCAGGTCGGGGTCCGGTCACCCAAGCTTGCCTGGTGCTTCCCTGATGGCTGGCTGGCAGCTACGTGCCTCTGAGGTCCCTGAAACGGAGAAGTGAAACAGACCAGAGGTTCTCCCGGCCTCTTTGTCAGAGCCAGGAGGGGGAGTATGGACCCTCCCAACTCAGGGCAGGCCGAGTGCTCCGCGTGTGATTCCCATCCTCTGGATGCAGCAGGAAAGAGCCAGCGGCTGCCTCGGGCTGGCAGCCAATCAGAGGAGGCTCCTCCCACCCCCGGGGAAGGGGAGGGGGAGCAGAAAAGCCTCTGCCTTAGGCCGTCTGGGCCTGCTCCAAGACCTGTGGCACACCCCCTGTTTGAAACTGGCTGAGCCTGGAGAAGAGTCAGAGGTGACCCAACCTTGTCCCAAATGCAGAAGCAAAGGCCTTTCCCTTCCGCTGTGCCACGTGTTCAAGTCTCAAAACATCCGGTGCTGTGTGAGCGATTACAACCCCATGCGAAAGCTTTGCAGATTCAACCGAGCTTCACAAACTACAGGGATTTAGGATGTGGGGCCCCGAGTAGGTGTTACTCCTTTCCTCCAGATGAGAAAAGCTGTCCTGAGTGGAAACTCTTCCAAACTCAGTGCACAAGGCCATACAGCTGGGGTCTGGACCAAAAAGAGTTCCTTTCTACACAGGGGATACCTGTGTCAGACTCGTATAGAAATGCTGGCCACATATTGGCCTAGAAAACCACAATGTTATTATCCAAGTTGTAATGTATTTTTAAAAATTTGTGAAATGTTTTAATTTATTTAAAATTTAAATGAACTAATTTTAACTTAATTTGTCAAATTGTTTCCAATGACATTTTAATCTTGTTGGGCTACCTACACTCTTGTGGCCAATTATGAGAGCATTTGATACCTCTGGCAGAGCGTTTGATCCCTCTGTTCTAGAGATTCCCAGGGGATCCCCGCAGGGGTTCAGGCCATTTCAGGGTCCTTATTCCAAAGGGCCTATTTTATTCCCTCTATAGAAATTCCCCCTATAGATCCTTGACACTTGGTAGAGGTAAATCAAATGGAATTGTAAACTCACCCAATAGGACAAGAAGATAAGTAGGCTCAGTCAGAGAAGTAGCAGAATGCCGGCTACTAGGTATTCTCACTCTAACAAGTTTTGTAGGGTGTTTTGCTTTCACAAAGAGTGAACAGACTAGGTCTGTTTGAATGTACAGAGAATAACATAGACATTTCTACTAAACAGCATAAGTAATCGTTATACATAATGTAAACTGTAGATAATCAACAGAGCCCAAACCTACTTATTAAGGGGGTTTGAGGAAGGCTTTTTATAAAAAGAAGGTAGAGATTTTTGCTGGGACTTGAAAGAAGGGGAAGACAGGAGGCCGAGATGAGAAGGGAGAAAAGGCTAGGCAAATGTCTAAAGTTGGAAAATGAAGTGTTATGTATGAGGGATAAAAGAAGGCCAGTGTTGGGAGATACTCGAGGATAGGGGGTTAGAAAAGCATAAGAATGTGTATAATTGATGTATTGTTTGGTTTCTCAGTGGATGGGAGACTGGCAGGAGGAAGAGAATTTGGAACTCAGCATTTTAAAAGATGAATGTTAAAAAAAAATTTTTTTAAGGAATTGGGATATATTTAATAAAATAAATAAAAAAATATAATTTTCAAAAGTATAAGAATGGAAGGTGGTGGAAAAGTGGGGAGCACTGCTTAGTGTGGTGGAAATAAAATCAAGTCTCCCAAGTCAAAAAGAAATAGGTTTATTGAGAGAGGGCCAGTCTCACAATAAAGCCAGACTCCGGGTTATCAACCTCAAGCCTTGAGAGCAGCCTCCTTTGATAAGCACAATTTGAAGACACGGGATCAGATGGAATACTATTGTGGTGAAAGGAATAATGAACTGGAGGAATTCCATGTGAACCTGGAAAGACCTTCAGGAATTGATGCAGAAGGAAAGGAGCAGAACCAGGAGACCATTGTACACAGAGACCGAATGTAATGGACTTCTCTAATGGCAGCAATGCAATGATCCAGGACAATTTTGAGGGACTTATGAGAAAGAACGCTATCCACATCCAGAGAAAGAACTGTGGGATTAGAAACTGTGACCAAGAAATTATGGTTTCAAGACTGTGAATTGCCCAAACTGTAAAGATAATTTTTAATGTCTTGATTTAAATTAAAAAAAAGAAAAGTGATCACCATGGGAAAAATTCCCAAATATGAAATACCCAAGTCAGCTGGGTTTTATGGAGATTTTAATTAATACAAATGAAGGAATTAAGGAAGGGGGGAGAGAGAGAGAGAGAGAGAGACAGACAGACAGACAGAGGAAATAATAGGAAAAGGCTAGGGCCTAGGCCACTAGGCCTTTTCTCTTTAAGGAGAGAAACTAAGTCAGTCTCTAATCACTGACCACAAGATCTTTCCAAGCAAAACTCTAGTGTTCAGAGACCCAGCTACTCCAACTAGTCCGAGCTCCAACTCAGCTACCAAAGCTGAATTAAATTGAAATCCGCTCAACTGGTTCAGACAGCTCCTTTTAAAGAGAAATTTCTCTTGTGTCACCTCCCCTAAATTTTCACATCTACCAATCACAGTAGACGTTTTCCAAAGGACTGACCATTCTTAATTCGCATCTTGTTATCACCTTCTCTGGGTAGACTAAAACTTCTGAGTATTTCACCTCTCTTTGCTAAGCTTGCCCTTTTAGTGACTGATTTGACCTTCATAGGTACTTAGCACCCTTTTGTATTAGACCTAAAAATAGACCTAGCTTAAGGGCTTTTGCCTCACTATAAGTATGGGTTAAGAACTTTTTCATTGTCCAGTAAGGAGTTTACAACTTTATCTTCTCCTAAAGTATGCCTAAGGAGTAATTTTAAAGTTCCCAATACATTCCTGATCAAGTACCTCCATTGTTTAAATGGGAATAACCTTAACCGGATGTTTTCAGGTAGAGTTTGAGCAGTTTTAAGATTCACAAAATGCAGAAGAAAACATATGATTGATCACATGGTTCAATGGGGATATGATTGGGGATGTTGACTTTAATTGATCACTCTATTGAAATATTAATAATGTGGAAATAGGTTTTGAACAATGATACATGTAGAACCCAGTGGAATTGCTTGTCAGCTCTGTATGGGGGGGGGAGGGGAGGGCGAGAAAGAGGGGTGGGAAAAATCACAAATCATGTAACCCTGGAAAAATATTCTAAATAAATGAAGTTAAATTTATGATGGACTCAGTGAACACAGTTTTTATGATTTTCTCCATCTTAATTCAGCAGCAAGGACACAGGATCTAACACGGTGAATAATGGGAGTAATCTAAGGTTGAGGTTTAGCAGGGCAAAATCAATGATATGATAAGGGAGAAGAGACTAAAGAGAGAGGAACAAGGAGTTGAACTGGTTCCCCAAAGGGTCAAGATAAGGAAAGGAGGAGAGTATAGCTAGGGATGTTGGGGTGCTGGGCTTAGGAATTGGAGATCAGAGTAAGGATGAAGGGTTGGAAGACAGTAAGAGGTGGAATGACAACAGAAGGTGATCATGTTAAAAACTAATTCTGTGAGTGGCAAGTCTCGAGAGAAAATGTTTAAGGAGTTATGGTTTGAAATAAACTGTAGACAACAGAGACAAAGAAGATGGAAAGAGCTTTCTTCTTTTAGGATGGAGCTGTCAACCTTTAAATCTTTCCAACAGACTAAAGAAAATTCTAAGGGACTTTGCCTGTACCTTGAGTTCCACTGAATGGTGGAACTGTGTTTACAGAAGTAAGGAAAGACCATCTGCAGCTGTAGTGAGAGTTAGAGGAGCCTTTGGCTGTGATCTTTCTCATGGCTGAAACACTGCAAATAATTATTTAGGATCTAACTGCTACTGTTGATTACATTAATAAATTACATGAGAGTAGCTTTAATATTCAGTTAGTCTTGATTTGAAAACAGGTATGAGCAACTGCTTAAAAGGAACGATAACAGAGAGGGAAATGATGGAGAGGTGGACAGTTTGTTGGCGGAGATAGGTTGCAGTTAGTGGGTTAGCCTTGCTAGGGAGAAAAGTCACTGAATTCTATGAGACATGGAAGAGGGTGGGGATTCCAAATCAATTGACTAATTAATGATAGAAATATTGCTATACTACAAAGCAGTAACCACCAAACCTTTTTGGTACCGATTAATGTCTCTACCATAATTCTTATGATAGATATACAATTTTGCTCCAAAAAGAAAACTCACACTTTCTGTGATTTCTTCATCAAAGAAGGAAGGTCTCAGTCTTTCTCTCTTGAATGTACATACACACATACACATATATTCCTTCTCCATCTTTTGATTCATGTCACTGTTTTCCCATAAATCCTCCATTCAAGATCTTTCCATGGTGATGCATGCTTTTTTCTTTTTGTGTATGGAAGGCACAAGGAGAATCTCAATTTCAATTTTTAGGGGTCCCAGCCCTTTTTCTGGTTATACTTTCCTTCCTGGAGAATAATACAGAATGTTGTTATATGTTGAATGATGTTATAAATGTGGACTATAGCATCCTCAAACCCTAAACAATAAGAACAACAACTAAATGGGGAGATAAGGCCAACTCATGTTGAGCAGAAACATTAAGTTCTTAGTAGAATACCATTGACAACAAGGGTAATAAGAAGTTCAGAGAAGGGAGGGAAGGGAGAGGAGAATGTGGGCTGGAATAATTCAAAGGATTCTTGGACTGGGCAGCACTGGAGTTGACCCTTGATGGTAGCACAGGATTGGTATAATAAAAGAAGGCATTATTGTAAGGTGCTTGAGGGAAGAGGGAGGGAAGAGGAATCTGGAGAGTGTAACCAACATGAATGATGACAGCTTTACCTGATAGCCAAATAAATTATGCTGAAGCTGTTCTTGCTTGGAAGCCACACTCCTCAGAGGGCACCTTGGCCAAAAATACTGCAAAACTTTTGGGCAGTAACATGTTTCCTGACCAGTAACCCTTACTTGTCCCTTAGGACTGACAACTTCCTCGCCCAGGGCCTGAGGTCTGGGTAAGTGAGGATCGAATGGTTGGGGAGAAGTGAAATTGGGAGGGATGTGGGGAGAGTATAGGCAAGTAAGGATGGCATAGGAACTGGGATGCTCTAGATATTAGTTTCTCTTTGAAGCATGCTCAAGTAGCTTGGCACTACGATTCTTGGTAGGCTTTGTCTGACTTGAAATTCTCCCCATCCTTATTTCCCAGTTGCAGAAGGTAAAATTGGGAACTTTGTTTCTTCATGGATCCAGGAAGCTCAGTTGCATACACTCCATTGTAAGCTTGTGAGAAGAAAGTGGGAACTCTTTCCATTTGTCCTGTGGCAAGACCTCTAAAATTAGCATAGGTTCCTATATAAAAGCATATGAATATCTCATTCATTTTGGACATTGTCAGGGAGTAAGGTGATTCACAACAATAGACTTTTCATTTTACAACTCAATGTGGCTTCTAAGCATATTAAAGCAAGTAAAATAAGGCACTCTTTATTGTTTTGGGGAATCATATCTCCTAGAAATACAGATTGATTGATTTAGCAATCACTTGCTAGGAAGCTTCATGATTAGCACATATTTTCCCCTGTGAGGCCAAGAATATCAACCTAAAAGGCAAAATCTGACCATTTCCTATGGACTTTTAGAGATCTTGGTGGTTTTGATGGCTCAAGGAACAGAATGGGTACTTGGAGGCACTCAAACAATAGTCAAGGTAGGTGATGTTAAGAGTCTGTATTGTTGGCAGTGGAAGAGAGATGGATTAGTTAGAAGTGGGCAGTGGAGCTGCTGCATAGGTTTGAGGTTTCCTAGATCTAACTTCTCTTCTGAAATCTAGTCCACATGACTGGCTACATTCTCCCCCTGGACAATATGTCTCCTAGGCATCTGGAGCAGAAGCTTTCCTAAACGTGTTACTATTTTTTTTTTTTTGCTACTTTAACCTGCCCTTCCTCTGTCAATATCTCCTGTTTCTTGAAAGAACCACCATTATTGGCCATTCTTGTCCATTTGGGGGAAAGACTAATTCTAGGGATTTATGAGAGTAAAGATGGCAGGGATTTTAGAGGCCATATATTCCAACTCTCATTTTGCAGATGAGGATGAAGTTTTAAGGTGTGAGGCTTTGAAAGCCAGTGTGGGGAGAATTAATTCCAGAAAAGATCAAGCCCTGATTTTTTAAGAAAGAATCTGAGTAAGGCTGATTCTATTCCTCACAGAAAGATGTGACTTAGAGGTCATTGAGAATGAAGGCCCACGGGGGCAGTTGGGTGGCTCAGCGGACTGAGAGCCAGGCCTAGAGATGGGAGGTCCTAGCTTCAAATCTGACCTCAGACACTTCTGCTGTTCCACCCCCTCAGCCAGAAACAATGTGCATATTTGTCTACTCTCTACCAGGGTAGTTCATTAAGGGAAGCAAATGGTCAACAAAAATGATTTTGATTAGAGCCTGGCCTCTGGAATCAGGGAGGGAGTTTTCTCTCTGCTTTCACGTCATTATACCCAAGGTGATGTCTTCTTTGTGAATTGACAGGACAGAGGAAGGGGTTTAACCCCTTGGTCCCCCACACCTACCCCTAAGGTTGTCCAAGACCAAGACATAAGGCACTTTGCAAATCTGAAAACTCTACATATGTAGATATTTTCATTCAATGATAGAACTCAAGGTCCCAGAGTGTGAATTTCCCCTCAAACTCCTCCTTTGTATTCTCTAGAATAGAGGTGCTTTTTCTTTTGTAGAGGAAATGACCCTATTGAGAAATAGAGTCACTTGAAGAGAGGGGCATCTAGAGGTGAGGCTAAAAGAGGCCCACATATTGGGAGATACATTTATTTCCTGAAACTCAAGAAGACACAAGTGGGTAATGTGCATAGAAACTATTTGTAGTACATCCTGGCGGCCATTGCCTTCCTCCAAAGACTAAAGTTTAAAAGTTGCAGACCTGCTCTCCAATTTTCTTGCAAGCACTGTTGATCATTAGATTTATTTATTTATATCATTTATTATCCAAATAAAGTTTAAAAAAATCACAAGTGACATTTTTTTTTTTGCTAAGCCAAGCTATCTTAGGGATATCACAGAGATAAATGTTATCTGCCCTAAGTCTTACAAGGCAGACATGAAACTTGAAGTATCTGAGATATAGAGGGATATTGAGACAACAAGGCAAGAAAAGTGTCCATCCACTAGGAATCTGAGGCTCCATAGAGCTTCTTCCTGGGAACGTGAGAGGATGACTTCAAGTGGGGCTACGGTAGCCTATCTGGAAGGTTCACATGACACAGGTACCATAGTGAGATAATGCCAGTGGCTGAGGCTGTCAGTTTTAGAGGCTGGAGAGCCCTGGGCTCACACATGAACTCCTAGAATCAGAGCCACCCAGACAGCCCTTAAAATATTTGAAGATAGACATTATCAACAATTTCAACTTTGTACGATTTCGTCTTTTTCTTCTTCTGGAAACTAGTTCCTTCAACTAATTCTCCTATGGCATATAGTGTCCTCTGGATAAACCAGAGAATCAAGTATTCTTCCCCTCCCAACGTAGTCTTTTCGTCAGTCCTGTCAAGCGAGGCCTCTTATAACCTTAGCATGGTATTCGATTCCCTCGGCCAAAGAGTCCCTTGTTCCCTAAGCATGTGTTAAGGTTCCCAGAAAAGGCAACATAGTATAAATGAAAAAGTACACAGAGAACCTGGGTTTAAATTCTGACTTACTTGTGGCCTATGTGACCCTGGAGAACTAAACCCATACAGTACATAAAATATTAGGCCCTACTTATGATCCGATAATCGAACTGAACTGAAGAGCTGGTAATGTAATCTGGACAACGAAGTTTATTTACTTGTAAGGCTTACCCACGCCTGCATGAGGAGAAATGATTTTGAGTGTGTTCGATAAATCGATTCAGCATGTAACAGGAACACTGAACCACAGGAAAACCCGTCCTCAGTTTGGACTTTGCACTTGTATTGAAAATACTTTTGGCTGGTCTTTCACCCAATTTGCCCTTTAAACTAGCATATCAGGGACTGTTAACAGGTGGTTGAAACTCGCCTATTGTAAGGTAAGCCGACCACTTTCTAAAGAGAAATCAAGCACAGCTCTTTTAAGTGAGAACGTGGGTGGCCCTGAAAAGGGCCTTTGGGAGAGCAGGCGCGAACAAAGCACGCCACAGAGAGGCGTTTTAGCCGCCAAAACCGTACAGAGTGCGGCCCTGGCGTTTGAGAGCGTAGACCACGTCCATGGCGGTGACGGTCTTTCTCTTGGCGTGCTCCGTGTAAGTGACGGCGTCCCGGATCACGTTCTCCAGGAACACTTTCAGGACTCCGCGAGTCTCCTCGTAGATGAGCCCTGAAATACGCTTCACGCCGCCGCGCCGAGCCAAACGGCGGATGGCGGGCTTGGTGATCCCCTGGATGTTATCTCGAAGGACCTTCCGATGCCGCTTGGCGCCACCTTTGCCCAGACCTTTCCCGCCTTTGCCTCTGCCAGACATGACTGAGAAGAACAAGGAAAACGACCTAGCACGAATAGTCGAGTTCCCGCTAGTGAGACAGTTATATAGAGTAAATGCGGACCTCTTTGAGAACCGAAAGGCACGGGGTTGGGGTGGGTGTGGGTGGGACATACAGCAGCGGCTCCGCCTCCCTCAGGGCCTCAGGTCCCTTCTCATAGGACAGGACGGAGCGGAGACACAATCCTGCCCAACAAACGCGCCCCTTTTCCCAATTGATTTTTATTGTACTCGAAAGAAAGGATGGATGTTTCTTTTCACGAAAAGAAGCTTTATTCTTCATTTTTCGTTCTAATATGTTACCAAGGGACGAATGGAAGGAGCGCTGTGGTGGTGATATGATGGTATGTCTTGGAAATTTTCTGTTGCCTATGCGTCATTACTGAAGGTGGCAGTGAATCTCTGAAAGGGTTTTGCACTAATAAAATAAACTCGACTTCTAAGTCCTTTCTTCCCTTGCTTACCTTCCCTCCCGAGTCCGAAGGCCATCTTCCTCTCCCGACTACCTCCACTTTGCTTCTGACCCAATCCACAAGTTGATCGATGTTGATTTTAATCAGATCAGTTCCTCATTAGGGCAATCTTGCTCCATCTTCAAGTTACATATCACAGTGAGTGCAAGTAGTTTTAATCAGCTCTTTGGAATTTAGGGAGAGGATGGGGAGATTTTTTTAGGTCAGGTCGTCTTCAAATGGTTTTTGCCATTTCAAAGTGGGGTCCTTGACCTTCCCCTACCCCAATATTTTTGATAACTGCATTTCCATATAGTTGGTTTCCTTTGTAATATTATTTTACCCTATGTACTTGAAAACATTATTCTGAGGACTGTATAGACTTCTTCAGACTGCCAAAGGGAACAGTGATAGAAAAGTTTAAGGACACCTACATGAAAGACAGGATACAGCCCTTCACCCAACAGCCCACTAAAACAAACTGCAGCAAGAGTCAGGCAACTGATTAAAAATGACTCAAACCAGTCAATTGCTTTGAGCCATTTTTAAACAGTTGACTGACTCTTCTTGACTTCCTTTGGCATTTTCTTTGGAAAGATGTTGGAGTGGTTTGTCATTTCTGCAGCTCAGCTCATTTTTAGAGATGAGGAAAGCGAGATAAACAAGATTAAAGTGACATGGCAAGAATCACACAATTAGTAAGTGTCAGAGGTTGGTTTTGAACCCAGGTGTTCCTGACAATAGGACCTATCTATTGTACCACGGGGCTGCCCACCCTCCAGGAAACCATAATTGTCCAGTACTTAGTAGACAACCACAACCATTCCTCTTCTTCATATTTCACAGGTCAAGTGAAGGCATCAATCCATCCCTCAGCTGGTAAACATTTATCAACTGCCTGCTAAGAGCCAGGCATAGTGCTAAGCTTCGGGGTTACAAAGAAAGACAAAGGATAGCCCTTGCCCACAAGGAGCTTACTCTTTTTCTAACAGGGAACATAATACACAAGGAGGTGAAACCTGGTCTGGGTGGGGGCCCTTGGGTGATGAGGGGTGAATGAAGGGGGTCCCCAGCTCCAGGAAGCACAGAGAAGTAAGTTCACAAGTGTGCAGCCAGGGAGCAAATGAAGAGCTGTCTGGACAGGAGTGCCCTCTAATGGAGGTTCTGAGGGGAGGGCTCACTGTCCTGAAGTACTCAACACCCACCTCTCCGGAAAGCAATTCTGAACTTTATGGAGGGAGAAGCTATCGCTAGGAGAAAGTGAAAAGGTTGACATATGTAGGTTGATCGATAGAGTTCTAGGCATAGAGTCAAGATCTAAGTTCAAACCGCAGCTTCACAGGTTTACCAGGTGTTGTGATCTGGGGCCAGTCACTTGACATCTGTCTGCCCCAGTTTCCTCAAGTGTAGCAGGTTTTTACAAGGATTGAATGAAACAATATGCAGTGCGTGGCACGTAGTAGTTGCCTAATATGTGTTTGTTTCTATCCTTTCTTATATATGCTGGGAAAATCACTTGCCTGTCTGTTTCCTGACATGGAAAAAGGGGACAGTGTTGCAATCCATTCAATAGATCCGCCTCTGGGAACCTGGAAAGGTAATTTTTTCCATCTCTGTGACATGAAGAGGTTGCCTGGACCAGATGACTTCAAGCTGGAAGCTGGGTTAAGGGTGAAAAGTACAGAGGGGAGACAAAGGCAGGATGGGAGAACTCGTGTTAATCTGCTCTGGATGTAGGAACAGAGAGAGATTGACAACATTTTCAAGCAAAACACTTTTCTTTTCAAAGATGCTTGAAGTGCCAGTTTCTTCAGAGAAATCTTTAAAAGAATCCTGATTGGTCCCACACTCGTTCATATATTGTGTCGCAGCATCCTAGCACTGGGCCTGGTGGGGGGTTGGAGGGGGGGGGGGAAAGAGGGGATATTTGGTGGTCCCTCTTTCTCAAAATGGACCAATGGCATCATGGGTGATTGACTTGTGCATGAATTGGGTTTAAGTGAGGCAGAGTTGCACAAATCCATCAGCCTCACTCTGCCTTTGAGAGTCACCCAAGTCCAGTGGCAAGACAAAAGTCAGGATGACTGATGATGGTCTGGGCTAGAGTGGACAACCCAGCAGGCATCCTTCTAGTCTGAGCTAACTATAAGCACCCCACAATTCTTGCTTCTGAAGCCTTTCCGGCCATTGGAACAAATTGCTCTCATCTGCCCTTCCTGCCCGGGGATGTCCCCACAGGCTTGGGGGAACCCTCTTTGTAACTTACCCCTCAAGGTTTCAAGGCCCTCAGCCTGGTTCCTTGAGTCAGCTGAGACAGTTTTGTCTGAGTGTAGCCACTGCACATGCTACACCTGTTTGTACAGGCAAGTAAGAAGAGCTGTGGCAAAAGACCCTAAAGGCCCCTGAGCAGCCCTAACAAGGGCACCCCCAACTGAGGTGCCAGTCCTCCCTGAAGAACAGCCGGTACAGCCTTGTAGTGGTTGCTTAAGAGATGCTTGTTGCATTTTGTGATGGCACAGCTTCCTCTTGCAACCCTTTGACTCTTCCGCCTGCCTTCCTCCGGGCATCCAGTCAGGGTGCCTAGTCCTATGCGAAGGTACATCTCTTCTTTCCCTTCTCTGCCAGGACAACACAACAGCTGAGTAGCCATAGGAATGTGCTAAGGGGTCTCAATGACTCCAGTTATTCCCATCTAAAAAGCAGACCTCATCACAGGAAGGTCTGGCTAATTTTCCCAGGAAAGAGTTGTTTGCTTTGGATTGAGAGCATCATTCCGAAGAATCCTCCCTTCTTTCAGTGCCACTCCATTTGCCAAGAGGCTTCATAGTCTCCTGATATTCAGGGTCCTAAACCATCTGGCTGTGAGATCCCTTTCCAGGCTCCTTTCACAAAACTCCAGTTGGATGTCTGCTAACCTCCCCAGAACCCCCTCCATTTGGATTGCTCTTCCTCTGGGATCCAGGCTTCTCCTTCCCACTAGATTGCAAACCCCTCGAGGGCAAGAGGCTCTAAGGTTAATCTCGGTATCTTGTGTATTCCTCTCCCCCCACCCCAGTGACTGTCTCTACACGGTATCTGGCACTTGCTGAGCTCTGGGGAAAGTTTGGGAATGGAAAAGAAGTGAAATGAAGGGTCGAGCCCCGCCCCCAGCCCCAATCCTGGGTTTTCCTCGCCATTCTGACCTGTCGCATTGCCTGAGCTCGACCTTAGAGGCCCAGGATCGTGGCCCCAAGCCCTCTCGATTTCTGCAGTACGTGTGAGTCCCGGAGAGGTAACCCTCCTTCCAGCGGCCCATTCCCATGGATGCCTATGCAGGGATCACCGGAGAGTCTGTGTTACTTCCCTCACGGAGAAATGAGATTTCGGTGCAAATGTGGCGAGAAACGATTTCGGTTTTGTACTGACGACAAGCCAAGGGTGTGCAGAAGCGTTCCCAGGAGGAAAGTGTCCCGGGAGCAAAGCGGCAATTTTCTAATTTCAAGGAAACACGAGGAGTTGCCACAATCCGACCTGAGTTTTGCGGGTACTTGGGGGAATTGGGAAAGGCTGGGGACCTCGGGTTTGGAATTTCGGGGAGAAAACGCACGGCCCTCGAGCCCCAAGGCTTCTGCCTGGAGTCCTGGGCAGAAAGTGGGGGGCTGCGTGCGGGTTTTTTTTGTATTTTCCCCGTTTTTGCAGGGGCAAGAAACACAACCGCGAAGGAGAGCAGAATGGCTGTAGGTGACTGAGAGAAGGCGGGCTGCACAGGCAGAGCGCACCAATCAGAGCGCGGCTCCCTTCTCTATATATATGCCCGGGCCAGACTGGGCCAAGTGTGGCGACTGTTGTGCGGTCGTGTTTTTGTTTACTTCGTGCCTCCTCCTCCTCCTCCTGCTGTCTTTCTCTCTTTTGGCGGTTTTCGCGGCCTTGAGAGCGTAAAGAGATGTCCGAGACGGCTCCAGCCCCGCCGGCTGCCCCCGCGCCAGCGCCCGCGGAGAAGACGCCGGTGAAGAAGAAGGCTACGAAGAAGGCGGCAGGCGCCGGCGGAGCTCGGCGCAAGGCTGCCGGGCCGCCCATCTCGGAGCTGATCACCAAGGCCGTGGAGGCCTCCAAAGAGCGCAGTGGTGTGTCTCTGGCCGCCCTTAAGAAGGCGCTGGCGGCCGCCGGCTACGACGTGGAGAAGAACAACAGCCGCATCAAGCTGGGGCTCAAGAGCCTGGTGAACAAGGGCACCCTGGTGCAGACGAAGGGGACCGGCGCGTCGGGCTCGTTCAAGCTCAACAAGAAGGCTCCGGCCGCCGAGGGTAAAGCCAAGGCCAAGAAGGCGACGTCGGCCAAGGCCAAGAAGCCGAGCGCCGCAGCCAAAAAGCCCAAGAAAGCGTCTGGGGCGGCGGCCAGCAAGAAGAACGTCAAGAAGACGCCCAAGAAGGTGAAGAAGCCGGCCGCCGTAGGAGCCAAGAAGGCAGCCAAGAGCCCGAAGAAGCCCAAGGCGGCCAAAGCCAAGAAAGTGGCCAAAAGCCCCGCAAAGGCTAAGGTGGCCAAGCCCAAGGCAGCAAAACCGAAAGCGGCCAAGCCCAAGAAGGCGGCGCCCAAGAAGTGAAGGGAGAGCATCCTTCCCCCCCCGAGTCCATCCGGTCTTTTTTCTATGAAAACTCAAAAGGCTCTTTTCAGAGCCACCCCACAATCTCAAAAAAGATGCTGACACAAAACGCTCTCACAAAAAGTTAGTGGGTGTCCCTAAAGTGGGGGGTGGGGGCGCTGGGGCAGCAGCTCTCCCGTGTGTCAACGTTTATATTTTGTTGTCCGAGTGACGCGTACCCTAACTTTGCCACCTACTCACTTCACGCCACGCTGAAGTGCGACTATGGGGGGTATATGGCGGTCGGGACTGGAGCCCCCCAGGAGGGGGGGGAAGTGAGTGAAGCGAAGGAGGCGAGGGCGGGGCCCAGGTTCAGGATTTCTCCCTCCTGGGCTTGCTTCCCCTCTTCCCCCCCTCCCCCGAGGTCACGTGAACTGCACGAGTCCAGAAGAGGGGGAGGGCATAAGAGGAAACGGGGACAGTTTGTTTTTTTTCCAAGTTGGTGAGTGGCTGGAGTTGAAAACCAAGCAAGTGACCGGTTTTCTACTCGCTACGCCACGGTGTTGTTTGTGCTGCTTAGGAGTATGTAGTGTACGTGCAAACACAGCTACTTTTAAGGAATTAGTGGGTGGCTCTGAAAAGAGCCTTTGTTTACTAAGGTTACAAGACTTTACGCCCTCTCTCCGCGGATGCGCCGAGCTAGCTGAATATCCTTGGGCATGATCGTCACGCGCTTGGCGTGGATGGCACACAGATTGGTGTCCTCAAAGAGCCCAACCAGGTAGGCTTCGCTCGCCTCCTGCAGGGCCATCACGGCCGAGCTCTGGAAGCGCAGGTCTGTCTTAAAGTCTTGCGCGATCTCACGGACCAGCCGCTGGAAGGGCAGTTTGCGGATCAGCAGCTCGGTCGACTTCTGGTAACGCCGGATCTCTCGCAGTGCCACCGTGCCAGGGCGGTAACGGTGAGGCTTCTTCACGCCACCGGTGGCCGGCGCGCTCTTACGGGCAGCCTTGGTAGCCAGCTGCTTGCGAGGTGCCTTGCCACCAGTAGATTTACGAGCGGTCTGCTTCGTACGAGCCATGGCGACGTAAGGAGAAGCGAACTTTCCAAGAAGTCCAAAGCGACTGTGAAGACGACCACCCCAGCCGCCTCTATTTATAGAGACCAGAACGTTCTGATTGGAACGTTCAAAAGCCCTGCGTCCGAATGAATTGGTTGGAAAGTCAACCCTTCCCGCCCTTGAAATTCCGAGTGATTTCATTGGACAACGTCACTAGGCCGCTTTTCCTCCACCCCGCCTCCCCACCCGGCTCACACTACTTGCTTCCCTTGCTTTTTCTTCATCTCCTCTGCCGTCCATGTTTTCCCCACACCCTAGCCCTATCCTAACTCCGCATCTGTGCACAGCTTCACACTCTCACGCTTTCATGAATTGTGCTTCTACAATTTAGGGTTTGATTTTTTTTGGCGGGCTCTTAAGACCTTTCAATTTGTTTTCAAAAAAAAAAAAAACCGCGCGCTCCGATCGGATTGGTCGGTTTCATTTGCCTCCGTTTTCTTTTCGGTTCGACTGGCGGGCTCTCCTTTCTCAGAAGATCCTATCGACTATTCCCGCCACCTCTGCGGAACTTGTTCCTATGGCCTACAAGGCTTGAGAGAGTGCTTTCAACTTCAGGGCTTTTCCTAGAAACCCAGTTTTCCGTCACCCCTTTCGGGATCTCTACCTCTCTTCGGAAACCACCACCCTGTCCTACCTCTGTCACCTCTCATCCCATGCCCAGTTTCATTTCTTCACGTACAAACAAACAGACAAAAAAAAACAAAAAAAAAAAAACCAAGGCTCATTTTGGCGTGCTGGTTATCGTATGTCTTTAAGTTTTTGAGGAGGTCCCACCGAGTCTGATGCTGTGTCTGCGATTCTTTCACCTAGGTCTAGCTAAATTCTGGGAGTCTCATCTTCAGGTCTTCTGCTTCGGTACAGAGGACCTGCTGACTTCACGAGTGGACTGGGTTATGCCTACACCCCGGCAAAATGACAGGTACCTCTAGTTCAAGTCAACACGCCTACTTTTTTCGGGTCAACCGAATGTACATGGGACAGACCTTCCCCTCACTTTCCACCCCGAGAAGCGTTTCCTGCAGTGTAGGCTAATACCGAGTCCGGTGGTCGGGGAGGAGAGGAACCCAGGAACCCAGGGGATACAGTTAGCACAAATGCACACGGAGCTCTAATAGCTAGAGAATCCTGTCTGCCTCCACAGAAGCACCTTAAAACGAAGATAGATTTCACGGAACGACCTGCGTGGAGGCCAAAAGCCAGGGATAGGATGAAGCGAAACCGTTGAAAGTTTGGCGGTAGGGGGCCCTAATGGACTGTTCCTCGGCTTCGAGGATACACGGGAGAGGACATCAGCGGGACAACCAAAAGCAGATCGAGGAAATCTGGCCAGACTGCTTGGACTAGGGGTGGTTGGGAGAGGCGGACCCGGGCAAGGCAGAGGGGTCTCCTGGAGTGGGAACGGGAGCCAAGGAAGGAAATTTATTTGGAGAGTGCTAAAAAACAAAGTAGGAACGTGGTGTTTGGTGAACGGCTTTTAGCTTAAGAAGTCCAGGGGAGTTCATAAAGCCTGGGCTGTAGATTTGGGAGTTCCCAGGTTGAGGCAGATCGAGTGTAGCCTAGTGTAGGGGGCGAGGACCCAGGACCAGCCTTTGGAGACACTTTAGATGTCTGAAAGCAGATAAGGTAGCAGGAGGGGTCAGCCCGACAGGAAAGAGAACTCACAGGCAAGCATCGAGGAGGCCAAAGGCCTTTGGATTGGCGTGGCTGTGTATACCTGCCAGAAAACACCATATTCTTTTAGGACTTGTTTGAGCACCCCTTTCCCGACTAAGCTCCTGCCAATTCCTGCCTGAGGTTAGGTGAGATCTGCACGGCAGGAGGCCTCCGCTTTGAATGATTCCGGCTTTTTTTTTTTTCCCTTCAAAGCACAACAAAGGACTTAAAAGACAATGTTGGAATTAGGGAGAATCTTGTGCCCAAAGGTCAACAACATGGCATCAGAAACCAGCCCCAATTTCCCGCAGCAGAACCCCTGAACGGCATGCATGCTACCAACTCTTTTGCTCGAAAGTGTGGGTGGCTCTGAAAAGAGCCTTTTTGGTTTCTGCGTGGTGGACAAGCCGGTCGCCTGCAGAAGACTGGACTGGGTCCGTCAGCAGTGCCACCGGGCTTACTTGCCCTTAGGCTTGTGGTGACTCTCCGTCTTCTTGGGCAGCAGCACGGCCTGGATGTTGGGCAGGACGCCGCCCTGAGCAATGGTCACCTTGCCCAACAGCTTGTTGAGCTCCTCGTCGTTGCGGATGGCCAGCTGCAGATGGCGAGGGATGATGCGGGTCTTCTTGTTGTCGCGGGCTGCGTTGCCCGCCAGCTCCAGGATCTCAGCGGTCAGGTACTCCAGGACAGCAGCCAGGTAAACTGGCGCACCGGCGCCCACGCGCTCCGAGTAGTTGCCCTTGCGGAGCAGGCGGTGCACTCGGCCCACTGGAAACTGCAGGCCAGCACGAGAAGAACGGGACTTGGCCTTAGCCCGGGCTTTGCCTCCCTGCTTTCCACGGCCAGACATGATGAGAGATTCGAGAAGAAGCAACTTTCTCAAGACCGGCGAGAAAGGAACTGAGTTTCTGGGGCAGAAGAGCCACCTATTATCCTGTGAGACAGGAGGCCAAACAGCGCTCTCCGATTGGTTGCCGACGCCAGCCAATTGCGAAGCAGATTTGGAAATCCTCATTTACATACGCCCCACCCACAGGGGGCGGACTTACCTGGTCCTGTCCACTCAGCCAGGGGAGTCGGTCATTCCTCATTTGAATAGGAGTCCTACAAATAGCTTCTCCTGCTCGCTGTCTGCTCCACTCTTCTCTCCTGCTCTTGCTTCTCTTGCAAACTTGAGCGTCTACCATCATGCCCGAACCTGCCAAGTCGGCTCCGGCTCCGAAGAAGGGCTCCAAGAAAGCCGTTACGAAGGCCCAGAAGAAGGACGGCAAGAAGCGCAAGCGCAGCCGCAAGGAGAGCTACTCCATCTACGTGTACAAGGTGCTGAAGCAGGTCCACCCGGACACGGGCATCTCGTCCAAGGCCATGGGCATCATGAACTCCTTCGTCAACGACATCTTCGAGCGCATCGCCGGCGAGGCTTCCCGTCTGGCGCACTACAACAAGCGCTCCACCATCACTTCCAGGGAGATCCAGACGGCCGTGCGCCTGCTGCTCCCCGGGGAGCTGGCCAAGCACGCCGTGTCGGAGGGCACCAAGGCCGTCACCAAGTACACCAGCTCCAAGTAACTTGGAGACGTGGAGTCCCGGGACATCTCGATGTCCCCCAACACACAACGGCTCTTTTCAGAGCCACCCACTTCTCTCACTGAGAAAGAGCTGACGCCGCAAGTTGACTTGCTTTCTTTGGGGCTGCTGCCCCGGGGCGCCTCTTGTCTCTCAACTCGCGCCCGGGCGGGAGAAAAGGGGAAGGGCTTGCGGGCTGCGGGTCGTCCTGAAGCGTCCCAGGACCTGCTTAGCTTTCTTGTCTCTTAGCTGAAGCGATCTCAAACCGGACGGAGGGAGGGCTTTACACCCTAAAGAGAACCCCCCCTCCCCCGACCCCGCTTTTCTGAACACACAGTCGAGTTCCGGGAGCCTGTGCCCCACAGTTGCAACCCCACAACAGAATCATTCATTCCTCTCCTTGGTACAGAGTCCGGGCAGCTCTGAGGCCCTAATCAGCCAGTCCGACAGGTAGCCAGACGTGGCACCTTTCGAACGCGTGCTCCTGTGGCTGCCCAGCCTGGGCGCCAGGCACATCCACCCCGCGTCGTGGACATACTCTCCCTTGCTTTCTTCCATCTCCAAGGGGAGGGAAAGAGGGTCCAGGAGCGAACCCCAATGGCTTTTGACCTATTTCCCCTGAAAAACACATCCGTGAGAGAATAACTTTGAAGTTTATCTGCCGGCTCAGTCGTTAACAGTATCTGCAATGGCCCTTTCTTGTTTCTGGGTTGGGTTTTCATACGGGGCCCGACACCCCTCGTGAAGGTGCCCTAGATAAGGATTCCCCCAATGCCTTCTTAATTTGACTTAATAAGATTTAGTAGGCTCCTAATCACGACCTAATCACATCAACCTGCCTCTATTTCCTGAGCCTCCCCTCCTCCCGCAGACTTACTTTTGTTAAAACTGGATCATCAATGAAACAAATTTTTTCCTATAATTGGCATCTGTCGTTTTACATTTTGGGTTTCAAATTTTCTCCCTTTCTCCATTTCCTACCTAATGTAACAAATTTTGGTGGAGGTGTGCACGTATTCAACTACTCAACTACGGAAAAGGCAAAAATGTGATATCAGTTACAAATAGGATTTTATGGAAAATATATGTCTATATTTTCCTTGTTGGAGAAAAGAATGAAAAATAAAAGTATAAAAAGCATTCTTCAATGTGTGCTCAGAGTTCATCAGTTCCTATTCTGAAAGTCTGTTTAGAATTCCCCAATTAATTGTTCTCCCCTCAACTTCCAATTCTTTGCTACCCTAAAAATAGTTATTATGAATGTTTTTGTTTATATAAGTCTCTTTCCTTTTTCTTAGATTTCTTTAAGATTCAGAACCTAGCATTGCTGGATCAAAGAATATGCATAGTTGTGTGTGTGTATATCTAGTGCTCTTTGGGCATAGTTCCACATTGTTTTCTGGAATGTTTGGACCTGTTCACCACTCCACCAAAATTACATTGTGGTTTTGGGGTGGATTCAGGTGTGTCTGACTTTTCCTGACCTTATTTGGGGTTTTCTTGGCAAAGATATTAGAGTGGTTTGCCATTTCCTTCATCAGCTCATTTTGGGAATGAGGAAATTGAGATTAACAGGGTTAATTGACTTCTCCAGGGTCGCACAGCTGGTAGGTGTCTGAGGTCAGGTTTGAATTTAGGAAAAATAAGTCTTGCAGAGAGCAGAAACTCTGCTCTCTCCACTCTGCCACCTAGTTGCCCTAATAGTGTCTTTACTTCCTTTCTAGCATTTGTCATTTTCTTTTTCTGTCTTGTTAGCTGATATGATAGAGATTAGGTGTGAGTTACTTCAGTTGCTTTAATTTTAATGTTGTTATTAATAGTAACTTAGAGTATTTTTTTCATATGTTTTTCATAGTCTTGAGTTCTTCTGAAAACATCCTGTTTCTTTGACCATTAATTAATTTGGGAATGATTATAGTTTTTATAAACTTGGCTCATTTCCCTACATATTTGAAAAATAAGGCCATTATTAAAGAAATCTAAACTAAAAAAATCTCATCTTCCCATCCCCCAATTTCCTGCTTTCCTTCTAAGTTTAGCTGCATTGGCTTTGTATCCAACAATGCAATCAACCTATTATTTATAGCCTTTGGGGATTTCCAAGGTGTGAATACTCACACTGAAACATTTAACAATGGGCAAGAAAGAAGTCAGGGGCAGTGCGGCAGGCCATGGATAGTGTCAGGCTGAAGTCAAGAGGACCTGAGTTCAAATGTAATCTCGTGCTTTCTAACCATGTGACCCTAGGCAAGTCACTTAACCCCGTTTGCCTCCGTTTTCTCATCTGTAAAATGAATTGGAGAAAGAAATGGCAAACTATTTCTATGTCTTTGCCAAGAAAACCCCAAATGGGTTTTCAGTCAGATACAACTGAAAAAAAAATGGCTGTGCAACAATAGAAGAGCAGATGGCCCTTTTCTTTAGCATCTCCCATAATCCCAAAAGATTAAAATAGTCACCAATCGAGTAGATAAGAAATGATATGCACCTTAAAACACTGTTGGCTGAATTTTCAATTTTCCTAACTCTTCCAGAAAGTAATATGGAACTATATATTTGACAAGGGTAACTAAAATATCTATCTATACATGATATATGTGACCTAGATAGTCCATTGCTGATTATACATAAACCAGAAGGAAATAAAAACCTAAACAACAGTACTGGATGGACCTAAATATTTAGAAAATATTAGGCAAACTTTGAAAACTATTTCAGCTTGAAATAAAAGTGTGATTAGACCAACACTTTACACCAAATGGATATGCAACCTAGATAAAAAATGTCCATAAAGGAGAAGGAAACTAGTTTCCTTGCAAATATCACTGATAAAAAGATTTCTTGTCCAAGGGAAGGTTATAAGAAATAAAATAGCTATTTTTTTATTAAATAAAATTGGAAATTTTTGAACAAATAAGATAAATCAAATTTAGAAAAGAAACATGCTCTTTTTAACTGTAGCAGATTTTTCAATTAGGGGAATATTGATATAAATATATTTTAAAAATTTAATTTGTCAATAGATAATCTACGTGGGTGAGGTAGACAGAGTGGCAGGCTTACAATAAGGAAGAATCATCTTCCTGAATTCAAATCTGGCCTCAGACACTTATTTGCTCTGTGACCTTAAACAAGTCATTTAAACCTGTTGGTCTCGGTTTCTTCATATGTAAAATGTACAAGAGAAGGAAATAACAAACCACATATTTACCAAGAAAACCACCCAAAGTAGGTAATAGAGTTGGGCATGACCAGACATAAGTGAATAGATATGAAATGATAATTTTTAAAAGAAGATATATAAACCATAAATTATCATATGAAAGATAACTCTCAATTAATAGTTATAAGAGACATGATAACTAGAAGTAAGGAAACAAGCATCTTTAAGTGCCTGCTATATGCTAAGCATTTCACAAATATTATCTCATTTGATCCTCACAAAAACTTGGGTGTAGGTGCTATTATTATCTCCATTTTACAAGTAGGGAAAATGAGGCAAGCAAAGGTTTGTGATTTGCCCAGGATCATATAGCTAGTGTTTCAGCCAGGATTTGAAATTAGATCTTGACTTCAGGCCCAGTATTCTATCTACTTCAGTTTTCTTGTATATAGCAATTTACCAAAAGTGACAGGAGATGAAAATCATCATTGTAAGAGGTTGGTGAGGATTTTAGCACTCAAATGCATTGCTGTTGAAGCTGTGAATTAGTACAACTATTCTAAAAAGCAATTTGAAATTATGCAGACAAACTGGTAAAAATGTATATAACCTTGGACTTAGAGATTCAATTGCTAATAAGCCAAGAGTGTTATTGATAGAAATGTTGTAGTGGTGACAATTTCACCTTTTTAAGATTGTTGTAATATTGAACAATGGCCACCAAGGAATTTACTTATGAAATTCCTAAAATGAAACACTCAAGTCAGAATGGAGTTTATGGAGGTTTAATCACAATGGGAGTAGGGAAAGGAGAGGGAGAGGAGAGAGGAGAAAAGGGAAAGGGGCTACTCAACCTCTGACCAAGGCAGAGGGAGTTTTAGGCTCAAAGGGCCAAAGTGGAAAGAATCAGTCCTTAACTCACGTGACCGATCTGAAGGAAAGCTGTTTGCAGGCATCCCCCCTGTCCAAGCTTCTAACACAAAACAAAACTCTCATCTCGCTCTCTCCACAGGAAGTGAGCGAATTTCAGAGGCTGTTCCCTACCTCACTTCCTGTGTCTCACAAGTGCCAATGGTTGGCTCTAGCTTGGCTTAGGACAGCCCAGGTGGGCAGTTAGTTATTTCTGATTTGTCATTGACTAGCACATGCCCGTGTAGTATGGGTGTGCACAATTTTTGGGTGCTATACCAAGATGGAGACTTTTAAAATTCACAATGTTGAATATGTATATGTCTATTTAGTGAATTTCAAAACTATTCCACCCTAAGCCGACCATTCTTTAGAAGATGTGATTTAGCTATTTCCTGATCAGTAACAATAGAGATACTTGGAATAATAGAATCAGGTCTTGGAAACTCTGAATTTTCCACCCTACTCAGTTTAATAAGATTTTGAAGGTCTGTATCAAACTCAAGATTTAATTATCTGAGGAGATGGCCTTGTTGTGGTGAAAATTTTGGGGGGAACTGAGGCAGGTAGAAATTAGTTTCTCTCTGCAAGGAGTATTATTTTTTAGAGGTTTATTTAAGATTGAGAACCTAAGAATATACAAGTAAGAAAAGCATGTGTCTAGGCCAGAGAGAGGCCTAGAAACAACCACTCACATCTTGACTGCTAGGTGGAGAGCCGCATGTGCTCTGAAGAGGAAGTAAAAAGAGGCCCGAGCCTATTCACAACCAGGTTTAAATACCCCATCTCACTCTCAGCCCAGGTGAGAATTCAGTGAGATTAGAGGGCATTCTGGGGAAGTGGAGCAAGGATTTCTGGGGATTGAAGTCCTGGATTCGAGTCTATTTTTACGTGTCCCCCCCCCCCCATTTGATCCTCTTGGGAAGAAGGACTTCCCCAAAGGATCATAAAAACATAATCAATTTTAAAGATTACTATAATTTGAGGATATGAGAAAAAAAACACAATAATTGCATTGATAAAAAGCCAGTTAGGGGGCAGTCCCCTTTGGCATGAGAGTCTACATACAAATAAATGTTCAATCAACTACACCCAAAGTTCATTTTTGTGTAGCTTGTGGTCTGGAGGCATCTTCATGGTGTCTTCTCCAACAGTTCAGTTTCGGGATTCAGAGAGGTAACATCTTTCTTTACCTAAAATTCTTCTTAAAAGGAATTTTAAACTTTGCAATTTAAATAATGATATTTTTTACATCCCCCCCCCCACCACCATTAAGAGGGTGATTGAAAAAACACAGGATCACTTAGGGATGCATGGCTGAGGTATGAGGTATATGAATCAATTGGCAAGAGAAAATAAAAAGACATCAGAAAAATCCAAATAAAAAAGAAAATACTGGATGAAAATATAGACTATCAAAGTCTCATGTGTAAAAATTCTAAGTAAAAGAAAAATAAATCTATAACAGGTCCTTGAATTAGGGCCCAATCAAAATGATCTAAGCAATGATGTATTTACCCAGTCAATAGCCAGGACTACAGAAAGGTACCACACTATGAAAGGCAGAAAAGGGGACCAGATTATGTAAGCCAAGTGTTAGATTTAAAATAGTTTTGAGCATTAAATAGTTGTAGATAAGAGAGTGGGAGCCATAAACTGTGATAATTAAAATGTTTGGGAGCAAGGGAAATATATAACAATTATGACCGCTGAAATATGTTTTCTACTGTGTCTTAGTTTTATATAAATATAAGATGGTCGCCAGGGAATATATTCCCAATTTATAAATATGCCCAAGCCAAATGGGTTTTATAGAGAAATTTAATTTATAATACACTGATTAATCAATAGAAAAAGAGGGAAAGTAAGAAAGGAATACGAATGAAGGGCCTCAAGCCAATAAAGTCTAGACCTCAGTCCTAAGAGGTAAATCAGTCAGTTGGTTTTATCACTCACCCAAGATCTCTCTAGGTAAGGCTCCTCATGCCAACCTCAGGCTCCACCTTCAAGAGAGCCTCCTTTCAAGAAATGTTTCCAGAGAATTCTCCTCCTGACTCCTCCTGAGTTCTCCTTCCACAGCCTCCTTCAAGACCTCTCCAGGAGCTCTCCCTCCAGGACCTCTCTCCTCTCAGACCTCCTTCAGAGCATCAACTTCCTCCAGTCCCCCTACCCCGCTATCTTTAAGCAAACAATCTAAGTTCCCTCCCCTCAGTTCTCATATCTACCAATCACTGTCGATCTCTCCCCTGTGCCAATGGTGGCTCTAGCTTAACCCAGGACCGCCCAGAGGTCTGTCCCCTTTGCACATGTCTATTGAAGGTCATATTCTCAAATAATTAAATCTTGATCTTTGCTGCAGCCCTTCCTAAATCCTGTTACTCTGAGTAGGGTGGAGATTGTAGTTTCCAAGACCTGGTTCTGTCATTCCAAGTATCTCTATTGTATCCATTCTAAAATCAATCATGACTCAAAGAACTTCCTGTTCTATGCTTAAGCATAGGTCAAAGCCCTTTCCATTGTTTAGCAAAATGTTTCTGTCCTAAAGTAGTCTTAATTAGGGAGGAGAAGGATCCTCCCATGCCAAGGAGTTTCATATTCCAATAGAGTTCTTACTATCAGTAGGAAATTTTTTCAAGTATGAAATTTCCCAATGGGGAAATTTCCAACATTCATAAGTCTAAGAAATTTTAAGGTTTACACAAGGTTTTGGGGATACTTGTCTATGAGTATTTTCAGAGTGAGTGTGGACACAAGGAAAGCCTATGTCATAAGAACATGTTAAACACAGTAACCTCGAGTCTTCACACTAGGTTCAAGACCTTTGTATTGGCCTAGAAGTGCATCAATCCATCCTGGATTGGCCTTTCTTTGGCTCTGTTGTGTACATCTTGTCCTGGAATCAGACAGAATCATTAAGTAAAGTCCCATAAATTCTTTTTTTTTAAACCCTTACCTTCCGTCTTGGAGTCAATACTGTGTATTGGCTCCAAGGCAGAAGAGTGGTAAGGGCTAGGCAATGGGGGTCAAGTGACTTGCCCAGGGTCACACAGCTGGGAAGTGGCTGAGGCCAGATTTGAACCTAGGACCTCCCGTTTCTAGGACTGGCTCTTAATTCACTGAGCTACCCAGCTGCCCCCCATAAATTCTTTTAAATAATTAGTGGCATCATTTTTATAGTCTCTAGCTTTTTGGGCATGCATTGACAAATGTGTCTTAAACATATAGTACTGAAAAGTAAAAAAGTTAAAGAAAACCTTAATGCTGGTGACATGTGCTTCAAGTATAAAAAGAGAGAGAGAAAAGTGAAATTGTATATTGCACATGCAAGAAAAATATAATAAAAGAGTTTAAAAAATTCAAAAATATAGCTTATAATCATTGACACTCTGTGTCAGCTAAGAAAATATAGAATACAAGGCTTTCTCACCAAAAATTAGATCCATTTCCTCCTCATGTCTGGCCATGCTCCACTGAATTGAGCAAGGTAACATTTTTCATTTTTAAAGAACAGTAGTACAAATATGTACTTATCAATTTCCCCAAAATTCTCAATAGCCCAATTAATTACAATAGCAAACAAATACACTATCTATCATATTTCACATAAGTTGCTGTATGGTATTTAAAAGCCTATGAATTGATGGATATTTGTCACAATTTTTACAATCATAGCAAATCTTTCAACCTTGGTAATAAACACATTTTTAAACAAAGTAAAACTCATCTTTGGTTAAGAACAAAATCAAGAAATCTATATATCATTCTGGTGGAAGTAAAATAATGAGCTGAAGAGTATAAATGAGAGGTGCTCCTTTTTGGAGGCTTTTTTAGGGATACATGTCCTGAGATTAACTGCCCAACTTCCATTCACATATTTAGAAACACGGGAAGGTTGGGGGTTATAAAATGCATTTCACTTCAGCTATGGGCCTTACCTCGTGGTAGGGTCAGGCAAAAATGACCAGAGATTGTTAAAAATTTTCAAAAATCATATTTTAAAAAAACCCTTAAAATCATTTGAGATATTTAGCACATTAAATTTTCCAAAGGTTGTTATAGCAATTGTAACCAGTTCTGAAGAAGTCCATCTATCCTCTATGTGACAATTTACAAATGCAAAATAGAAAGGCTGTTTTTTTCTTATAAGGGCTTAATTACAATGATATTTGTTTACTGTAGTTATAGGGGGAAAACAACAGAATATAACAGTATTTAAAACTCAGTACATTAAAATGAACAGTATAACAGAATAATATTGAATCCAGTAATATATGAACTTAAAATCACAAAGTTATATCTTAAACAAAACAATCAGGAAAATGTAATAGAAATACAGAGATTTTTATAACCATTGGAGTCTGAAAAGCCTTAAAAATATAGCCTCCAGTCTCTTTGAAGTTCCTTGGGTTCTTATCCATTTAAATGTCTATTGTCAGAACGCAGAGTGGTAAGGGCTAAGCAATGGGGGTTAAGGGACCCATCCAGGGCCCCACAGCTAGGAAGTATCTGAGGCCAGATTTTAACCCAGGACCACATGTCTTTAGGCCTGGCACTCAGTTCGCTGAGCCACCCATTTGCAACTTCAAAGTTAAAGTTGAATCTTTTTTCCCTGACATGCAGGTGAAGTCAATAAAATTACCAGAACAGTCAAAAGGTATCCTTTTAAATAGCCCATTGCTTTTAAGTTCCTGTTTGGAAAAGTCTGTTTCTTCTCCTCTCCCTTTTCTCTCTCTCCTCCTATGATCCCACAAGTGGTCAATACCCCCTTCCACCTGGAGGCTTAGCCTAAGGGAAAATTACCCATTCTCCTTTCACTCTTGTCTCTCCCCTCCTACCATCCACCCACGTGGTCAATACCCTAGTTTGTTACCAGCTGGTAGAAATGTGTCCTGATCTATCTGCTCCAAGGATCTGGGTGATGAGCCAGCTGGGTTCAAGCTCATGGGTCTGGGGTGCAGAAACAGGCAGGCAGAGGCCAGCGAATGGCTGCAGGCAGGAACACAGGCAGGCAGGGCCGGGAGAGCAGGCACCAGGTGAGAAGCCAGGAGCAGGAGCCAGAGCTGGAGTGGGCCGCAGGGGTGGGCAGGGCCAGGACCAGGTGAGGACAGAGAGAGGTCAGGAGCAGCAGCAGGAAAAACAGGCAGGCAGAACGAAGCAGCCAGGAACCAGGTGAGAGGCAAACAGCAAACAGGCAGGCAGGGCCGGGAACTAATGGCTGGAACGAGCAGTAGCTTTGCGAGGGTAAAAAAACCTTGACCAGAGAAATGTGGCTCAAAAAAATTTCTAGGCACTAGCTATTAAAAGCTGAACTTAAGATCAGTAAAGAAAAGAATCAGAAGATTGAGATATTTCGTTTTCCCGAAGTGGTAAGCCAACTGTTGTGGTGAAAATTTTGGGGGGAACTGAGGCAGGTAGAAATTAGTTTCTCTCTGCAAGGAGTATTATTTTTTTAGAGGTTTATTTAAGATTGAGAACCTAAGAATATACAAGTAAGAAAAGCATGTGTCTAGGCCAGAGAGAGGCCTAGAAACAACAACTCACATCTTGACTGCTAGGTGGAGAGCCGCATGTGCTCCGAAGAGGAAGTAAAAAGAGGCCCGAGCCTATTCACAACCAGGTTTAAATACCCCATCTCACTCTCAGCCCAGGTGAGAATTCAGTGAGATTAGAGGACATTCTGGGGAAGTGGCGCAAGGATTTCTGGGGATTGAAGTCCTGGTTTCAAGTCTATTTTTACAGCCTTCAACAGACATGTGCAAAAAAAAAGGACAGACCTCTAGGCAGTCCTAAGTCAAGCTTGAGACACAATTGGCATGTGTGAGATGCAGAAAAGTGATGTAAAAACGTCTATATAAGGCACGTCAGTTCCTGCCCTCTTCTCTCTTTCCCTAGAGAGATGACTCTGGCTGGCAGCATTCTAAGCTTCCAACATCTTGGAGTGTTGGGTGTGAGTTTTGTCCTTGTAACAGTTAAAAGAGTGGTTTTCATAAACTGTGACCGCGGAAATATGGTTTCAAATCAAAAATATAGTGGTCTCCATGGGAAAATTCCCAAATATTAAATATACCCAAGTCATCTGGGTTTTATGGAGATTTTAATTAATACAAATTAAAGAATTAATGAAAGGGAGAGAGAGAGTAAGAGGAAATAATGAGAAAGGGCTAGGCCAGTCTAGGCTTAAGCCTTAAGAGAGAGATCAGTCTTTCAAGGACATTCCAAGCAAAGCTCTAGTGTTCAGAGAGACCCTCCAGTTCAGCTCAGGAAGCTAAGTTCAGACACCAAGAGAACACCGGCCTCCAATTCAGCCTTGGCAAACTGCACCCCCTCAGAGGCCTTTCTGACCTCCTTTTAAAGAGAATTTTCTCCTATGTCAACTCCCCTATGTTCTCACATCTACAAATCACAGTAGATGTTTTCACAGGACTGACCATTCTTAATTCACATCTTCTTTAGTTCTCAACTTCTCTGGGTAGACTAAAACTTCTGAGTAAGTTCACACCTCTTTGCCCCTTACAAGTTTGCAAGTTGCCTGACCTTTTAGTGACTAATTTGACCTTCATAGGTACTTAGCACCCTTTTGTATTAGATCTAAAAAGAGACCTAGCTTAAGGGTTTTAGCTTTTACTTTAAGTATGGGGTAAGTACTTTTCATTGTTCAGTAAGGAGTTTACAACTTTATCTTCCCCTAAAGTATGCTTAAGTATGGGTGGAGTAGTGTTAGAGTTCTCACATTCCTGATCAAGTATCTTCATTGTTTAAAATGGGGAATGGTCTTAACCAAACATTCTAAGGTAGAGTCTGAGAATTTTTAAAATTCACAAGTCTGAGAAATTTTAAGATTCACACCCTGGAGCTGATTTCAGTTTCGGGCATCTTAGCTGAGCCCCTTTGGAGGTCAGGCTGATTCCTTCCTCCTTCATACTCCAAACCCTTACTCCCTTATCTCCTGATCTCCCCTCCAGATACTAATCAGGCAGGGGGAGAGGGAGAGAAAAAAACCTATTCCTCCTTCTTCTTAATCTTCTCCACTATCAATTAAATCACCATAAAATTTGGCAGCTGATGAGTATTTTATTATTTCGGATTTCCCTTGGCAACTACTTAAATTTCGATCTTTTCAGTCTCAACCATAATTTCACCCTTTACTATATATTAAAATTGTGGCTGCAGTTTTGTGTGTGTGTGTGTGTGTGTGGTAGAAGAGATCTGGGAACAAAGACAATGCCCACAGGAAATGGCTAAATTAATTGTAGGGCATAAATATAATGGAAAATCATGATAATTTACAGAGGAACAGGGGAAAACTTATATTAATTAAGTGTATGAAGAGGGAATCAAATTTTCTTTGTCTATCAATCAGCAATTTCTAAGTTAATCAACCAAAACTTAAGCACCCCTACTTAACATTAAGTAAGTTAGTAAGTTCGCAAGTCACTTACTAAAGTGGGTGACAACTCCAGAGGACACTAACCACCCCCTGGGCAGTGCTAAGCAAATTGAAAGACTGAAATTGGTTCCCACACAGTGGAGGAAGGGACAGGAAGTGATGTTGAAAAAGGACTATAAAAAGTTTTGACCTTCCTGTTGTAAGGGGTAAATTTAGAGGTTTTTGACAGAAATATAAGTTTAGTTGGTCACCAGGAATTAATTCAAATCCCAATAAAAATACTCAAGTCAGTTTTGGAATTTTATGGTGATTTAATTAATATAGAGGGAAGGAACTAAGAAGAAGAGAGAGGGAAAAGGATATAGGATTTCTCTGGCCTAGCCTGAGCCAAGGGGAGTTCAGAGACCTTTCAGCCACGAGGCCTCCTCTGAGATGAGGGGCCTCCTAGGAGGATGGCGTTTTTAGGAAAGGTAAAGGAAAAAAAAGAATCAGCCTAAACTCTGACAGAGCTCAGGGAAGATGCCTCACCTGAATTACTCTACTAAGCTTCTCCCAATATTATATCAAGGACACTCACCACCAAATCTGGACAATAGCTGCAGCCATGTTAAGATGCCAAGATGCTCAGTACACTGCCACCAACCACCTTTCCGCCAACAGAGCCAGAGCCACCTCTCAGCGAAAAGAGCCTGGAGAGAGGAAGTGATGTGAAATATATAGACCGTTTTTACATCACTTCCTGTGTCTTACATATACCAATGGTAGTTTGAGCTTGACTTAGGACAGCCCAGGGGGTCTGTCAGTTGTTTCTGATTTGTCATTTGCTAGCACATGTCTGTCATAGGCCATCCTTCTCAACACTTAATCCTTAAGTAGGGATTGTAAAGGGTGAAAATTATGGTTGAGATTTAAAAAAAGAATCCAAATTTAAATGATTGCCAAGGAAAATCTCAAATAATAGAATACCCAAGTCAGCTGCCAAATTTTTATGGTGATTTAATTACAACAGGAGGAAGAAAATATTAGAGGGGGGGAGAGAGAGAGGGAGAGAAGGAAAGAGGGAGAGAAGGAAAAGAGTTTAACTCAGAACTACACTGGCTCAGGCTGAGCCAAAGCGGGCGTTAAGGCCTTGGAGAGCCAAGACAGGGAAAGGGGTCAGTCCTTATCACTCACATGACTGGTCTGAAGGAAAGCTGTCTGAGGGGCTCGTCCCAGCTCAAGCTCCAGGATCAAATTGAACTCTAGACCTCCTCATAGGAAGTCCCGAGAACTCCGGAGGCCTTTCTCTACCTCACTTCCTGCATCTCACATTTACCAATGGTGGCTCAAGCTTGACTTAGGACTGCCCAGAGGTCTGTCCTTTTTTTTGCACATGTCTGTTGAAGGCCATTTTCTCAAATAATAAAATATTGAATTTGATGCAGCCCTTCCTAATCTTATTACACTGAGTAGGTTGGAGAATGTGGGTTTCCAAGACCTGATTATTCCAAGTATTGCTATTGTTATTGATCAGGAAATAGTTAAATCAGATCTTCTAAAGAATGGTCTGATTAGGGTGGAACAGTTTTGAAATTCACTGGGTGTAGACATTCCTGTTTTGTTAGACTAAGCAGAGTGTAGTAAATCTAAAATTCACATTGTCGGGGGGACTTCTCCTGATGAGTTGGCTTTTGGAGGTGACTTTGGACTTGACCCTTGGCTTGGACCTTGACTTTGGTTCTTGAACTATGTGAAAGGGAATTCTTTAGTCTCTTTGTCTATTTTGAGTTGATACTTTGTTATTAAGTAAGAGAATTCACAAGTCACTTACTTGGAGAGCTTCACCCTTTTAATCCAATCAATCAGAAACTTGTGAATCCTACGATAAAAGCTGGTACCTTCAGAAGCCTATGATAAAAATTGACACCTTCAGAGGATGAGAAGTGGATCCCATAGACACTGACACCCCTGGCCAGTTCTAGGCAATTTGGAAGCTGTGCTTGGCCCCTATGAAGAGGGGAAGGGACAAAAAGGACTATAAAAGCCCTAAATTTCTTGGGCTTCTTCTTCTTGTTGTACTTCTTCTTCTTGTTGTTCTTATACTTCTTCTTGTTCTTGTTCTTGTTCTCCTTCTCCTTCTCTTTCTTTTGTCATTTTCTTCTACTGGTGACCTGCCTCTTAGAGGTAACTTAGGACTTGGACTGCCCCTTGGGTGAGTGAGTAGCTGCTTCCTTTACTGGTGTCTGGAGAGAGATTAGTTTCTAGGCTGAGCTGAGAACTGGGGCAATATTTAGTGTGATAGGGTAGACATCTCTACCAATTTTTGTATTTTTCTACTTTCACTCTTTCTACTTTTTTGTAAATAAAAACTATTTTTGACTTGAACTATAATATTTTAAATTGGTGACCACCATATTGTTTTAGAATTCTCTCATATTTAGTCAAACCCTTACTTTAATTCCTTACAACTGCTTCTTGGAGAATTGCTTCTGGATCTTCTCCTTTGGACTTTGTCTTGGGTGAGTGAGTAGCTGGCTTTCCTTTCCTGGCTCCTGGAGAGATTAGTTCCCAAGAAGTCTTTCTTTCCTGAAGGAGTCTGCATTGATGAAACCCTTGCATAAGACACCACTGGGTCCTCTAGCTGAGGGTTACTGAGCCCTGCTGGGACTGAGCTGGATACTGGAGCAACAATTAGTGTGATAGGTTAGACATTTTCTCTACCCTCTTCTTACATTTCTCTACTTTTACTCTTTCTACCTCTTTGTAAATAAAAGCTACTAAAAGTAATTTTGAGTTGAGCTACAATATTTTAAATCAGTGACCACGGTGCTTTAGAATTCTCCTATTTAGGGTTCGAATCAAGGACACATGTGATACCCAGTGGAATCATGTGTCAGCTATGGGAGTGGTGGTGGGAGGGGGGGGAGGAAAAGAAAATTATCTTTGTTTCCGATGAATAATGTGTGAAAATGACCAAATAAAATAATGTTGAAAAAAAAGAATTCTCCTATTTAGTCAAACCCTAAATTTAATTTTTTACAGTGAGAGTAAGCAAATTCATGAAAACAGTTGGCACAATTAGAACAAATAGAAAGAACAACAATCCAGAACAATAAAAAATGAATGTTGCAAAATTACAAAGAATAAGCTTGGATGCAATGAAGAGATATGAGAAGATGCCTTTTTTGCAATCCCTTTCAGAGTTAAAATTGGAGGTTGTGGAGCATTGCATGTATTTTTTAAAGCTCTATGTATCAATTAGTTCTGTGGATTTTTCTCTCTTCTTTCTCATTATCTTCACTAAAACAAATGAACACACAAAACTTTGCCTTAAGGGATTTAGAAATTCATACAAAAAAGTTACTAAACTACATATTTGACCCAGTAATGTCAGCAAGGGGTTTATATCCACAAAGAGATCAAAGATAGATGGAAAATAAGTTCTATTTACAAAAAAATTATAGTGTCAATTTTTGTGTAGCATCAACATCAGTTGGAGAATGGAGAACCAAACCATAGCATATTTTTTTTGCTTAATAAAGGCTTTTTTTTTAAAACAACATGGACTGATTGAATATCTAGGAATATCAAGAGGCCAGTGGTAGGTGGAAGGGGACAGAGGTAGATTTTCAATGATGGTATATTATGAAGATTGGATTTAGCTATTTCCTGATTGTAACAATGAAGATACTTAATTTAACAAAATCAGGAATGTCTTGGGAACTCTAAATTACTCCACCTTACTTAGACTGTACTTTAGGGTAGATAAAGTTGTAATCTTCTGATTGAACAATGAAGGTACTTAACTCTTACCTTATAGTGAAGCTAGAACTTTAAGTTAAGTCTATTTTAAGATCTTAATACAAAAAGATGTGAAGTAACTATAAAGGTTAAATTACTCACAAAAAGGTTAAGTAACTCACAAAAGGTGAACTTAACAAAGAAGTGTTAAGTAAACTCTAAAGATATAATCTAATCAAAGAAGATGAGAACTAAAAAGAATGGGCATTTAGAGGAGGAGACACAAGGATGAAATATATATTGGCTCATTTCCTCTCTCCGGGACCTTTTGTGGCAGAGAGTTGGCTGATAGCAGCGTTCTGGGCCTTTTGGCAACTTAGCGTGGCTACAAGCTATTGTCTGGTTCAGTGGTGAGTTTCTGGCTAAGTTTCCCTCCTTTACTTTTCCAACTCTATCCTCTTAGAAGCCTCTAATCTTCTTCAGAGACCAAGAGGTAGGAATTTTAAACTCCCTCTGGCACAGGCCAGGCAGGAGAAATCTTATATCCTCTTCCTGCCTTCTCCTTAAATTCCTTCCCTCTATATTAATTAAATTACCATAAATTTCCAGATTTACTTGGGTATTTTATTTGGGATTTCCCCTGGCGGCCAATTAAATCTAGATTTTAAGTCACAACCTTAAAATTATCTTAACAATATTTAGAAAAATCTGAATGCTAGCTGGCGATGGTGATGCCTAGATGGGCAGAGGGCCCCCCTCAAACCCATGCCACCTCCCAGTCTGGGGAATCTTCTCCAGAGCTCTAACACTCAAGAAGGTAGAGTTGGGGAAGATACAGTTGGGAAGGATAAGCTGCTTAGAAAGGGGCAAAGTCTGTGAGGAGGGTACCTAGTCATTTAGAGGCAAGCCACTCTGGGTAAGATGAGTGTGGAAAATTATATTGTTTGGAAAACTCATTAATTTTTATACTATTTAAATCTAACTTTATGTAACTAGATATTATGTGAACCTAGAGTATAGTCCTGACCTCAGTAACTCTCCAGGTATGTTGGAAATACACAGAAAAGAATTTTGGATCCTCGAATCTGTAGCATACCAGGTATATTAGCATGATGGAAGTATTATTGATGTATTTTTTGTATCCTATGTATTCATTTATCAGACTCATGGCCATGTTACTTATTGATTATTGTATTGCCAAATCTTCAGTCCAAAAGACAAAAAGAATTCCTGAACAGGACATTATTTGCCACAGGGTCCTAGCTTAAACATTGTTAGATCATATGCCTTACCAAGTCACAAGCTTGATTAGCCTCCTCCTCTTTGATTACGTGATTGTCAATTCAACCAATGTTAAAAACTATGCCAAGCTCATTAGCTACCTCCTACTTCACATTCCTAAACTCTCCAATAAAAGTTTGAGGGTGTGTTTAGAGCTCTCTCTCAATTCCATCAGAGTGGCACGGCAACATGTAGCCCATATTTTTTAATTCCTTGTCTCTGAATCTTTATTCCTTTGTCTCTCTCTTTCTTTCCTTTATCCATTTCCCCTCAGTTTCCAATCTCCTTCTCAGGTGTCCACCCACGAGAATTTTAAGAAGTTTACAGAATCCAATAAAAAAGATGTGCAAGATGATTCTCCAAAGGACAATAGAACTTGGGGACTTATTTAGCTTTTGGAGAACTGGGGCTGGGCTAACTAGCCAGGACTCTGATTCAAAAAGAGAAACTTAAACTTCTAAACCAAAAAGGGTACTTAACATTTGATTATATCTACTAGTCCCACCTGAGCTGGGATCATTAAGTAATTTAAGGTCTATTGCTATCTGAAACAGGTCAGTCTGGGTCTTCCCTCAGGTGAGTTCTCAAGGCACTGGGGCAATCTTGGGGCTCCCAAAAACCCAATTGACATCTCTATCCTCAGTTTCCAAATCTATAAAGTGAGGAGAATAGCACCTGCCTCCCAAGGTTGTTGTGTAGTGCTTTGCAAATCTTAAAATACTATATAAATTCAGGGTATTAATATTATTTTAGGCTAAGAGGTTCTAGTGGCAGTGATATAACAAACGAAAACATAGAAAGAAAAGATAGTCAACAAAACAGGTACACAGGTGAGAGCAGAAGGAATTTCAAAAGGGAAAAAAGGCAGGAGAGGTAGTTAGTACTACTTGTTTAAATGTGTGTATATTTTATAAAAGTAAAACAAAACAAAATAAAACAAGTTATAAGCTGTTCCTTTGTAGAATCACAATTTCATATGCAATTTTCTATTTTTTTCCTTTGTATATGGAAGGATTTACAATGGTGGTGTTATTACAATCATAATAAAATCATTATGCAATAAAAATAATTTTGTGAGAAATGACAATTGCAATGAGACAATATTCCAGAGTATGCTTAAAATTCTCCCCAAGAGGCAAAACTATATCACTGAAAATATATGTTAACAAAATAGGAAAATAAAATTAGTGAACTGAGTATATACTACTTTTAAAAATCATTACAATTATGTAGTAGTTGGGATCTTTTTGTAAATGCAATATATATATATATACATACATATATATATTTATTTTGTTCTTTATATATGTCAGTTTGTGTAAGTCTTCCTACATTTTTCAATATTCTTCTGAAATAAAATTTAATTAATTTTGAGCCTAAGTAATTCCATCTTGGTTTTAGGAAATCACTGGACTACTAAATGACACAAAATTTAGATCAGAGTTCTGGTAAATAGCATGAAGCAATACCAGGATGGGTCAGAATGGTTTATTGATGGCAGCCAAGCGCAGCATAGAAGGGTTTGGACAGATGGACAGCAATTTATCTAGGACTGAGTTTCATTCTGCCCCTGCCATCCGTGGCAAAAGGGCAGGCTGGTATCCCAGGTGCGTAATAGATATGCCCTCTGGTTGAAGGCTAAGAGCTGTGGATGACATGGATTCACATATAGTTTCATGCAAAGGGCCCAAGTGATAGCTGTCTTATTACAAGTAGAGCATTAGGGTCAAGGGGCATGGAATAGCAAAGGGGGTAGATGGGAGGAGGTAGGTCTCCAAAGATTAAACAAGAAGGCCAATTTAGGATAAGGAAGGTAGAATTAAAACTTTGTGACATTATCAGGTTTACTAGAGAGTTTCAGCAGAACTGAGTGCCACTAAACCTTATGTGAACTACCATTTTATAATAAGAACTTGATCTTAGAGAGTAAGGGCATAGGCTCCTCTGACTACTTATTGTAGTTTGCTAAAATACAAAATGTGTAATAATACTTATCTACAAAAAACCCAATTCCCCCAAATCCCTATATCTGTATCTAGTTTAAATATAAATTTATTTCAATAGTTAATTGCTTATCTATCATCAATATCCTGTTCTAATTACCATAGATCATCTATATCCTTCCTTACTTGTCTGTATCACATAACTTTTTTCTTTAATAACCTTTCTCTTCTATATTAGTATCAATTCTGAGATAGAAGAGTCACAAGGGCTAGGCAACGGGGGTTAAATGACTTGCTCTTGGTCACAAAGCTAGGACGTGTCCAGGGTCAGATTTGAACCCTGGACCTCCTGACTCCAGTCCTAGTGAGGGAGGCCAGAGCAGGAAATCGCCCAGCCTCGGAAGGCCTGAACAGGGAGCTGCCTAGCCTTGGGAGCTTCAGAACCATAAATATGCCCAAAACCCCAGCTGCAGTGGGTACCAGCTAAAGGCCAAGAAGACCCCAATAACATAAAATTGTCAAGGTCCCAAGAATTGTATGAAGCAGATAAGGGCTGAGGGGAGCCATACATGCCAGCAATGTTCCAACAATGGTATGTAGCAGATAAGGGGCTAGAAGGGGGGCCATACATGCTGGAAAGTACTTAAGGCCCAGCCTTTCAGAAGCAACTTGGAACTCGTTTAGCTGAGTTCCCACTAGTGGGTACTAGTTCAATAAATGGCCCTTTGCCTGATTACATTGTCTATGGGTCTTCCTTGGTGGTGGGTGAAATCCCGGACCTTAACACTAGCACTTTATCTACTGTGCTCCCTGGCAGCCCTGTATCTGGAACTTTTCAAAGCTGATGTTTCTTAACCATTTGGTTTAGTTTTCTCATGTATCCCTTGTGTCTTGGTGTCAAATCCAAGTAGAATAAAAGAAGCATTGATTTTTTTTTTGCTTTCCTGTGAGGAAAAAAGTATATGTGTGTATACATATATACATGTGTGTGTGCATATATGTTACAGAAACATATATTCACACCTATGTAAAGAAAGCCTGCATTCCTCTAAAGAGGTGGAAAAAATAAATTATAGATATGTATGTGTGAGTGTGTATACATGTATGTATATACCTATATCCAATTCAGAATGACTTTCAAGAAAGGCCTCTTGGGCATCTAGCACAGTGCCTAGGGTGCCAGGCCTGGAGTCAAGAGGTTTCAAATTTGACTTCAAATACTTCCTGTGAACCTGGGTCAGTCACTTAGTCCTGATTGCCTCGCCCTTGCTGCTCTTCTGCCTTTGAATCGATAACTAATATCAATTCTAAAATAGAAGGAAGGGTTTTAATTTTTTTTAAAGGAGATGAATAAGCCCTTTTATTTTTTCCATTTCACAAATAGACCAGCTGAAATACTTTTTTGGGGGTTTTTTTGTGTGTGTTTCCCAATTTCAAAAATTTTTTCTGTAAGACAGCTCACTCCTGAGATATGAATATTATACCACAGAACTGTAAGAAGGGTTTGAAATTATGGAAGCCAGGACTCTGCAAGTAAAGCACTGCTTTCCAATTATTTTTTGCTAGGTAATGGAAGTTAGTCAGGCAAAAAGCACTTATTTCTGAATATTTGACAGGTACTGGCCTGAGCTCTAGGAATAGAAAGGAATCAACTCCATACCCTAGGAGCTCCAATTCTAATGGGAGACATGACATGCAAATTGTTAGGGTCCGAGTTGCAGACCACCCAAGGAGCACATGAAGACAATGCAATTCAAGCAAGGGAAAGCCTTTATTACTAGCACGCTATCACTAGCATGCTAGGGGAAAGCTCAGCCAAGCAGTTCTGTCCTCCCAGAGTTGGGACCCTACATATATACTTCACAATATGACTTAACCTGGATCATTGTTTAAACCCTAGAGCACTTTATGGCTAGTTATTTCGCTGAAATGTTGCAACAGTCCTGAAACACCCTACGGTCAGTTATCTGCTGAAATGTTTGCAACTGGGCAGCATAGCTGGAGGATGTGTTTATCAGATGGGTTGGAGGTCCTGTGCCCTTTTCCCTTTACTTCAAAATAACTATGTATATTGAAGCTATATCCAGGGTATATAGAAGGAAATTTCAGAGAGGAAACACCAGCAGGGACAGGAGATCAAGAAAAGTTTCTTGCAGAGTGTCAACATGGAATTTAGGAATCCCAAACTTGTGGCCTAGTGAGATCTGATGAACCCCAATTTTCAGGACTAGCTTGTAGAATGGAGACCCCAAAACTTGTACTTGTTCCCTGTTCCCATGGGAATCCACCCTGAAGGGAATCCCAAGTTAGCAGTTTCAGACTGAGTGGGGGACCCTCAGAGAAATGAGAATCCTGGTTGGGTGAGATAAGCATATGCTAAGGACCCTCATTGTTTTAGGTAGTCTCCCCTATTTTATTAGAACCTTTCCTAGGAAGATCCACACCTGAGCAGGAACCATCCTTCCGTATCTATTGTAAGCAGCCCCTTCTTATGCTCTTGCCTCTAGCTATGATTCCTTTACCAAGCTTGATTGTATCCTGTCAGTGTAGTTTAAACACTCCCATTTTCCTTGTAGCCATAGTGATGTCAATCATCTTTCCCTGCCCCTGGATTTCCCAAATGGTATATAGGTTTCCCAAATTCTTTTGTTCCTCAGAGTCCATCCTGAGTCAGTGGCACTCCCAGGGGCTAGTGACCAGGGCATCTTGACTCTGTGCAGTCTTGGGGAGCAGCTCTGTTGTCGTATTTAGTAGCAATAACCCCTTTTCCCTTGATTAAAGAGTGATTTTGACTAATGTGTTTTTTCTAGTTGACAAGAGGAAGAGATTTGAACTTAGTCTTTTTTTTTTTTAAACCCTCACCTTCCATCTTGGAGTCAAATACTGTGTATTGGCTCCAGGGCAGAAGAGTGGTAAGGGCTAGGCAATGGGGGTCAAGTGACTTGCCCAGGGTCACACAGCTGGGAAGTATCTGAGGCCAGATTTAAACCTAGGACCTCCAGTCTCTAGGCCTGGCTCCCAATCCACTGAGCCACCCAGCTCCCCCTTGAACTTAGTCTTGAAGGAAGCAGAGGTAAAGAACATTTAGTTTTGGAGGATAGACAGTGAAAAGGTATTGGAAGTTGGAATGTGTGTATGCAAGGAACTACAAATAGAGCAGGCAAGCCTTGCTGGATGATTAGAATAGGGAATGAAATAAAGTACAAATGGATTGGAAAAGTAAGAAGGGACAAGGTAGCAAAGGACTTTATATGCTAAAGAGAGGATTTTTAAATTCTAGGGATCCAGACCTACAGAAAGTTATTGAATCTCCCTCCTTCAAGGCCTTCAGATAGACTCCATTCAGAAGTCCATATCTGAGGATTTCAAATATGTTAAATAATGGATTGAGGCTTTTGAATGTAAAATAGCTACTACTTTAGTAGTAACAGAAACTTGTATTTTTAATTTATTTTTAAATTGAATTTTATTTTTCCAATTACATGTAGAAACAATTTTTGACAATTGTTTTCTTACATTTTTGATTCAGAGTCTCTCTCTCCTTTCCTTTCCCTGTAAAGGATGATTTGTAATTAAATTCCAACAGTTCCTTTTTTGGCTATGAATAGTGGCTGTTTTGTTTGTTTTTTTCAATCATGTATCCTTTCAGATTATCTAGGAACCTTATTTGCCTGATAATAATTTAGATTTTCACAGTTGATAACGATATTTTTGTTACTATATAAACTGTTCTCCAGGTTCGATTCACTTCATTTTGGATGAGTTCATATAAGTCTATCCTGGTTTTTCTTAACTCATCTTGTTCATCATTTCCTGTGGTGCAATAATTTTCCATTACAACCTTAAACCACAGTTTGTTCAGCCATTCCCCAGATGATGGACACCACCTAAGTTTCAAATTTTTTGCCACTACAAAAAGAGATACTAAAAATATTTTGGTATAAATCCTTTCCTTGCTGTCTCTGATGTCTTTGGGATACAGACCCAGTGGAGGTATAGCTGAGTCAAAAGATATCCATGGTTTTCTGGTCCCTTAGGCAAGGTTCCACATAGCTCTCCAAAATTACTGTATCAGTCTTAAGAACCTTTTATATTATATATATATATATCTAAATATATATATATATATATATTTGGGGGGGGGTACTTCTTAGATAATATCAAATGAGAAGAGGGAATCATGTCAGAGGTCAAATTATCAACAATCTTTTAAATATTCTTCTAACCCAGAAACTGTGCTGTCTGTATAATGTACAGAATTTGGTTTAAAGTTGAAAGAATGATGTATGAATACCAAAACTCTCAAAAATTTCAAATACCTTGTAGGTCTTTTGATGATTAGAAGTGAAATACCAGAAATTATCTGCAAATAAAATCACCCAAGAAGAGCTCTAAGCCAACAGATACTTATTTACACTTAACTATATATTAATGTGTGACAATGCAAAGGAAATAGGCAGGAAATAAATCACCACTTCTATGAGATCACAATAATTGGATAATAATCTTCACATTATTCACATAAGGACTAAATAATTCATTATTAGTGCAGACATCTACTCAAATAGAGTAGGGGTCAGATTATTTCTCACAGGTAGATACTATAAAGATTACACGAGTTTTTGCCTCAAGAAATAGAGGCAGGTTGATGTGATTAGGTCGTGATTAGGAGCCTACTAAATCTTATTAAGTCAAATTGAGAAGGCATTGGGGGAATCCTTATCTAGGGCACCTTCACGAGGGGTGTCGGGCCCCGTATGAAAACCCAACCCAGAAACAAGAAAGGGCCATTGCAGATACTGTTAACGACTGAGCCGGCAGATAAACTTCAAAGTTATTCTCTCACGGATGTGTTTTTCAGGGTTAATAGGTCAAAAGCCATTGGGGTTCGCTCCTGGACCCTCTTTCCCTCCCCTTGGAGATGGAAGAAAGCAAGGGAGAGTATGTCCACGACGCGGGGTGGATGTGCCTGGCGCCCAGGCTGGGCAGCCACAGGAGCACGCGTTCGAAAGGTGCCACGTCTGGCTACCTGTCGGACTGGCTGATTAGGGCCTCAGAGCTGCCCGGACTCTGTACCAAGGAGAGGAATGAATGATTCTGTTGTGGGGTTGCAACTGTGGGGCACAGGCTCCCGGAACTCGACTGTGTGTTCAGAAAAGCGGGGTCGGGGGAGGGGGGGTTCTCTTTTAGGGTGTAAAGCCCTCCCTCCGTCCGGTTTGAGATCGCTTCAGCTAAGAGAGACAAGAAAGCTAAGCAGGTCCTGGGACGCTTCAGGACGACCAGCAGCCCGCAAGCCCTTCCCCTTTTCTCCCGCCCGGGCGCGAGTTGAGAGACAAGAGGCGCCCCGGGGCAGCAGCCCCAAAGAAAGCAAGTCAACTAGCGGCGTCAGCTCTTTCTCAGTGAGAGAAGTGGGTGGCTCTGAAAAGAGCCGTTGTGTGTTGGGGGACATCGAGATATCCCGGGACTCCACGTCTCCAAGTTACTTGGAGCTGGTGTACTTGGTGACGGCCTTGGTGCCCTCCGACACGGCGTGCTTGGCCAGCTCCCCGGGGAGCAGCAGGCGCACGGCCGTCTGGATCTCCCTGGAAGTGATGGTGGAGCGCTTGTTGTAGTGCGCCAGACGGGAAGCCTCGCCGGCGATGCGCTCGAAGATGTCGTTGACGAAGGAGTTCATGATGCCCATGGCCTTGGACGAGATGCCCGTGTCCGGGTGGACCTGCTTCAGCACCTTGTACACGTAGATGGAGTAGCTCTCCTTGCGGCTGCGCTTGCGCTTCTTGCCGTCCTTCTTCTGGGCCTTCGTAACGGCTTTCTTGGAGCCCTTCTTCGGAGCCGGAGCCGACTTGGCAGGTTCGGGCATGATGGCAGACGCTCAAGTTTGCAAGAGAAGCAAGAGCAGGAGAGAAGAGTGGAGCAGACAGCGAGCAGGAGAAGCTATTTGTAGGACCCCTATTCAAATGAGGAATGACCGACTCCCCTGGCTGAGTGGACAGGACCAGGTAAGTCCGCCCCCTGTGGGTGGGGCGTATGTAAATGAAGATTTCCAAATCTGCTTCGCAATTGGCTGGCGTCGGCAACCAATCGGAGAGCGCTGTTTGGCCTCCTGTCTCACAGGATAATAGGTGGCTCTTCTGCCCCAGAAACTCAGTTCCTTTCTCGCCGGTCTTGAGAAAGTTGCTTCTTCTCGAATCTCTCATCATGTCTGGCCGTGGAAAGCAGGGAGGCAAAGCCCGGGCTAAGGCCAAGTCCCGTTCTTCTCGTGCTGGCCTGCAGTTTCCAGTGGGCCGAGTGCACCGCCTGCTCCGCAAGGGCAACTACTCGGAGCGCGTGGGCGCCGGTGCGCCAGTTTACCTGGCTGCTGTCCTGGAGTACCTGACCGCTGAGATCCTGGAGCTGGCGGGCAACGCAGCCCGCGACAACAAGAAGACCCGCATCATCCCTCGCCATCTGCAGCTGGCCATCCGCAACGACGAGGAGCTCAACAAGCTGTTGGGCAAGGTGACCATTGCTCAGGGCGGCGTCCTGCCCAACATCCAGGCCGTGCTGCTGCCCAAGAAGACGGAGAGTCACCACAAGCCTAAGGGCAAGTAAGCCCGGTGGCACTGCTGACGGACCCAGTCCAGTCTTCTGCAGGCGACCGGCTTGTCCACCACGCAGAAACCAAAAAGGCTCTTTTCAGAGCCACCCACACTTTCGAGCAAAAGAGCTGGTAGCATGCATGCCGTTCAGGGGTTCTGCTGCGGGAAATTGGGGCTGGTTTCTGATGCCATGTTGACCTTTGGGCACAAGATTCTTCCTAATTCCAACATTGTCTTTTAAGTCCTTTGTTGTGCTTTGAAGGAAAAAAAAAAACAAGCCGGAATCATTCAAAGCGGAGGCCTCCTGCCGTGCAGATCCCACCTAACCTCAGGCAGGAATTGGCAGGAGCTTAGTCGGGAAAGGGGTGCTCAAACAAGTCCTAAAAGAATATGGTGTTTTCTGGCAGGTATACACAGCCACGCCAATCCAAAGGCCTTTGGCCTCCTCGATGCTTGCCTGTGAGTTCTCTTTCCTGTCGGGCTGACCCCTCCTGCTACCTTATCTGCTTTCAGACATCTAAAGTGTCTCCAAAGGCTGGTCCTGGGTCCTCGCCCCCTACACTAGGCTACACTCGATCTGCCTCAACCTGGGAACTCCCAAATCTACAGCCCAGGCTTTATGAACTCCCCTGGACTTCTTAAGCTAAAAGCCGTTCACCAAACACCACGTTCCTACTTTGTTTTTTAGCACTCTCCAACTAAATTTCCTTCCTTGGCTCCCGTTCCCACTCCAGGAGACCCCTCTGCCTTGCCCGGGTCCGCCTCTCCCAACCACCCCTAGTCCAAGCAGTCTGGCCAGATATCCTCGATCTGCTTTTGGTTGTCCGTCGTTTTAAGGTGCTTCTGTGGAGGCAGACAGGATTCTCTAGCTATTAGAGCTCCGTGTGCATTTGTGCTAACTGTATCCCCTGGGTTCCTCTCCTCCCCGACCACCGGACTCGGTATTAGCCTACACTGCAGGAAACGCTTCTCGGGGTGGAAAGTGAGGGGAAGGTCTGTCCAATGTACATTCGGTTGACCCGAAAAAAGTAGGCGTGTTGACTTGAACTAGAGGTACCTGTCATTTTGCCGGGGTGTAGGCATAATCCAGTCCACTCGTGAAGTCAGCAGGTCCTCTGTACCGAAGCAGAAGACCTGAAGATGAGACTCCCAGAATTTAGCTAGACCTAGGTGAAAGACAATCGCAGACACAGCATCAGACTCGGTGGGACCTCCTCAAAAACTTAAAGACATACGATAACCAGCACGCCAAAATGAGCCTTGGTTTTTTTTTTTTGGTTTTTTTTTTTTGTCTGTTTGTACGTGAAGAAATGAAACTGGGCATGGGATGAGAGGTGACAGAGGTAGGACAGGGTGGTGGTTTCCGAAGAGAGGTAGAGATCCCGAAAGGGGTGACGGAAAACTGGGTTTCTAGGAAAAGCCCTGAAGTTGAAAGCACTCTCTCAAGCCTTGTAGGCCATAGGAACAAGTTCCGCAGAGGTGGCGGGAATAGTCGATAGGATCTTCTGAGAAAGGAGAGCCCGCCAGTCGAACCGAAAAGAAAACGGAGGCAAATGAAACCGACCAATCCGATCGGAGCGCGCGGTTTTTTTTTTTTTTTGAAAACAAATTGAAAGGTCTTAAGAGCCCGCCAAAAAAAATCAAACCCTAAATTATAGAAGCACAATTCATGAAAGCGTGAGAGTGTGAAGCTGTGCACAGATGCGGAGTTAGGATAGGGCTAGGGTGTGGGGAAAACATGGACGGCAGAGGAGATGAAGAAAAAGCAAGGGAAGCAAGTAGTGTGAGCCGGGTGGGGAGGCGGGGTGGAGGAAAAGCGGCCTAGTGACGTTGTCCAATGAAATCACTCGGAATTTCAAGGGCGGGAAGGGTTGACTTTCCAACCAATTCATTCGGACGCAGGGCTTTTGAACGTTCCAATCAGAACGTTCTGGTCTCTATAAATAGAGGCGGCTGGGGTGGTCGTCTTCACAGTCGCTTTGGACTTCTTGGAAAGTTCGCTTCTCCTTACGTCGCCATGGCTCGTACGAAGCAGACCGCTCGTAAATCTACTGGTGGCAAGGCACCTCGCAAGCAGCTGGCTACCAAGGCTGCCCGTAAGAGCGCGCCGGCCACCGGTGGCGTGAAGAAGCCTCACCGTTACCGCCCTGGCACGGTGGCACTGCGAGAGATCCGGCGTTACCAGAAGTCGACCGAGCTGCTGATCCGCAAACTGCCCTTCCAGCGGCTGGTCCGTGAGATCGCGCAAGACTTTAAGACAGACCTGCGCTTCCAGAGCTCGGCCGTGATGGCCCTGCAGGAGGCGAGCGAAGCCTACCTGGTTGGGCTCTTTGAGGACACCAATCTGTGTGCCATCCACGCCAAGCGCGTGACGATCATGCCCAAGGATATTCAGCTAGCTCGGCGCATCCGCGGAGAGAGGGCGTAAAGTCTTGTAACCTTAGTAAACAAAGGCTCTTTTCAGAGCCACCCACTAATTCCTTAAAAGTAGCTGTGTTTGCACGTACACTACATACTCCTAAGCAGCACAAACAACACCGTGGCGTAGCGAGTAGAAAACCGGTCACTTGCTTGGTTTTCAACTCCAGCCACTCACCAACTTGGGAAAAAAACAAACTGTCCCCGTTTCCTCTTATGCCCTCCCCCTCTTCTGAACTCGTGCAGTTCACGTGACCTCGGGGGGGGGGGGGGAAGAGGGGAAGCAAGCCCAGGAGGGAGAAATCCTGAACCTGGGCCCCGCCCTCGCCTCCTTCGCTTCACTCACTTCCCTCCCCCTCCTGGGGGCTCCAGTCCCGACCGCCATATACCCCCCATAGTCGCACTTCAGCGTGGCGTGAAGTGAGTAGGTGGCAAAGTTAGGGTACGCGTCACTCGGACAACAAAATATAAACGTTGACACACGGGAGAGCTGCTGCCTCAGCGCCCCCACCCCCCACTTTAGGGACACCCACTAACTTTTTGTGAGAGCGTTTTGTGTCAGCATCTTTTTTGAGATTGTGGGGTGGCTCTGAAAAGAGCCTTTTGAGTTTTCATAGAAAAAAGACCGGATGGACTCGGGGGGGAAGGATGCTCTCCCTTCACTTCTTGGGCGCCGCCTTCTTGGGCTTGGCCGCTTTCGGTTTTGCTGCCTTGGGCTTGGCCACCTTAGCCTTTGCGGGGCTTTTGGCCACTTTCTTGGCTTTGGCCGCCTTGGGCTTCTTCGGGCTCTTGGCTGCCTTCTTGGCTCCTACGGCGGCCGGCTTCTTCACCTTCTTGGGCGTCTTCTTGACGTTCTTCTTACTGGCCGCCGCCCCAGACGCTTTCTTGGGCTTTTTGGCTGCGGCGCTCGGCTTCTTGGCCTTGGCCGACGTCGCCTTCTTGGCCTTGGCTTTACCCTCGGCGGCCGGAGCTTTCTTGTTGAGCTTGAACGAGCCCGACGCGCCGGTCCCCTTCGTCTGCACCAGGGTGCCCTTGTTCACCAGGCTCTTGAGCCCCAGCTTGATGCGGCTGTTGTTCTTCTCCACGTCGTAGCCGGCGGCCGCCAGCGCCTTCTTAAGGGCGGCCAGAGACACACCACTGCGCTCTTTGGAGGCCTCCACGGCCTTGGTGATCAGCTCCGAGATGGGCGGCCCGGCAGCCTTGCGCCGAGCTCCGCCGGCGCCTGCCGCCTTCTTCGTAGCCTTCTTCTTCACCGGCGTCTTCTCCGCGGGCGCTGGCGCGGGGGCAGCCGGCGGGGCTGGAGCCGTCTCGGACATCTCTTTACGCTCTCAAGGCCGCGAAAACCGCCAAAAGAGAGAAAGACAGCAGCAGGAGGAGGAGGAGGCACGAAGTAAACAAAAACACGACCGCACAACAGTCGCCACACTTGGCCCAGTCTGGCCCGGGCATATATATAGAGAAGGGAGCCGCGCTCTGATTGGTGCGCTCTGCCTGTGCAGCCCGCCTTCTCTCAGTCACCTACAGCCATTCTGCTCTCCTTCGCGGTTGTGTTTCTTGCCCCTGCAAAAACGGGGAAAATACAAAAAAAACCCGCACGCAGCCCCCCACTTTCTGCCCAGGACTCCAGGCAGAAGCCTTGGGGCTCGAGGGCCGTGCGTTTTCTCCCCGAAATTCCAAACCCGAGGTCCCCAGCCTTTCCCAATTCCCCCAAGTACCCGCAAAACTCAGGTCGGATTGTGGCAACTCCTCGTGTTTCCTTGAAATTAGAAAATTGCCGCTTTGCTCCCGGGACACTTTCCTCCTGGGAACGCTTCTGCACACCCTTGGCTTGTCGTCAGTACAAAACCGAAATCGTTTCTCGCCACATTTGCACCGAAATCTCATTTCTCCGTGAGGGAAGTAACACAGACTCTCCGGTGATCCCTGCATAGGCATCCATGGGAATGGGCCGCTGGAAGGAGGGTTACCTCTCCGGGACTCACACGTACTGCAGAAATCGAGAGGGCTTGGGGCCACGATCCTGGGCCTCTAAGGTCGAGCTCAGGCAATGCGACAGGTCAGAATGGCGAGGAAAACCCAGGATTGGGGCTGGGGGCGGGGCTCGACCCTTCATTTCACTTCTTTTCCATTCCCAAACTTTCCCCAGAGCTCAGCAAGTGCCAGATACCGTGTAGAGACAGTCACTGGGGTGGGGGGAGAGGAATACACAAGATACCGAGATTAACCTTAGAGCCTCTTGCCCTCGAGGGGTTTGCAATCTAGTGGGAAGGAGAAGCCTGGATCCCAGAGGAAGAGCAATCCAAATGGAGGGGGTTCTGGGGAGGTTAGCAGACATCCAACTGGAGTTTTGTGAAAGGAGCCTGGAAAGGGATCTCACAGCCAGATGGTTTAGGACCCTGAATATCAGGAGACTATGAAGCCTCTTGGCAAATGGAGTGGCACTGAAAGAAGGGAGGATTCTTCGGAATGATGCTCTCAATCCAAAGCAAACAACTCTTTCCTGGGAAAATTAGCCAGACCTTCCTGTGATGAGGTCTGCTTTTTAGATGGGAATAACTGGAGCCATTGAGACCCCTTAGCACATTCCTATGGCTACTCAGCTGTTGTGTTGTCCTGGCAGAGAAGGGAAAGAAGAGATGTACCTTCGCATAGGACTAGGCACCCTGACTGGATGCCCGGAGGAAGGCAGGCGGAAGAGTCAAAGGGTTGCAAGAGGAAGCTGTGCCATCACAAAATGCAACAAGCATCTCTTAAGCAACCACTACAAGGCTGTACCGGCTGTTCTTCAGGGAGGACTGGCACCTCAGTTGGGGGTGCCCTTGTTAGGGCTGCTCAGGGGCCTTTAGGGTCTTTTGCCACAGCTCTTCTCACTTGCCTGTACAAACAGGTGTAGCATGTGCAGTGGCTACACTCAGACAAAACTGTCTCAGCTGACTCAAGGAACCAGGCTGAGGGCCTTGAAACCTTGAGGGGTAAGTTACAAAGAGGGTTCCCCCAAGCCTGTGGGGACATCCCCGGGCAGGAAGGGCAGATGAGAGCAATTTGTTCCAATGGCCGGAAAGGCTTCAGAAGCAAGAATTGTGGGGTGCTTATAGTTAGCTCAGACTAGAAGGATGCCTGCTGGGTTGTCCACTCTAGCCCAGACCATCATCAGTCATCCTGACTTTTGTCTTGCCACTGGACTTGGGTGACTCTCAAAGGCAGAGTGAGGCCGATGGATTTGTGCAACTCTGCCTCACTTAAGCCCAATTCATGCACAAGTCAATCACCCATGATGCCATTGGTCCATTTTGAGAAAGAGGGACCACCAAATATCCCCTCTTCCCCCCCCTCCAACCCCCCACCAGGCCCAGTGCTAGGATGCTGCGACACAATATATGAATGAGTGTGGGACCAATCAGGATTCTTTTAAAGATTTCTCTGAAGAAACTGGCACTTCAAGCATCTTTGAAAAGAAAAGTGTTTTGCTTGAAAATGTTGTCAATCTCTCTCTGTTCCTACATCCAGAGCAGATTAACACGAGTTCTCCCATCCTGCCTTTGTCTCCCCTCTGTACTTTTCACCCTTAACCCAGCTTCCAGCTTGAAGTCATCTGGTCCAGGCAACCTCTTCATGTCACAGAGATGGAAAAAATTACCTTTCCAGGTTCCCAGAGGCGGATCTATTGAATGGATTGCAACACTGTCCCCTTTTTCCATGTCAGGAAACAGACAGGCAAGTGATTTTCCCAGCATATATAAGAAAGGATAGAAACAAACACATATTAGGCAACTACTACGTGCCACGCACTGCATATTGTTTCATTCAATCCTTGTAAAAACCTGCTACACTTGAGGAAACTGGGGCAGACAGATGTCAAGTGACTGGCCCCAGATCACAACACCTGGTATACCTATGAAGCTGCGGTTTGAACTTAGATCTTGACTCCATGCCTAGAACTCTATCCATCAATCTACATATGTCAACCTTTTCACTTTCTCCTAGCGATAGCTTCTCCCTCCATAAAGTTCAGAATTGCTTTCCGGAGAGGTGGGTGTTGAGTACTTCAGGACAGTGAGCCCTCCCCTCAGAACCTCCATTAGAGGGCACTCCTGTCCAGACAGCTCTTCATTTGCTCCCTGGCTGCACACTTGTGAACTTACTTCTCTGTGCTTCCTGGAGCTGGGGACCCCCTTCATTCACCCCTCATCACCCAAGGGCCCCCACCCAGACCAGGTTTCACCTCCTTGTGTATTATGTTCCCTGTTAGAAAAAGAGTAAGCTCCTTGTGGGCAAGGGCTATCCTTTGTCTTTCTTTGTAACCCCGAAGCTTAGCACTATGCCTGGCTCTTAGCAGGCAGTTGATAAATGTTTACCAGCTGAGGGATGGATTGATGCCTTCACTTGACCTGTGAAATATGAAGAAGAGGAATGGTTGTGGTTGTCTACTAAGTACTGGACAATTATGGTTTCCTGGAGGGTGGGCAGCCCCGTGGTACAATAGATAGGTCCTATTGTCAGGAACACCTGGGTTCAAAACCAACCTCTGACACTTACTAATTGTGTGATTCTTGCCATGTCACTTTAATCTTGTTTATCTCGCTTTCCTCATCTCTAAAAATGAGCTGAGCTGCAGAAATGACAAACCACTCCAACATCTTTCCAAAGAAAATGCCAAAGGAAGTCAAGAAGAGTCAGTCAACTGTTTAAAAATGGCTCAAAGCAATTGACTGGTTTGAGTCATTTTTAATCAGTTGCCTGACTCTTGCTGCAGTTTGTTTTAGTGGGCTGTTGGGTGAAGGGCTGTATCCTGTCTTTCATGTAGGTGTCCTTAAACTTTTCTATCACTGTTCCCTTTGGCAGTCTGAAGAAGTCTATACAGTCCTCAGAATAATGTTTTCAAGTACATAGGGTAAAATAATATTACAAAGGAAACCAACTATATGGAAATGCAGTTATCAAAAATATTGGGGTAGGGGAAGGTCAAGGACCCCACTTTGAAATGGCAAAAACCATTTGAAGACGACCTGACCTAAAAAAATCTCCCCATCCTCTCCCTAAATTCCAAAGAGCTGATTAAAACTACTTGCACTCACTGTGATATGTAACTTGAAGATGGAGCAAGATTGCCCTAATGAGGAACTGATCTGATTAAAATCAACATCGATCAACTTGTGGATTGGGTCAGAAGCAAAGTGGAGGTAGTCGGGAGAGGAAGATGGCCTTCGGACTCGGGAGGGAAGGTAAGCAAGGGAAGAAAGGACTTAGAAGTCGAGTTTATTTTATTAGTGCAAAACCCTTTCAGAGATTCACTGCCACCTTCAGTAATGACGCATAGGCAACAGAAAATTTCCAAGACATACCATCATATCACCACCACAGCGCTCCTTCCATTCGTCCCTTGATAACATATTAGAACGAAAAATGAAGAATAAAGCTTCTTTTCGTGAAAAGAAACATCCATCCTTTCTTTCGAGTACAATAAAAATCAATTGGGAAAAGGGGCGCGTTTGTTGGGCAGGATTGTGTCTCCGCTCCGTCCTGTCCTATGAGAAGGGACCTGAGGCCCTGAGGGAGGCGGAGCCGCTGCTGTATGTCCCACCCACACCCACCCCAACCCCGTGCCTTTCGGTTCTCAAAGAGGTCCGCCTTTACTCTATATAACTGTCTCACTAGCGGGAACTCGACTATTCGTGCTAGGTCGTTTTCCTTGTTCTCCTTAGTCATGTCTGGCAGAGGCAAAGGCGGGAAAGGTCTGGGCAAAGGTGGCGCCAAGCGGCATCGGAAGGTCCTTCGAGATAACATCCAGGGGATCACCAAGCCCGCCATCCGCCGTTTGGCTCGGCGCGGCGGCGTGAAGCGTATTTCAGGGCTCATCTACGAGGAGACTCGCGGAGTCCTGAAAGTGTTCCTGGAGAACGTGATCCGGGACGCCGTCACTTACACGGAGCACGCCAAGAGAAAGACCGTCACCGCCATGGACGTGGTCTACGCTCTCAAACGCCAGGGCCGCACTCTGTACGGTTTTGGCGGCTAAAACGCCTCTCTGTGGCGTGCTTTGTTCGCGCCTGCTCTCCCAAAGGCCCTTTTCAGGGCCACCCACGTTCTCACTTAAAAGAGCTGTGCTTGATTTCTCTTTAGAAAGTGGTCGGCTTACCTTACAATAGGCGAGTTTCAACCACCTGTTAACAGTCCCTGATATGCTAGTTTAAAGGGCAAATTGGGTGAAAGACCAGCCAAAAGTATTTTCAATACAAGTGCAAAGTCCAAACTGAGGACGGGTTTTCCTGTGGTTCGGTGTTCCTGTTACATGCTGAATCGATTTATCGAACACACTCAAAATCATTTCTCCTCATGCAGGCGTGGGTAAGCCTTACAAGTAAATAAACTTCGTTGTCCACATTACATTACCAGCTCTTCGGTTCAGTTCGATTATCAGATCATAAGTAGGGCCTAATATTTTATGTACTGTATGGGTTTAGTTCTCCAGGGTCACATAGGCCACAAGTAAGTCAGAATTTAAACCCAGGTTCTCTGTGTACTTTTTCATTTATACTATGTTGCCTTTTCTGGGAACCTTAACACATGCTTAGGGAACAAGGGACTCTTTGGCCGAGGGAATCGAACACCATGCTAAGGTTATAAGAGGCCTCGCTTGACAGGACTGACGAAAAGACTACGTTGGGAGGGGAATAATACTTGATTCTCTGGTTTATCCAGAGGATACTATATGCCATAGGAGAATTAGTTGAAGGAACTAGTTTCCAGAAGAAGAAAAAGACGAAATCGTACAAAGTTGAAATTGTTGATAATGTCTATCTTCAAATATTTTAAGGGCTGTCTGGGTGGCTCTGATTCTAGGAGTTCATGTGTGAGCCCAGGGCTCTCCAGCCTCTAAAACTGACAGCCTCAGCCACTGGCATTATCTCACTATGGTACCTGTGTCATGTGAACCTTCCAGATAGGCTACTGTAGCCCCACTTGAAGTCATCCTCTCACGTTCCCAGGAAGAAGCTCTATGGAGCCTCAGATTCCTAGTGGATGGACACTTTTCTTGCCTTGTTGTCTCAATATCCCTCTATATCTCAGATACTTCAAGTTTCATGTCTGCCTTGTAAGACTTAGGGCAGATAACATTTATCTCTGTGATATCCCTAAGATAGCTTGGCTTAGCAAAAAAAAAAATGTCACTTGTGATTTTTTTAAACTTTATTTGGATAATAAATGATATAAATAAATAAATCTAATGATCAACAGTGCTTGCAAGAAAATTGGAGAGCAGGTCTGCAACTTTTAAACTTTAGTCTTTGGAGGAAGGCAATGGCCGCCAGGATGTACAACAAATAGTTTCTATGCACATTACCCACTTGTGTCTTCTTGAGTTTCAGGAAATAAATGTATCTCCCAATATGTGGGCCTCTTTTAGCCTCACCTCTAGATGCCCCTCTCTTCAAGTGACTCTATTTCTCAATAGGGTCATTTCCTCTACAAAAGAAAAAGCACCTCTATTCTAGAGAATACAAAGGAGGAGTTTGAGGGGAAATTCACACTCTGGGACCTTGAGTTCTATCATTGAATGAAAATATCTACATATGTAGAGTTTTCAGATTTGCAAAGTGCCTTATGTCTTGGTCTTGGACAACCTTAGGGGTAGGTGTGGGGGACCAAGGGGTTAAACCCCTTCCTCTGTCCTGTCAATTCACAAAGAAGACATCACCTTGGGTATAATGACGTGAAAGCATAGAGAAAACTCCCTCCCTGATTCCAGAGGCCAGGCTCTAATCAAAATCATTTTTGTTGACCATTTGCTTCCCTTAATGAACTACCCTGGTAGAGAGTAGACAAATATGCACATTGTTTCTGGCTGAGGGGGTGGAACAGCAGAAGTGTCTGAGGTCAGATTTGAAGCTAGGACCTCCCATCTCTAGGCCTGGCTCTCAGTCCGCTGAGCCACCCAACTGCCCCCGTGGGCCTTCATTCTCAATGACCTCTAAGTCACATCTTTCTGTGAGGAATAGAATCAGCCTTACTCAGATTCTTTCTTAAAAAATCAGGGCTTGATCTTTTCTGGAATTAATTCTCCCCACACTGGCTTTCAAAGCCTCACACCTTCCTTCATCCTCATCTGCAAAATGAGAGTTGGAATATATGGCCTCTAAAATCCCTGCCATCTTTACTCTCATAAATCCCTAGAATTAGTCTTTCCCCCAAATGGACAAGAATGGCCAATAATGGTGGTTCTTTCAAGAAACAGGAGATATTGACAGAGGAAGGGCAGGTTAAAGTAGCAAAAAAAAAAAATAGTAACACGTTTAGGAAAGCTTCTGCTCCAGATGCCTAGGAGACATATTGTCCAGGGGGAGAATGTAGCCAGTCATGTGGACTAGATTTCAGAAGAGAAGTTAGATCTAGGAAACCTCAAACCTATGCAGCAGCTCCACTGCCCACTTCTAACTAATCCATCTCTCTTCCACTGCCAACAATACAGACTCTTAACATCACCTACCTTGACTATTGTTTGAGTGCCTCCAAGTACCCATTCTGTTCCTTGAGCCATCAAAACCACCAAGATCTCTAAAAGTCCATAGGAAATGGTCAGATTTTGCCTTTTAGGTTGATATTCTTGGCCTCACAGGGGAAAACATGTGCTAATCATGAAGCTTCCTAGCAAGTGATTGCTAAATCAATCAATCTGTATTTCTAGGAGATATGATTCCCCAAAACAATAAAGAGTGCCTTATTTTACTTGCTTTAATATGCTTAGAAGCCACATTGAGTTGTAAAATGAAAAGTCTATTGTTGTGAATCACCTTACTCCCTGACAATGTCCAAAATGAATGAGATATTCATATGCTTTTATATAGGAACCTATGCTAATTTTAGAGGTCTTGCCACAGGACAAATGGAAAGAGTTCCCACTTTCTTCTCACAAGCTTACAATGGAGTGTATGCAACTGAGCTTCCTGGATCCATGAAGAAACAAAGTTCCCAATTTTACCTTCTGCAACTGGGAAATAAGGATGGGGAGAATTTCAAGTCAGACAAAGCCTACCAAGAATCGTAGTGCCAAGCTACTTGAGCATGCTTCAAAGAGAAACTAATATCTAGAGCATCCCAGTTCCTATGCCATCCTTACTTGCCTATACTCTCCCCACATCCCTCCCAATTTCACTTCTCCCCAACCATTCGATCCTCACTTACCCAGACCTCAGGCCCTGGGCGAGGAAGTTGTCAGTCCTAAGGGACAAGTAAGGGTTACTGGTCAGGAAACATGTTACTGCCCAAAAGTTTTGCAGTATTTTTGGCCAAGGTGCCCTCTGAGGAGTGTGGCTTCCAAGCAAGAACAGCTTCAGCATAATTTATTTGGCTATCAGGTAAAGCTGTCATCATTCATGTTGGTTACACTCTCCAGATTCCTCTTCCCTCCCTCTTCCCTCAAGCACCTTACAATAATGCCTTCTTTTATTATACCAATCCTGTGCTACCATCAAGGGTCAACTCCAGTGCTGCCCAGTCCAAGAATCCTTTGAATTATTCCAGCCCACATTCTCCTCTCCCTTCCCTCCCTTCTCTGAACTTCTTATTACCCTTGTTGTCAATGGTATTCTACTAAGAACTTAATGTTTCTGCTCAACATGAGTTGGCCTTATCTCCCCATTTAGTTGTTGTTCTTATTGTTTAGGGTTTGAGGATGCTATAGTCCACATTTATAACATCATTCAACATATAACAACATTCTGTATTATTCTCCAGGAAGGAAAGTATAACCAGAAAAAGGGCTGGGACCCCTAAAAATTGAAATTGAGATTCTCCTTGTGCCTTCCATACACAAAAAGAAAAAAGCATGCATCACCATGGAAAGATCTTGAATGGAGGATTTATGGGAAAACAGTGACATGAATCAAAAGATGGAGAAGGAATATATGTGTATGTGTGTATGTACATTCAAGAGAGAAAGACTGAGACCTTCCTTCTTTGATGAAGAAATCACAGAAAGTGTGAGTTTTCTTTTTGGAGCAAAATTGTATATCTATCATAAGAATTATGGTAGAGACATTAATCGGTACCAAAAAGGTTTGGTGGTTACTGCTTTGTAGTATAGCAATATTTCTATCATTAATTAGTCAATTGATTTGGAATCCCCACCCTCTTCCATGTCTCATAGAATTCAGTGACTTTTCTCCCTAGCAAGGCTAACCCACTAACTGCAACCTATCTCCGCCAACAAACTGTCCACCTCTCCATCATTTCCCTCTCTGTTATCGTTCCTTTTAAGCAGTTGCTCATACCTGTTTTCAAATCAAGACTAACTGAATATTAAAGCTACTCTCATGTAATTTATTAATGTAATCAACAGTAGCAGTTAGATCCTAAATAATTATTTGCAGTGTTTTAGCCATGAGAAAGATCACAGCCAAAGGCTCCTCTAACTCTCACTACAGCTGCAGATGGTCTTTCCTTACTTCTGTAAACACAGTTCCACCATTCAGTGGAACTCAAGGTACAGGCAAAGTCCCTTAGAATTTTCTTTAGTCTGTTGGAAAGATTTAAAGGTTGACAGCTCCATCCTAAAAGAAGAAAGCTCTTTCCATCTTCTTTGTCTCTGTTGTCTACAGTTTATTTCAAACCATAACTCCTTAGAACATTTTCTCTCGAGACTTGCCACTCACAGAATTAGTTTTTAACATGATCACCTTCTGTTGTCATTCCACCTCTTACTCTGTCTTCCAACCCTTCATCCTTACTCTGATCTCCAATTCCTAAGCCCAGCACCCCAACATCCCTAGCTATACTCTCCTCCTTTCCTTATCTTGACCCTTTGGGGAACCAGTTCAACTCCTTGTTCCTCTCTCTTTAGTCTCTTCTCCCTTATCATATCATTGATTTTGCCCTGCTAAACCTCAACCTTAGATTACTCCCATTATTCACCGTGTTAGATCCTGTGTCCTTGCTGCTGAATTAAGATGGAGAAAATCATAAAAACTGTGTTCACTGAGTCCATCATAAATTTAACTTCATTTATTTAGAATATTTTTCCAGGGTTACATGATTTGTGATTTTTCCCACCCCTCTTTCTCGCCCTCCCCTCCCCCCCCCATACAGAGCTGACAAGCAATTCCACTGGGTTCTACATGTATCATTGTTCAAAACCTATTTCCACATTATTAATATTTCAATAGAGTGATCAATTAAAGTCAACATCCCCAATCATATCCCCATTGAACCATGTGATCAATCATATGTTTTCTTCTGCATTTTGTGAATCTTAAAACTGCTCAAACTCTACCTGAAAACATCCGGTTAAGGTTATTCCCATTTAAACAATGGAGGTACTTGATCAGGAATGTATTGGGAACTTTAAAATTACTCCTTAGGCATACTTTAGGAGAAGATAAAGTTGTAAACTCCTTACTGGACAATGAAAAAGTTCTTAACCCATACTTATAGTGAGGCAAAAGCCCTTAAGCTAGGTCTATTTTTAGGTCTAATACAAAAGGGTGCTAAGTACCTATGAAGGTCAAATCAGTCACTAAAAGGGCAAGCTTAGCAAAGAGAGGTGAAATACTCAGAAGTTTTAGTCTACCCAGAGAAGGTGATAACAAGATGCGAATTAAGAATGGTCAGTCCTTTGGAAAACGTCTGCTGTGATTGGTAGATGTGAAAATTTAGGGGAGGTGACACAAGAGAAATTTCTCTTTAAAAGGAGCTGTCTGAACCAGTTGAGCGGAATTCAATTTAATTCAGCTTTGGTAGCTGAGTTGGAGCTCGGACTAGTTGGAGTAGGACTAGTTGGAGTAGCTGGGTCTCTGAACACTAGAGTTTTGCTTGGAAAGATCTTGTGGTCAGTGATTAGAGACTGACTTAGTTTCTCTCCTTAAAGAGAAAAGGCCTAGTGGCCTAGGCCCTAGCCTTTTCCTATTATTTCCTCTGTCTGTCTGTCTGTCTGTCTCTCTCTCTCTCTCCCCCCTTCCTTAATTCCTTCATTTGTATTAATTAAAATCTCCATAAAACCCAGCTGACTTGGGTATTTCATATTTGGGAATTTTTCCCATGGTGATCACTTTTCTTTTTTTTAATTTAAATCAAGACATTAAAAATTATCTTTACAGTTTGGGCAATTCACAGTCTTGAAACCATAATTTCTTGGTCACAGTTTCTAATCTCACAGTTCTTTCTCTGGATGTGGATAGCGTTCTTTCTCATAAGTCCCTCAAAATTGTCCTGGATCATTGCATTGCTGCCATTAGAGAAGTCCATTACATTCGGTCTCTGTGTACAATGGTCTCCTGGTTCTGCTCCTTTCCTTCTGCATCAATTCCTGAAGGTCTTTCCAGGTTCACATGGAATTCCTCCAGTTCATTATTCCTTTCACCACAATAGTATTCCATCTGATCCCGTGTCTTCAAATTGTGCTTATCAAAGGAGGCTGCTCTCAAGGCTTGAGGTTGATAACCCGGAGTCTGGCTTTATTGTGAGACTGGCCCTCTCTCAATAAACCTATTTCTTTTTGACTTGGGAGACTTGATTTTATTTCCACCACACTAAGCAGTGCTCCCCACTTTTCCACCACCTTCCATTCTTATACTTTTGAAAATTATATTTTTTTATTTATTTTATTAAATATATCCCAATTCCTTAAAAAAATTTTTTTTTAACATTCATCTTTTAAAATGCTGAGTTCCAAATTCTCTTCCTCCTGCCAGTCTCCCATCCACTGAGAAACCAAACAATACATCAATTATACACATTCTTATGCTTTTCTAACCCCCTATCCTCGAGTATCTCCCAACACTGGCCTTCTTTTATCCCTCATACATAACACTTCATTTTCCAACTTTAGACATTTGCCTAGCCTTTTCTCCCTTCTCATCTCGGCCTCCTGTCTTCCCCTTCTTTCAAGTCCCAGCAAAAATCTCTACCTTCTTTTTATAAAAAGCCTTCCTCAAACCCCCTTAATAAGTAGGTTTGGGCTCTGTTGATTATCTACAGTTTACATTATGTATAACGATTACTTATGCTGTTTAGTAGAAATGTCTATGTTATTCTCTGTACATTCAAACAGACCTAGTCTGTTCACTCTTTGTGAAAGCAAAACACCCTACAAAACTTGTTAGAGTGAGAATACCTAGTAGCCGGCATTCTGCTACTTCTCTGACTGAGCCTACTTATCTTCTTGTCCTATTGGGTGAGTTTACAATTCCATTTGATTTACCTCTACCAAGTGTCAAGGATCTATAGGGGGAATTTCTATAGAGGGAATAAAATAGGCCCTTTGGAATAAGGACCCTGAAATGGCCTGAACCCCTGCGGGGATCCCCTGGGAATCTCTAGAACAGAGGTATCAAACGCTCTGCCAGAGGTATCAAATGCTCTCATAATTGGCCACAAGAGTGTAGGTAGCCCAACAAGATTAAAATGTCATTGGAAACAATTTGACAAATTAAGTTAAAATTAGTTCATTTAAATTTTAAATAAATTAAAACATTTCACAAATTTTTAAAAATACATTACAACTTGGATAATAACATTGTGGTTTTCTAGGCCAATATGTGGCCAGCATTTCTATACGAGTCTGACACAGGTATCCCCTGTGTAGAAAGGAACTCTTTTTGGTCCAGACCCCAGCTGTATGGCCTTGTGCACTGAGTTTGGAAGAGTTTCCACTCAGGACAGATTTTCTCATCTGGAGGAAAGGAGTAACACCTACTCGGGGCCCCACATCCTAAACCCCTGTAGTTTGTGAAGCTCGGTTGAATCTGCAAAGCTTTCGCATGGGGTTGTAATCGCTCACACAGCACCGGATGTTTTGAGACTTGAACACGTGGCACAGCGGAAGGGAAAGGCCTTTGCTTCTGCATTTGGGACAAGGTTGGGTCACCTCTGACTCTTCTCCAGGCTCAGCCAGTTTCAAACAGGGGGTGTGCCACAGGCCTTGGAGCAGGCCCAGACGGCCTAAGGCAGAGGCTTTTCTGCTCCCCCTCCCCTTCCCCGGGGGTGGGAGGAGCCTCCTCTGATTGGCTGCCAGCCCGAGGCAGCCGCTGGCTCTTTCCTGCTGCATCCAGAGGATGGGAATCACACGCGGAGCACTCGGCCTGCCCTGAGTTGGGAGGGTCCATACTCCCCCTCCTGGCTCTGACAAAGAGGCCGGGAGAACCTCTGGTCTGTTTCACTTCTCCGTTTCAGGGACCTCAGAGGCACGTAGCTGCCAGCCAGCCATCAGGGAAGCACCAGGCAAGCTTGGGTGACCGGACCCCGACCTGAGGGGGACTTTTAGACTTGAACCTGGGACTGTGATCTGTAGGAACGGAGGGAAGCTACGCACCCAATTCCTTTCCTATGGGGGGGGGGGGGGAATGAAGCCCTACATTCTCTCGAAGAAAAATCTTGCATATTTGTTAATATGCCTTTAAAGTAAATATTCTTCTGTAAAAGCTAATCGGCTGTGGTTTAGTGGAAATGAGAACAACACAAGGCAGAGGCTGGAGCCACTGGGAGAGAGCCTACACCGCAAAACTCCTCTTGAGTTTTCTAGAGAATCCTAGAGGGTAGGTGAAATGTAGCATACCTGATCTTCCGGTAATGGAGTCAGTGTTACATAGGATATATTTTCAAAGAAAAACAAGTTTTACATTATAGAGATTGCTATTTTACTCCCGGGCCTCTTCTATTCTACCATGTTTACAGAAATGCTCATTTTATTTGAGGTTAAGCACAAATTAAATTAAACTGAAAACAAAAATCCTTCTCTTCCTTCAGAGCCCAGCTTGGAGGCCATTTCTTCTCTGATCTCCTCCCTCCAGCCCTTACCCCTAAGCAGAAATTATCTTTTCCTCCCTCCTCTCCACCCTCATCTCTCCTAACTTTCTAGAATGAGAACCAAATTATATGGGGCATGTCAAGTAGTACTTTATAAACCAGGAGGCCCTATGCAATAACGATGTAAAATAAAATGTAAATCATAACCATTGCTATTGTTACACAGAGGACTGAAAAGTAGTGTTGGGAAAGAAATAAAGGGCATTTGGAGATTCTGCAATGGAATAGATAGAGAGGAATTCAAGAAGTATTCAGAGAGAGAGAAAAGTCCAAACCTGAGATGGGAATCACTGTAGGGAGATCTGAAGGAAAGAGAATTCAGAAACGTATTGGGGGCAAAGTATGAGGGGCACAACTAACAAGAATGAGGCTGATTTCATCATGCCTAGGAAACTCATTATTGGGAAAACTTCTTCATCCTGCAAGTTCCCACCAGCTTTGGTAATCTGCTTTATCATTATCCTTTGCCCCTTGAACTTGTGAAGATTGGATTTAGCTATTTCCTGATTGTAACAATGAAGATATTTAGTTTAACAAAATCAGGAATATCTTGGGAACTTTAAATTACTCCACCCTACTTAGACTTGTAATCTCCTGATTGAACAATGAAGATACTCAACTCTTACCTTATAGTGAAGCTAGAACTTTAAACTAAATCTGTTTTAAGATCATAGGTAACTATAAAGGTTAAATTAATCACAAAAAGTTTAAGTGACTCACAAAAGGTGAACTTAACAAAGAAGTGTTAAGTAACTCTAAAGATATAATCTAATCAAAAGATGAGAACTAAAAGTATGGGCAGTCCTGGAGAAAAGCCTTTGATGTGATTGGTAGATGTGAAAATTTAGAGGAGACACAAGGGTGAAAGATCTATATATTGGGGTCACTTCCTCTCTCTGGCACCTTTGGCGGTGGAAGAGTTGGCTGATAGCAGCGTGCCGGGCCTTTCAGCATCTTAGCATGGCTACAAGCTATTGTCTGGTTCTGTGGTGAGTTTCTGGCTGAGTTTTCCTCCTTTACTTTCCAACTTTATCCTCTTAGAAGCCTCTAATCTTCTTCAGAGACCTAGAGGCGGGGAATTTTAAACTCCCCCTGGCACAGGCCAGGCAGGAGAAATCCTATATCCTCTTCCCTCCTTCTCCTTAAATTCCTTCCCTCTATATTAATTAAATTACCATAAATTTCCATACTGACGGGTATTTTATTTGAGATTTTCCTTTAGCGACCAATTAATTCCAGATTTAAGTCACAACCCTAAATTATCTTTACAAACTGAAGGGAGGAGCCATGGCCTAAAAACCTCCATTTAAGAAGAGCTCGGCTGGGAACATCTCATTTATAATCTGGCTGCACCACTCTGGGGCTTTCCCACCATGCCACCATGCCTGGTGTCTTCTCTCCCCACCCATTTTGCTCCCTACCTCACTTTTTAATTTCCTTTAATATTTTATTTCTCTGTATACAATTGTAAGATCCTTGAGAGAAGAGCCTGTCTTTTTTCATATTTATATCCCCAGAGCTTAGCACAGGATTGGCACATGGTAGGAGCTTAATAAATGTTTATTGACTATATTGTGATTCAAATTCTCTGGAGACTGTATATTAATTTATAATTATCTATCAAATAATAAAAGTTAGATTTGGAGAAGAAAAGCACATAGTTCTAGTTAATCTTGAGTTTGTAGTGCTAGCCCAAAGAGGCTGAGCCAGAGTCAAAAGGGCCACACCCTGCTTCCTAGCCAAAGCCAGCATGCCAGCCAAGTCCCCAGACCAAGTGCCAAGAGCCAAAGAGTCCTTTTCAATCCCTCAATTCCCTCTTTTATAATGAAAGTGTGGTCACTCCTTCTGCGTCTCCCTGGTTGGACAGACTTGACCTCAAACCCAGGTCAGAGACCAGTCTTCTGGATCCAGGAACAAGAGGTAAGCATCTTCCCAAATGCCAGGGAGATCTTCCCATAATAGATATATGCACCTAATCAAAGGAAGAAGCTGTTTCAAAACTATCCTTTCCAAAAAGAAAAAGGGTACAATTTACATTAATTTCACACACTATCGAGAGCATTTTTGTATGTAAAATGAGGATTAATTGACTGACCTGTGCAATGCCATACATTTATTTCCTTTGCTTTTATTCTCCAGTAGCAACATTCATTTTTGGAGGAAAAAAAAAACATCTCCCTCTACTTTTTTCCTTTCCCACAAACTTAAGTACTCCCACTTTTGAGGATATACTCCATTTCCTTCCCTAACTGCCCCTGAGGTTCAATTTTAAAAACTAAAGAACCTCACCAGTATTCCACTATTCCTTTTTGAGAATTTAGTTGTAGATTTGACACCCTAAGAAAGTATATGTACATTTTGCTGCTTTTCATTGTCATAGGTGACATATAATGTTGGGTTTTTTAAAGTTTAAATAGCAATAGCAATATTACCAAATCATTCCATATTGATCATATATTTTTATGGAAAATGTAGAGTACAAGAGATAACAATAATGTGCTCATTCTTCTTTCCAAGGCACTAGCACGGTTTATAGTAAAATGTTCTAATTTCCTAAGACAAGATCTCCCAAATATCAACTGGACATTTTCAGAGGTAAAGTTTGAATCTTTCCCTTTGCAAAATTTTCCCTTTCACCCTTTGAGATTTATCACTGGGCCCCCAAAGCCTCTCCTTTTACACCATGGAAATTCCCTCACCACCAAGGTTTCCTTCTGTCCTAATACTGACGACTCACTCAAATTTTCTGGACCTTAACCATCTTGTTTTTCAGATGTTTCCTAGGGACCCAGACCAGAACCCGTCTACCTTGCAGTTAGAACCCAGAAACTTGGTCTACTGGAAAAAAACAACTGTGCCAGAATGCCCTGAAATCCAGTGGAAAGAAGCCTAGCAAGGCCTCCTTACTAACTCCTCCACCAAAAAGATAAAGGGAGTGACAGCCCCAACCCACAAGCTGACAGCTCAACCTACTACTAGTCATTTCAAATTCCACCTGACCCAGAAAAAAAAGCAGACAACATGAGGAGTAGACCACTTCCCCAAGATGCTGGGCATGGGCTGAGTCTCTCTGGTCCAAGGATCAGCAGCTCATAGAACTCCCTGACTACGCCTTTGGTCAGCATTGATAGAACTCATCTTGACCAAAAGGGGAAGAATGTTAAAAGAAGTTATGAGAAGGGCCTTCTTTGACCTCACTGACCTCATGATTGGAACAGGTCTTGTGATATCTCTGGAAATTTACTGTACCTGGATGGATCTGATCAGATCCACATCTGAAGTTCCTTGATTTGATCAGATGTTGATCATGCCTTCCTTTTGCTGTCCCTCCCAAGCATTCTTCCCTGTTGAAATATATTTAAACTCTACCCCTCTACTCCCTTCTGCCCCACTTCCAGCACTCCTGCATTCTGGTATTGTGTACTGACCTTGAATTGAAATTCCTTTGACTCAGTTAAAGACTCTTATTGTTGCTACTTTGGTAATCCACTTTATTTCAGATTGATACTAGCCAAGGGTCAAACTATGATGCTGGGAAAAAAATGTGCAATCCTATAGTTCACATGAACTGGTGACTGAACCCATGAGTCCCAGGATGAGCCAAAAATTGGGACCCTGATCATTAAATTCAACTTCTAGATGGAAGATGTCTGAACTTGGATGGTACTTCTGTCAAATATTTTGCAACCACTGAAGCCTACTGCTCCAAATATGAAAATGCATACTCTTCAAGGGAAGAAAAAGAATTTTCCTTGAAGCCTGTCTGCCAGTCAGAGGAGCAAGGCTCTACAATCACTAGAGTCCAAAGTAAGGCTGTATAATAAAGGGTGATGAGGAGGAGGGCAGAAGATTACAATTCCAAGAAGAGAATAGAAGTGTTCAAAATAAAAACAAAGAATGTCTGAATATTTGTAGAGGAAAGGTGTGAAATATAAATTAGGGAAGAATATAGGATTCCTGATTCCTAAGTAATGAAAGAATAAGGAATAAGAGACCTGAGAGTAAGGAATAAGATTCCTGCAATGGAATAGAGACAGAAAAACCAGACACTAAGGTGGGGATCACTGTGGGAAGGAAAGAGGATTCAGAAAAGATGGTCAAGGTATAGGGGGCCACAGCCAACAAGAATGGGGCTGACTTCTGTAATAATGAAAATTTGGGGGGGGAAACTGAGGCAGGTAGAAATTAGTTTCTCTCTGCAAGGAGTATTATATTTTTATGAGGTTTATTAAAGATTAAGAGCTTAAGAAAATACAAGTAAGAGAAGCACGTGTCTAGGCCCAGAGAGCCTATTCAGGACCACTCACATCTTGCCTGCTAGGTGGAGAGCTGTGTGTGCTCTGAAGCGGAAGTAGGAAAAGAACCCCAGTAGCCTTTACAATCAGGTTAAATAGAAATTTTTTACCTTGCCCAGTTGGGAATCTCAGTGGGATTAGAGGGCATTCTGGGAGCTAGCAAGGACTCCGGGAGATTGGAGTCGTGGATTCAAATCTTCATTTTTTACACTTCACCATGTTCCAGGAAAAGCCTCATTTTTCTGCAAGTTCTTACCAGCTTTGGTAAATGACCCTTTGCCTCTCTAATTGGAAGGTGGCCATGACTTCAAAAACTTCCATTTAAGGGACATCTGGGTAGCTCAGTGGATTGAGAGCCAGGCCTAGAGAGGGGAGGTCATAGGTTCAAATCTGGCCTCAGACACTTCCCTGTGTGACCCTGGGCAAGTCACTTAACTCACATTGCCTAGCCATTACCACTCTTCTGCCTTGGAACCAATACAACTGTATTGAATGTATTGAAACAAAACAAAACATCCATTTAAGAAAGGATCTTAGCTCAGTACATCTTAATTGTAATCTGACCATACCACTCTGGGATTTTCCCACCATGCCACCACATCTGGTACCTTCTCTCCCCAATAATACTTTTCAGCTTCCTTTTATGTTTTGTTTTCCTGCATTAGATGGTACGATCCTTGAGGGAAAGGACTGTCTTTTTTTCATATTTGTATCCTCAGAGCTTAGCATAGCTCCTGGCATACAGCAGGAACTTAATAAATGTTTATGACTATTAATTGAATAGTGGTATGTAGAATGAAGATTAACCAACTGACCTTTCCCAGTCCATCTTTTTTCCAATTAGGGCTAACCACCTGAAATTTCCTCCTAGTTACCTTGCAAATATCTTATATATGCACATTCATTTACATACTGTCTTCTATTAGAAAATAAACTCCAGGGAGAAGCTGGGTAGCTCAGTGGATTGAGAGCCAGGCCTAGAGATAGGAGGTTCTGGGTTCAAATCAGACCTAGGATGCTTATTGGCTATATGACCCTGGGCAAGTCACTTAACCCCCATTGCCTAGCTCTTACCACTCTTCTATCTTAGAACCAATACATAGTATTGATTCTAAAGTAGAAGGTAAGGGTTAAAAAAAAAAAAAAGAAAGTGAACTCCTCAAGGGCAGGGACAGCTAACATTAATATTAACATTTAACATTTACTAGGTGATGTGTGTAAAAGTTAGACTTTAACTTTGATTCTCCTTACCCTATTTTCTGCCAACCTTTACTTTCCTTTGACACATGATGTCCCTCCCAAGGAAAATCTAGTTTACTTCTTTCCCCATTAGCTTTGTCTTTCTGCCCATAGTGAGTCAATGAAAGGGCTGAGATGATCCTCTTCCACAAAGGAAAGGGTCTGAACATAATTCAATCTGACATGCCCCAGAATTTAAAGCTGAAAGGGAATTTATTTAGTTCTGTCATTTCATGTTAAAAATTAAGATACTAAAGCTCAAGAGAAGTGAATTCAACACAACTCTTAGTAAGCACTGATTCATTATTTATTTAGTAAGTTAATCAATATGCTAGACATAAGAGGAGATAAAAAGTTTAGGTAAAGCATCATCCCTACCCATTGCCAACTTCAAGTGGAGTAGCATAACTAGGCTCTGCAAGGAAATCAGAATCTCTCAGGGAGAAAAGCCTCTTCAGTCTCTGCCTGTTAGAAAATGTGAAAATGGAAGAAGGGAGGAAGTCTTGCAAAGGTTAACTAGAATATTTGTACTAAGAGCTTAACCCAACTCTTCCAGAAGGTCCTAACTGCAAAATTTTACAGATAAGAGTCAGTAGCATGGAATTGTTGAAAGAAAGAGGAAAGGGGGGGGAGGGGTGAAGAATGCAGGAAACACCTGAATCCTTTGAGAAAGGAATGTATGTGTATAAAAGCCAAACAACTGATTAGTTTTGATAGCTGTGTGGTAGTGTCCCTGTGTGCTGAAAGGTTAGAGATATACCTACAAATATTTCATCCTTTTTCCCTAGTGGAATATCATAGCCATTGAACTTCTGTAATCAAAATTGACTACCTTTCACCAGCTGAAAGACTTGGGGGATTTAAATATTCTTTCATTATTGTATCCTTTTTCTCCCCAAATCTTGTACTTTTTAAAATTCCCTAACCTAAGCTTCTTCCAGGGATCTTTTTGTTTCTCTTAGCTTTTCCTCAGGAAATGCTTTCCCTGAGAGAGAGGGAGGGAGGAAAGGAAGGAAGCAGAGAGGCAGAGAGTTCTAGTGTGTGACAGATTCTGGCCAAGGATCAAACTATGATGCTGAAAAAGAATGTTGAATCCCATAACTCACAGATAAGTGAAAAGCTTGTGGCTGAACCCAATAAGGAGTTCCAGGATGAGCCAAATATAAGGACTCAGAACACTGAAACCAGTTTCTATATAGATGATGTCCTTACTTGGGTGGTACCTCTGCCAAATCTTTTGTCTCCACAGGAGCCTACTCCCCTATAATCAGAAGCATAATCTTCAAGGGGAAAAAAAACCAAACACCTCTTTGAAGCTTATCTATCAGCTATTCAACCTATTTTTCACCCAAGTATTATGACATGCTGTGATGGATCTAGACCTGGGCGTCTATATCAAATACTGGCTGGATGGCTCACTATTCGACCTTCGCCACCTGACTGCAAAAACAAAGACAACAGAGAGACTCATTCTGGAAGCTCTCTTTGCAGATGACTGTGCTCTCATGGCCCACCAAGAAAATCATCTTCAAATCATTGGAGACAGGTTTTCCACCGCAACAAAACTGTTTGGCCTGACTATCAGCCTCAGCAAAACAGAGGTGCTGTTCCAGCCTGCACCAGGGAGGCCAACTAACCAGCCGTGCATTATAATCGATGGCACGCAGCTTTCTAACGTCAACACTTGGGTAGCACCATCGCCAAGGACAGGAGCCTAGACCACAAGATTAATGCCAGGATCCAAAAGGCCAGCCAGGCACTCTGGTGGCTGCGCTCCAAAGTCCTCTAACACAGTGGTGTAAGCACTGCGACGAAGCTCAAAGTGTATAACACAGTGGTCCTCAGCTCGCTCCTGTAAGGTTGCGAGACATGGACACTGTACCGGAAGCACATGAAACAGTTGGAGCAATTCCACCAATGCTCCCTCCGGTCAATCATGAGGATCCGATGGCAGGACCAAATCACCAATCAGGAAGTCCTCGACAGAGCCAACTCCACCAGCATAGAAGTCATGGTCCTCAAAACCCAGCTACGATGGTCTGGACACGTCATCCGCATGGACCCACAGAGAATACCAAGACAGGTATTCTATAGTGAACTGTCAGCTGGACTCAGGAAACAAGGCCGACCAAAGAAATGATACAAGGATCAGCTAAAGTCAAACTTGAAGTGGGCTGGCATTACACCAAAGCAACTAGAACTTGCTGCCTCTGTCAGAAGCAGCTGGTGAACCTACATTAACCATGCCTCCATCACCTTTGAAGATGAGCAACGTCGACGTCTTGCCGCTGCGCGTGAACGCCGACACCAGGCCACAACCGCACCTCCATTGGTGTTCCATGCCCCATGTGCCACAAACTTTGCACCTCAGTCTTTGGACTCCAAAGTCATATGAGGGTACACTGTAGATGATAATGCACAAAGACAATAGTCATTCTCGGTCACCGAGAGACTACCACTGATCAGCTAAAGGAGGAAGGCTCTACAACCAATTAAGAGTCCAAAGTAAGGTTGTGTGATAAGGGTTGATAGAGGCAGAGGCAGAATGTTAAGATCCTAGGAAGAGAATGGACAGTTGGAAGTGATCCAAATGAAAGCAAAGGCTGTCTGAATCTTTAGAGCACAAAGATAGGGGATATAAGTTATAGAGGAATATATAGGCTTACTAATTCCTAAGAAATTAAGAGATCAGGAATAAAAAATGATGGAACTTGAGTAGGAATGGAGCAGGATTTATGGGGTCTTGGGAAAGGAACTGGGAAAAGATTAGATGAAGGTTTAGTGAAGAATTCTCTTTCAAATTTTCTCCCCAATTCTCACTGCCCCTGAACAAGAATGAATGATTTTGGAGGAATCGTTGTTGACATTTGGGATTTTCCTTCTAGAAACACCCTAAAAGCTACAGAAATCTATTTAACAACAATTGATTAAGAATCCATTGGAGATAAGACATGGTGAAAAGGAACAGGGTATTTTTACTCTGAATGTTAATCCTTTTAAGTTATCTATGAGGGACTGCAATTGACTCATTTCCATAATGGATAATGTTAAGGAAAGGGGAATATAATTTCTTTAAGGAATTTATAATCTACTAACAAGGTGACATAGATGAACATGAAACTAAGAGTAATACAAGAAGAGCTCTTAGAATTAGAGAAGTGCGTAGAAAGAGAAGTAAATGTGATCAAAAGAATACTTCTAGTGACAACATGGAAATGGAACATAGTTTTAAGGGAAAGATAGCATTTCAAATAGTTAGGGTAAAGGCTTATGAATGGATTGCATAGGTAAGGGCAGCAGACAATTTCTTTTAGCTTGAGAATGAGTGCTGTTGGGGAAGGGTTGCCTGCAGATCTCTTTTCAAGTTGATCCTATGAAATGTCATGTCTCCAGTTAGGTGATTGATTTTCTGAAAGTCCTAGGCTAAAACTTGGCATGCTCATAAACTGGACTAACAATATTTAGCTTTCCACTTAAGTGGAAGTCAGGTGATATATTTTAAAAGACTTGATATTGAATCTCCTTCTACTTTTCCATGTGTTCTGTCATATCTGGTGTCTGTTGTTTTGCAAGAAGATGATGATTTCATATCTTTAAGAGAGAGAAGGAAATATAGGAAGGAAAAGGAGAGGGAGCCGGAGAAGTAAGAGGCTATGTGATGAATGAGATATAAGAGAGACAAAGAGGAGCTCTGAAAATAACAATTGGTATCTAATTCCCTCCTCCCCAGATCTTCCAGTAGATGTCTGTCATCATCCCAGAATACTTTCTTGAGAATCTGGGATGGTTTGTGTGGGTGTGGGGTGGAAGGAAAGTGAAAATAAGAGAGTTTTGCATAATTTTCAATCTTATTTATGAATTAGTACTAATACCTAATAAAGACACCATTTAAAAATGTCTAGATTCTGAATTTAATAACAATAGCTTATATTCATATTTGGGCAGCTAGGTGTTACAGTAGATAGATTGATTGATGGGTCTGGAGTTAGGAAGGCCTCAAGAAAATCTGGTCTCAGAGTCTTACTAGCTCAGTTGATCCTAGGTGAGTCACCTAACCCTGTTTGCCTCAATTTCATTATCTCTAAAATGAGCTAGAGAAGGAAAGGCAAAACACTGCATTATCTTTGTCAAGAAAACCCCAAATGGGGTCAAGAAGAGTTGGACCTGACTGAAAAACAACATTTATATAGATACTTTAAGGCTTGCAAAGTCCTTCACACAATTGTCTCTTGCTCTTATTTAAACAGAGGGAGAAATTGAGACCAAAGGGGCTTGGAATCCTCTTCACCTATAAATCTGTTCTTTGAGGGCTGGAAATAGTTTTTCTTTTGACTTTGAATTCCGATAACAATGATTTGCAAATAAAAGAGCCTAATGTATTGGAATGATTGATTGCCTTGAGATGAAGATAAGACTTTAGGAAAAAAAGAAGAGCCCTTTTATCATCCCATTTCAATGACACAGAAGAACTTAACCTCATAAAATCCTATATATGTTTAATAATCTTCTCTGAAACTAGAAAGTTCGTCTGCAAAGTTTTTTAAGATTTATTGATGCCTTTTTTTCTTTCCATTACAATCATTTCCAGATATCCTTTTCCAACTGGGAGCATCACCTTGTAACAACAATAATAATGGACAGAATTGTCCCAGTGATATTATTTCTAATGGCTTTGAATGGTTTAGAATTGCCTTGGTTTCTAGATCTTGATGAGGAACATCTGGATTAACCTGATAAAATGACCATGCATGTCCTGGAAGGAACTCTGGAAAGATTCCTGCACAAGAACACTTCAGACCAGCCCTGAACAGTCTTTGCAGATAATACCAAGACTGTCTTCTTCCATGTTATCAAAGTTGTGTCCTGGTCTACAATCCAAGTTGCTGATGAACATATTTGTTGCATGGCAGATGTTTTTCCCTTGTTGACTAATCCTCTCCCCACTTTCTTAGAATACTTATAAAACCTGTAATGCTCCACCCCTTCTGTTCCAACCTCCACACATGTTTCTTTTCTCTCCCTAAAAGGAAATAAAATTTCTTAGCACACTGTGGCTCTGATTTTTCAGAACTGATAGTTATAATATTTGTGGCTCTTTGGTTTTCAGGGAAACAGATAACTGTTCCTCTGGTTTTTAAGTGTTGACAGAACCAATGTAGATGACATATGCAGCATTCCATATCCTTAATTCCCTACTTCTCTGGTACAAAGAAGATGGTCTATGCCCTCATTTCTGCCCTAGGGTGTTGTTCATGAGAACAGACCCCAAAATCTTGAAATAGTTTTAGAAAGAAATTTACTAGGACTTTTGATAGATGAGAAAGATCAGGAAGAGAAGTGTGGTTCTAGAAGGTTTACATTATATATTTAGATTAAAGATGTCTAGTGCCCAAGAACAACACATAGGTCAAAACCTAAGGAAATCCAAATCTAGTTTGGGTGGACCCATTACAAGTCCTGGGTGTGGTAACCCAAAACAAGAAAGCTAGGACCTGGAGAACCCCAAATGCCTTGTAATCATCTCTACCATTCCTAGAGTTATTAGAATCAGGGCACATCCTGGGTATGGACAACCTTTAATTACATAAGACTGAATTTAAGCAATTTTTTCATACCATTTAATTTAATGGTATTCATTTAATTTAATAGTTTTTCAAACCATATAACAAAGAAAAGTTTATTGACTATAATCACTATAAAATTTGAGTTGCTAAATACTGAGCAAAGAACATGCAGATGATAAACATTAAAAGCTAAAAAAGAAACTCGATCGTCTTGATTAAACTTGACCTTTTACTGATGAGGAAACTGAGGTTCTGAGAGGTTAAAGCATCAAATTATGATGCAATATAATAATTCAATATATAATAGTATGTATATATAATACAACACAATATGATATTATTTCCCTGGCCCTCAGTGTCTATATCTATAAAATGAAAGAGGTAGATTAGATGGCATCTGAGATCCAGAATCCTTATCTTTTATGAACTACTATTGAAATTTACCCTTTTAAAAAAAATCTGATTTTTCAGTTTCTTCTGACTTCTCTGTTAATAAAAAATAATATTCAAATAAATTTTTGTCATATGTGCAATTGATTAAGACATTTGCTTAACACCTTGACCAGAGCCTTCTTTTCTGATTCTAGGATAGAAAGCAGCTTTAATTCAATTTGATTTTTCAGTGGAACAAGCAATTGGTAAGAATTTATTTTTTGGTGTTCAGTCATTTCAGTCATGTCTAACTCTTCATGACCCCATTTGAGGTTTTCTTGTCAAAGATACTGGCATTGTTTGACATTTCCTGATTCAGCTCATTATATAGGTAAAGTGAAGTTCCCAGGGTCACATAGCTAGTAAGTGTCTGAGGCTGGATTTAAATTCTGGAAGATGAATCTTCCTTACTCCAGGCTTGGTACTGTACTACCTACCTGCCTATAAGAATTCATTACTGTTGTGGGGTTCAGAGTATGAACCCCTGGAGTTTGGGAAGGATACCTTTTGCAAGAATGCAAGACTCTGAAACTTGGCTTAAAAATAAAGAGAAATTTATTAATTTGGAAAGTAATGTTGAATCTGACCAGGAGGCAGCATAGGTAGAACAACATGGGTGGAAGAGCAGCAGCTGACCTCAGGAGGTCAGCAAGTCAGCATGAGTGAAGCAACCTGGAGGGTTGCTCCCAGAATGCCTCAATTCTAGGGGTTTTATATTCTTTCATAGCAGTGAGGATGTGACTCTGGGGCAAGGGGTTGGGGCGGAGGTTTGCCTGAAGGCACGGGGGTGGTTCTCATGATTTGGAGGACAGATGGATGAGGTATGTCTCTATGTCTATCTCAAATCAATGGGACAATCAAAGGAGGATAATCCTCGAGGGGTCAGATGTTTTTCAAAATGTCTACTCCAAGATGGCTGCTGGGAGCACATGGTACAGTCAAAATGGCTCCCTTGGGCCAGCCAAATCCACAGAATTCCGTTATGCCTTCCCTCCATAACTACAAAAATGTGGGTTTCAAGTCTGTGAATTGCCAAAACTGTAAAGGTAATTTTTAGTGTCTTGATTTAAATAAAAAATAAGTGGTTGCCATGGGAAAAATTCCCAAATAAGAAAATACCCAAGTCAGCTGGGTTTTATGGAGATTTTAATTAATACAAATGAAGGAATTTAAGGGAAGGGAGAGAGAGAGAGAGAGAAAGAGAAAGTAGTAGGAAGGGCCTAGGCCAAATGGCCTAGGACTGAGCCTTAAGAGAGACTAGTTAGTCTTTTATAACTCACCACATGATCGTCCTAGAGCAAAACTCCAGGCCTTCACTGAAATCCTTAACTCCTAAACTCAGTTCAGAGACCCAGCTCCTCCAAACTAACTCCAAACTTCCCCTAGGTTCAGAGAGACCCTCCTCTGAACTCCTGACCTCCTTTTAAAGAGAATTTTCTCCTATGTCACCTCCCCTAAATTTTCACATCTACCAATCACAGTAGACGCTTTTCCCCAGGACTGTCCATTCTTAGTTCACATCTTCTTTTGTTATCACCTTCTTTGATTAGATTATATCTTCTGAGTATTTCACATCTCTTTGCTAAACTTGCCCTTTGTAAGTTGCTTGAGTGATTCATTTAACCTTTATAGGCACTTATCACCTTTTTTGTATTAGATCTAAAATAGACCACCTAGCTTAGGGTTTTTGCTTCACTATAAGTATGAGTTGGGGACTTTTCATTGTTCAATCAGGAATTTTATAACTTTATCTTCCCCTAAGGCACTGTCTGAGCAGGGTGAAGTTATTTTAAAGTTCTCAATACATTCCTGACTAAGTACCTCCATTGTAGAAAATGTGGAATAGCTTAATCAAATCTTCTGAAGTAGAATCTGAGCAGTTTTAAGATTCACACCCCTCAGCTCCTGGCAGCTCAGAGAGGCTTTAGAATGTTGACTCAACTGAACTTTCCCTAAGTAAATTTACTATACTTAAATCACAATTTAACATACAATTAACAATAATTAATAAATATAACCTAGCTGGCTCAGCTAACTGTTATTATGGGATTGTTTAAGGGAAAGAGACAAGAGGGAAACATCTAAATATTTTAAGTTTCTTGATGGGGAATGGGAGAGGAAGGAGGGTAACAAAGGAGAAGGAAAAGTTCTTAATCTTATACCCAAACCTAAATTCCCTTAATACTATTCTAATGACTAACTTATCTAGGCTACATAAGTTAAGTTCCCCACAAACAGAACCTCACAAAACAGAGTCCAGTAAATAAGCCAAGATCCCAGAGGTAAAGTCCAAAGTAGATCCAACAGAGAAGTGATGGCTCTTCTTCGATCTTTTGTCCAGCAGCCAGCAACCAGTTCAAGCTGTTTTTCTCCTCTCAAGATGGTATCTCAAAAAGGGCCAGAAAACTTGTAGAAAGATGTAAATCACAGCTACCTCCAAACTTCCCCCAGAAGTCATGTTTCAGTTGGGACCTTAGAATCTTGACCCAGGCTTCCATGTGGTTCTGAGTCACATGTCCCTGTCAATCATTTTGTAACAAGGAGTCTTTGCTTACTACAGTTGGGAGTCAAAGGGTGTAAGGGAGCAAAGGAATTTCCCTGATAATAGTTTTCTCGAGTTTCTAGGGGTACAATGCCCATGCCAATTACCTTCAAAGTAATGATTTAGGCACTAGGAGAGATGCAAAAATTTAGATAACAGAATTAAAACTATCACAAAGTTAATAGTCAAAATCATGAAGCAACTTTGTGGTGGCAAAAAAAAAAAGAAAATGAGGGGATATCTCTCCATTGGGGAATGATTGAACAAATTGTGGTATATGATGGTGATGGAATACTCACAATGCTCAAAGGAATAATAAACTGGAGGAATTCCATATGAACTGGAAGCATCTCCATGGACTGATGCAGAATGAAATGAGCAGAACTAGGAGAACATTGTACACAGAAAGTGAAACTTTGTGGAACTGTCCAATGTAATGGACTTTATACTAGTACAATAATCCAGGACACTACTGAAGGACGTTTGAGAAAGAATGCTATCTACACCGAAAGAAAGAACTATGGGAGTAGAAACATAAAAGAAAAACATATGACTTATCACTTATTACTTGTATATGTGGGTATGTGATTTGGGATTTAGGCTTTAAAAAAATCACTCTATAGCAAAAATGAATAATATGGAAATAGGTATCAAGTGACAACATTTGTACAACCCAGTGGAATTGCTTGTTGACTCTGGGAGGGGGAGGGAGGAAAAGAAAATGAGTCATGTAAACACAGAAAAATATTTTTAAAATAAATATATATATATATATTTTAAATCATGAAGCAAGATAATGATATTACATGATACAGCATGTGATTTATTCTATATTAGGAACTCCCAGGTGAGCAAACTCCTTCTACCAATGCAAGTTGGTACCTTCACTGCAACATGTAGTCTTTGAGCTGCCTGGAGCATGGAGCATTGAGTGACTTACCCCAGGGACCACAGTGTGTTCAGAAGTGGAACTTGATCCAGCTAAAGATACAAAGAAAGGTATAACAATCCGGCCAGCGGTTGTTATATAATTTTCCTTTGTGGGTTATAGCTTGAGAAGGAGAAGGGAGCCTGAGGAAAATGGGTGATAAATAAAGATTCAAAGACAAGTTAATTGATATGGGGAGTGGTACTAACCCCTGATAAGGTTTTCCTTTGAAGGTTAATTAAAAGAACACCTGAGAAATAAGAAAACACGTGGAGGTAAGAATTACTAGATAAGAAACAGGTGGGCGACAGTGGACAGTGTCGCTAGGAAGGATAAGGAGAGATAGGAGGAAGAACTCCAAGGATGCAGGAATCAAGAGAGAGGAATAGCTCTGCCTCCTCCGCATTTATTGAGATGTGGATTGGGAGGTGTTCAATGAATACATTTTAACATTGGTTGAATTGATAGTGACAAAAAAAAAGAGATGGGGGTAAATCCAACCTTTGCAAATGAGTGTGCTCTGAGTGCCCACATTATGTTAATGACCAGTATTCAGAGCTGAGGCAGCATGGCCCTGAGGCAGCGTGGCCAAGACCCAGCTCATGAATTTGCCTGTCCTTTGCTAGTGCCTATAGGACTGTCCCTTTAACATCAAGAGTTCTGACCATGTGTCTGGTAGTACAATATCAATACATCAATCATACTTCCCAAATGCCAACGTGCCTGGTATGCTACAAAAGGCAAAATATAGTCTTTGCCTTCAAGGAGCTCACAATGTAATGGAGGAAGACAATAAGTTTTCACCTTTTTTACCATTGTCCTTTACCCCTCAACCATTTTTTTGGAAAAACAGTGGAGGTTGAAGGGGGATGTTGAAATCCTACAGATGGGTGGTAGTGCCCCAGGATGCCTTTAAATGGAAGATCAGGGAGAGATTCTTTGATGCCTATCCTCTACCCTCTCCATCAGAGGGAGGAAAGAGTTCCAGGATAAGGGGGATACTGAGGAAGTGTGAGTTTCAGAGTTGATTCTTTCAAGAAGATCGGTTTCTGAATGGAATGATGAAGCCCAGGAGAGCAACCAGGTGGCAAATGATGAGGTGGCTGCTGTAAAATGGAGATTTGAACCCTGAACTTTAATCCCCAGAAGTCCTTGGTACTTCCCAGAATTCCCTATAATCTCACCTGAGTCCTCGCCTGAGGTGAGATCACAATTTAGTATTTAAAGGGCTCTCTGCCTCCCAAGAGCTCTCTTCTGCTTCTAAGCACGCATGTCTCTCTACTCGCCATGCAAGAAGTAGTAAGTGAATGTGAATGGGCTAATCAGCCCTAGGCACATGCTTTTCTTATTTTGTATTTCTTTATCCTTGATTTCTAATAATCTTTAATAAACCTCGTAAAAATATACTACTTTATTTACTAGAAACTAATTTAACTGTTACAGTGCCCTGGGCACTCTCCTTAAATGGAGGCTCTTTTGGAAGAGCTCTGCCTGACTGGCAGGAAGGCTTGGATTTAGATTGTTCAGCCAGTGAGGAGTTGAAGTAAAATATATCATTCAGCATTCCTGCAAACTATTTCACATTCCAATTTTAAAATCTTAATTTCCTGTTTGATGATGAAGTTTACTGCTATTTGTTTCAATTATTTACATTTCTTTCAAAGTTTGGTGAGTGTAACGTAGCTATTGTCACATATTTAAGCTTTTATTAATGCTCAAGTGCAGAAGCCATTTGTGTTAAGCATTCTATTCCTGTGTAAGAAATAAATAGCATTTATGAAGTGCTTTAAAGTTTGCAAAATGCTAAATATTATCTCAGTTTATCCTTATAACAACCCTGGGAAATGGGTCATATTATTATCCCCATTTTACAAATGAGAGAACTAAGACAGAGGCATCATACTTGATTTGTATTCAACAATGAATGTTTTTTATTTTGTGGAAATCGTAGACATGGGCTAAACCTGAACTTTAAGTAATTTTTCCTCTGGGGTTCCAGGCTGGGGGTGATGAGGTAAGAAAGGGACTCTGAACTTTTTGTAGATGATTCAGACATGAACACAGTTCAGTCCACATGTTTGGACCCTGAGTAGATAGGACCTTACCTGAGAGGGAAAGTACAGTACTCCATCCTCCCTTCACCCAGTAGAGGCTGTAATTTTATTTGATTTGTATGAAACAATATATGAAAATTTGCCTATATGAGCAGCTTGGGGTCGTTAAAGGAGCTTTGCAATGTCCAAAGCAAATTAGCCTTCTGCCCTTTTCTTGTTTAATATTTGGTGCATTGTCCATCTGTACTCTTTCCCAAATAAACATGTTGAAGGACAGTTAGCACTACCAATTGTCCATACAAATGCATGCTATAATCTGGGCAATAAACATTCTTCATCTTCTTGGTCTTACCTATATCACACCAAATTGTTTCACGTATGACCCATGTTCTAGTAAGCTCTGCAGAGTTCCAGGGCTAGGATGAAATCAGTATAATGCCATCCACAAACAGGAATATCTGGAGAACCTCTTGATCCACAAGAAATCCATCTTTAGTTTATACTTTGCACTGGGTCTAACGAAAATAATTTTGATACTCCTACTCAATTTGACCAGTATTCACTCAGTTCATTGTGATTTAATGAGCATCAGTGACTGTATGAGAAAGTTAAGCAGAATAGGATTGTCAGAATTAGTTATGTTAGTTAATATGCAGGAATAAGAGTTATGTAGGTTAGAATTAATTAACCCATTTTGAATCTTAAAATTTCTCAGACTCTACTTCAGAAGATTTGATTAAGCTATTCCCCATTTTAAACAATGCAGGTACTTGGTCAGGAATGTATTGAGAACTTTAACATTACTCCACCCATACTTAGGCATACTTTAGGGGAAGATAAAGTTGTAAACTCCTTACTGAACAATGAAAAGTCCCCAACTCATACTTATAGTGAAGCAAAAACCCTAAGCTAGGTCTATTTTTAGATCTAATACAAAAGGGTACTAAGTACCTATAAAGGTTAAATTAATCACTAAAAGGTCAAGCAACTTACAAAGGGCAAGCTTAGCAAAGAGATGTGAAATACTCAGAAGATATAATCTAATCAGAGAAGGTAATAACAAAAGAAGATGTGAACTAAGAATGGTCAGTCTTGGGGAAAACTTCTACTGTGATTGGTAGATGTGAAAATTTAGGGGAAGTGACATAAGAGAAATTTCTCTTTAAAAGGAGCTGGCTCTCTGAACTGAGTTGGAGTTCGTAGTGCAGTAGTTGAAGTTTGCCATGGAGGTTGGAGTTTGGAGTTAGTTGGAGGAGCTGGGTCTCTGAACTCAGTTCAAGAGTTGAGGATTTCAGTGAAGGACTGGAGTTTTGCTTGGGACAAATCTTGTGGTGAGTGATTAAAGACTGACTAGTCTCTCTTAAGGCTGTTAGATTTAAAATGGTTGAAGGCCTTAAACTGTAACAGTTAAAAGAGTGATGTTGTAAACTGTAGTGAGTTAAAATGGTGGAAGATATAAATTGTGATAGATATAAGAGAGGGTGAGTAAATTTGATGGCAGAAATATGTTTCACTACAGTGTCTTGGTTTTTCTAAGACTCTATGGCTTACAAGACTCATCCACAGGGTCGGCCAGTCCTGTGACATCCTGTTTGGGGTAACGAAAAATGAAGAGTAACAAAAAGAAGAGATGGACACTATGTGAAAAGAGAGAAATAGTGCCAATTTTATTTGCTTCACACAGAACTTTTATAGGCAAAGACTACCTAGACAAAACCCACAGGAATTTATGATTCTTCATTCCAGAAACCCTAACCTTGGTCCAGGGATAGGCAGGTGTTCAAAGGTTAACCCACATCCTTCGTTTATTACAAATACAAACAAGGGGAAGAGGGGCAGACAAGGGGATAGGCGCCCACCTAATTGCAATTTGCCTTTCATAAATGTTATCCTGCATCCTTCATGTTTACTGTTCCATCCTTGGTCCCAGGATGGGTGAAGGTCAATCCTCATCTTTGTCTGAAGCAAAGACAAGCAAGTCCACAACTTTATCTTAAGCAAATACAAATAAATAAAAGAGGAGGTAATCCTCGACTACAGGTTTTTAAATCAAATATGAGGTGGCCGCCAGGGAAATATTCCCAATTATTCAAATACCCAAGTCAACTGGGTTTTATAGAGATTTTAATTAATACAAATGTGGAATTAAAGAAAAGAGAGAAAGAGAGAAAAAGGAAATAAGTATGAAGGGCCTTAAGCCAACATGGCCTAGACCTGAATCTTAAGAGAGAGAGATCAGTCAGTCAGTCTTTTAACACTCACTGCAAGGTCTGTCTAAGCAAGGATTCTAGTGACACCAGGCCAGCTCCATCTCAGCTGACTTCAGCAGAGAGAGTTCCAGCCAGAGTCCTCCTTAAAGAGCCTTCCAGCCAGAGACTGTTCCAAAGGGCCTCTCTCCAGAGCCTCCAGAGGGACATAGTCCCCTCAGAGGAGCTCCAGCGAGACCTCCTTAGAGATTGTCCTCCAAGAGCTTCCCTTCTCCAGAGCCTCTCTCAAGAGATTCTTCCCAAGCGGTCCTCATCAGAGATCCTCCAAAAGGAATTCCTCCAAAAGGATATATCCTCAAGAGATTCTGCTTTTTCTTATATAGGGGTTTTTCTCCTATGTCACCTCCCCTAAGTCCTTACATCTACCAATCACTGTAGACATTTTCCAAAGGACTGCCCATCTGAATTCCTGCTAAGTCAACTAATTTCCTCAGTAAGTCTGAACCAGTGAAAACACAGCTGAGTCAACTAATCTCATTAAGAGAAAACTTGCCCGACCCTTTTAGGTACCTAGCATCTCACTGTATCAATTCTAAAAAACAGGCATGGCTCAAAGAACTCCTTGCCTTATTATAAGCATGGGTCCAAGTACTTTCATTGTTTAGCAAGGAGTTTTCTCCCCTAAAGCAGTCTTAAGTACGGGTGGAGTAGAGGTCCTCCCATTTCTGATCCTGGCGAGTTCTCACATCAAAATGGGGAATGTTTCACAGTAGGGAATTTGTTCCAATGGAGGATTCCTCAATGTGGAAATTTTTAACATTCACAAGTCTGAGAAATTTCAAGATTTACAAGGCTCAGGCCTAGGCCATTTGGCCTAGCCCTTCATACTATTTTATTTTATTTTCTCTCTTTCCCTTTCCTTAATTCCTTCATTTGTATTAATTAAAATCTCCATAAAACCCAGATGACTTGGGTATTTTCATATTTGGGAATTTTTCCCATGGTGACCACTTATTTTTTATTTAAATCAAGACAGTAAAAATTATCTTTATAGTTTTGGCAATTCACAGTCTTTTTTTTAAAAATATATTTTATTTGATCATTTCCAAGCATTATTCGTTAAAGACATAGATCATTTTCTTTTCCTCCCCCCCACCCCCCATAGCCGACGCGTAAATCCACTGGGCATTAGATGTTTTCTTGATTTGAACCCATTGCTTTGTTGATAATATTTGCATTAGAGTGTTCATTTAGAGTCTCTCCTCTGTCATGTGCCCTCAACTGCTGTATTCAGGCAGTTGCTTTTCCTCGGTGTTTCCACTCCCATAGTTTATCCTTTGCTTATGAATAGTGTTTTTTTCTCCTGGATCCCTGCAAATTGTTCAGGGACATTACACCGCCATTAATGGAGACGTCCATTACTTTCGATTATACCACAGTGTATTAGTCTCTGTGTACAATGTTTTCCTGGTTCTGTTCCTCTCGCTCTGCATCCCTTCCTGGAGGTTGTTCCAGTCTCCATGGAACTCCTCCACTTTATTATTCCTTTTAGCACAATAGTATTCCATCACCAACATATACCACAATTTGCTCAGCCATTCCCCAATTGATGGGCATCCCCTCGTTTTCCAGTTTTTGGCCACCACAAAGAGCGCAGCTATGAATATTTTTGTACAAGTCTTTTTGTCCATTATTTCTTTGGGGTGCAGGCCCAGCAGTGCTATGGCTGGATCAAAGGGTAGATATTCTTTTGTCGCCTTTTGGGCATAGTTCCAAATTGCCCTCCAGAATGGTTGGATCAGTTCACAACTCCACCAGCAATGAATTAATGTCCCTACTTTGCCACATCCCCTCCAGCATTCATTACTTTCCTTTGCTGTTATGTTAGCCAATCTGCTAGGTGTGAGGTGATACCTCAGAGTTGTTTTTATTTGCATCTCTCTGATTATAAGAGATTTAGAACACTTCTTCATGTGCTTGTTAATAGTTTTGATTTCTTTATCTGAGAACTGCCTATCCATGTCCCTTGCCCATTTATCAATTGGAAAATGGCTTGATTTTTTGTACAATTGATTTAGCTCATTATAAATATGAGTAATTAAACCTTTGTCAGAGGTTTCTATGAAGATTTTTTCCCAATTTGTTGTTTCCCTTCTGATTTTAGTTACATTGGTTTTGTTTGTACAAAAGCTTTTTAGTTTGATGTAGTCAAAATTATTTATTTTACATTTTGTGATTCTTTCTATGTCTTGCTTGGTTTTAAAGCCTTTCCCCTCCCAAAGGTCTGACATGTATAATTCACAGTCTTGAAACCCACATTTTTCACAGTTACACCATCATGTATTGGGAATATTTTTATGTACCAATGATTATATTAATTAGATTTGATCAATTAGATAGATTTATACTCTTAGGTTTTTTATAAGGATTTATCTTAGCTTGTGCTGCTCTATTAGTCCTTAACCTTTCCCTCCCATTTAGTGTTCAATGGTTGAAATAAGGTTCATGTATCTTAGCAATAACCCGCATACCTATAAATTATTAGCACCATTCCCAAGTGACCTTTGCTTTAAAACTACAGCTTTGTAACCCCTATCACAGTGCTTTTGAATCCCAGAATATGTTTGACCAAACCCCTGCTAAGATAGCCAGAGGGCCTGCATAAGATCTTGCTAAAAGGGTCTCATCACCTGTGGAAAATCTTATGACAGGATATTAGTAATAGGTGACCTGTGAAAAGACCTGCTGACAAAATGGTTATGATGGATGATATGATTGATTAGTCAATTATAGGGTCTCCCCCTCTTCTGAAGATGATCAGTCTTGGGATTGTGCCACTCTTTTTTATTTTTGGCTTCCTATCAATGGCTATAAAATGAATTTTTCCTCATAGAAGGATTATGGTCATGAGGAAGGTCTTGGATCTCAATTTATTAGGGATCACTTACTATATTGAACATTCTTCAAGATCTGTCTCCTTTGCCTTTGTTCTAGATTGGATATGTTTGGCCCAACTGTCTCCCTCCTCAGCTCATCAGTGTGTTTTTTTGTTTTTGTTTGTTTTTGTTTTTTTTTTGTATTGAACAGAAAATTTTGAATATGGTTGAACATTATCATTTTATGGAGGATGAAGGTGGGGTGAACTTCTCCTGGGTCACATAGACCATAAGTAGCAGAGTCAGGATTTAAATTCAGGTTCTATGACTAGTAATCCATTGCTTTTTTCATTTTACCATGCCGCCTCTTCTGGATGCCATGTAGATGGAATAATACACTGGAGAATGTCTAGAGAAGGGTACCCTTTTCTAAGGGACCCTTGGATTAAGGGAATCAAACATCATGCTAAAGGAGGATTGTTTGAAATAATGGGGTATATTTAGTCCAAAGGAAAGAAGACTTCTTTGGGAGGGTAACATGAAGTACTAATATGTTGAATTAGACTTGACTCTATGATTTTTCCAGAAGATACTATATGATATGGGAGAATTAGTTGAAGGAACTAGAGATGTCCAGCTTCCAGAAAAAAAAAAAGACAAGAAATCACACAAAATTGAAATTGTTGACAATATCTGCCTTCAATTATCTGAGAATTAAAATTAATATATGATAACCCAAGTATTATGTTTATAAAATTTATAAAATAAAAACTAGAGTTAAAAAGGGGTAATTAATGGTCTTGACAAAGAAGAGGAAGAAGGAGTTACAGAAACTTTTAACCAATCACATAAAGACGCATGTAAACAAAGGGAAAAGGAAGCTAGGAAATACAAAAGGAATTCTGGGGAATGTAGTCCTGGGGTTCAAGATTTTCCTGCTATACAATTATTATAAGGTCTGTCTGGATAGCTCTGATTCTAGTAGGGGCTTATGAGTAAGTCCAAGGCTCTCTGGTCTCTAAAGCTGACAGATTCAGGCACTGACACTATTGTTATGGTAACTGTGTGCCATGAACCTTCCAGGAAGGTTACTCTAGCCCCAATTGAAGTCATCCCCTCACCTCCCCTGGAAGAAGTGCTACAGGGACCTAAGAGTCCTAGTGGATACTTCTTGCCTTGAAGTCTTTGAATATCATTCTATATCTCAGATACTGCAAGTTTCTGGTTTGCCTTATAAGATTTAGGGAAGATAGCATCAATAGCTATCCCTGTGACTTTACTGGTAGGCTAACTTGGCCTTAGCAAAAAAATGTCTCTAGTATTTATTTATTTATTTGCAAATGACATCCTTTCAATTGTTATCTTTCTCTGTGTAGTCAATAAGTATAGCAAATAGCTCAAGGTTTTTGAGTTTTAGTATTTATTATTTGTTTTATTATTATTATTATTTTGTTGAAAGTGTTATTATATTTTTAATGGTTTAGAGACAAAAGCATAAAAGGAAAAGGAACAAAATTTCCAAATCTAACTGCCCTAAAATAGCTTTAAAGAGAAAGGGGAACTAGAAACTAAATGATCAATCAGTAAATGAGAACTAGCTCCCCAGTCCCTTCTTCCATGAAACCAGATGGAGAAGTCAGTCATTTAGGGTCATTGAGGGAGACTTGGTAGACCCACTTCTGTACTCAACTGCTTCTGCCACAGTTTCCCGCTATGGATCTTTAAACATTTTGAAGCTCACAAGGTTGCAATCTGGTCCATTCTGACTCTTAATATTCACTCATTTCTAAGAATGTCTACTCTGGCTCCTTTACTTCCTGAAAACCAGATATACATATATTTCACTCCTCCTTTCCAGGCTTCTCTGATACCTTTAAGTGGCTTAGGGATATCTAGGGATATCTCTCTGACATTGACTTCCAGGCCCCATTGATGATTTTCCCCAATGGTAGGGGTGAGTCCCCTGCAATCCAAATCAATGTAACCATTTATCAGTTGGATTAGTTTTTACAAAGGAATATTTATTTCAAAGATATAATAGCAGGGACAGCTAGGTGACTCAGTGGATTGAAAGCCAGGTCTAAATATAGGAGATCCTGGGTTCAAATTTTACCTCAGCCACTAACTGTGTGACCCTGGGAAAATCACTTAATCCTCATTGTCTAGCCTTGCCACTCTTCTGCCTTGGAACCAATACACAGCCTTGATTTCAAGATAGAAGAAAAAAATAATCCTCTCATATATCACCTAGTACTTTAGGGAGGGGAAGTGAATTAGGCTCAAAGATTATCTTAGTTCCTATATAGTAGAGTCCCAAACTTCAAATCCATGGAGCTCTTTAGTAATCTAGTAAAGCCTATGTATTCCTCAGAATAATGCTTTGAAAAGCATAAAATAAAATAAAAAAGGATTACAAAGTAAACCAATTATATTGAAATATAACATAACAAAATATTAAAAATTCAGACTCCAAGTTAAGAACCTTCTGTTTTAAATTAGCCCTAAATTTTAGTCCTTGTCATCTTTCTTATTCATAAAAGATTCTGCCTTTTTCTTTCTATTACCCCAAAGTTTGGTTTACTTTTTAAACAATTGCACATAAACAGGAAAGTATTTCATTTGTATTTTTCTTGAGAAGTATACTTATATTTTTTAGTGTGTTTCTGTTGCTAGCAAAGTATTTGTAAATCAAATGCCCTACTTAGCTCTATTAATTTCTTTTTACTTTTCCAGGAATGTCTCTTTTATATTGAAAATCCATCTTTATTGATTGTTATTCTTAGCTTTGTAGGATATGTCAATAAAGTCATAATTTGAGCTCCTATTTTTTCTGCAGTGTTTTGTACCAGGCTCTAGTTATTTTTTGTGATTGATTAGTAATCCTGTGACATTTGGGTTGGCATTCCTTCTTATTGTAAGCTCCTCTTGAATGTTTGCAAAATGTATTGTTTATTATTGAGATTTTGGAATTTAACCTCCACATGCCTTGGAATTTCAAGTGTGAATTTGCTTTCTGGTGTCAAGCTATGGATCTGATTGATCAGGACTTTTTTACTACATAAGTTGAGGAGAGTTTTCTACCATTATTTCCTTCAGTATAGTATTAAAATATATAGATAGAAATAGATACAGCTATATCTATAGAAAGATATCTATCTATATAATGTAGCATATGTATACATATATTGATGTGTGTATATTTTGTTGTTCAATCATGTCCAACTCTTAGTGAGCCATTTAGGATTTTCTTGGCAAATATATTGGAGTGGTTTGCCTTATGCAATATACATGTATGTTTGTGCACACATACATATAAAGTTCTTCTGGGAAATATATGATCTTTAGCTTATCTTGTACATCCTGTCTTTAAAATCAGTTGCTTGCTTTGTATCGAATTCATTTTTTTTTTATGCTGCTTCTTTTCACTCCATAGATTTGAATCATTTGAAGGCAAATTTTCTTCTACTTCTTCTACTTTGTTTTTCCCTTTGTCCTTTTCTCTTTCAAAGCCTCCATTTCTTTGGAGAATGTGTCCATCATGCTTTAGGTTTTGTAATTGACTGATTCCCCCCGCCCCCCCCCCCAATTCTGGGTTTAGAGACCTATTGTCAGATTTAATTTGATTCTTAATAATTTCTTCTAACCATTTTATTTTTCTTTTGGATGACTTTGTAGTTGTCTCTTAATGTTCTTTATCTGCAGAATTCTTTTTTTTTAAATCAAGGAATCTTGTTTCATTTTCCTTTATGGTTTAATGCTTATTCTTAGTAGTTTGGCTTCGCTTTAAATTTTTACTTATTCTTGATTGTCTTTATGGGCCTATATGTTGGATTATTTATGAGTTAAGTTTCTACTTAGGTTTTGTCCCTTGACTTTTTTGTCTCTCATCTTCCCTCATAGTTCCTGTCACTTTCTCTTAACACTATTTGATTTATCCCCCTTCCACTGATTCTAAATGGCTTCAGCTTCCTTCATTTACATCTTTGAGGACCCAGTCCAGAGTAAACTTTTGTGGCAAGATAGTACTGGTTCTATATAGATTTCCAAAACTTTTTCTTTTACCCACTAACATATGCAGTAATCTAAGTTGTCTTTGTCTTCTATTCATACTCTTCTAGTTTCTCCCTCCTTTCCTTCATGTGACTTGATAGAATCAGTGATTCATTTCTCTTCTGTGGTGAGGGGACTTCAGGCTAAGTCAGTATTGGAATGGGGCACAGATCCTTACAATCATTCCTTGATTCACAAATCTGAGGAATTATTTGCAATAACTGTGGCTGGAAAGCAGAATGGTTTGGAGGAAAAGCAGCATTTTAAGTTCATTTATCCCTCTTTTTCTCATAACATATCACACAAACTGGTCTCTATGACTTCTCTCTGTATACAAAGTAAATACAAAATAATTTTGGAATAGGAGAGATCAGAAAAGACCTTGTGTTAGAAGGGGGAGGGTGGCATTTAATCTCAGCTTAGAAGAAATGTAGGAAATTTTAGAGGCTGCATTAACTATGAAGGGGACTTTCAGTTCTGAAGAACAGGCTATCCAAAATCCTGGAGGCAGTATGGGTAATGTCATTGTCAGGGAATATCAAGTAGAGATACAAAGTACAGAAAGGCAGTCATATGAAATCTGTATAGCAAGATTGGTTGGAATATGATTATGAAATCCTTTGATGTCCAAGAGAGGAGCTCAACATTTATACTATGGGCCTCTAAAGCTTCTTGAGAAAGACATGATATAGTCTGATCTATGCCTTAGGACTATCAATTTGGCTTCTGTTTGGAGTATGGAATGGAGAATGGAGTGTCTTGAAGCAGGAAGACTAATTCAGAGGTCAGTACAATAGTACAGGGAAAAGGCGATGAGGGCCTGAACAGAGGAATGGCCCTGTGAGTTGTGGAAGAGGCATGAAGGAAGAGAGAATTTTCATGCACGCAAGACAGAAAGCTAGGGACATCATCTGTTAATCAAGGTGAACATTCCAAATAAAATGTTCCCAGGAAAGTCAGTTGGAGCCAGCAGATGAACTGGGAGACTGGCTTGGCTTCTGACCAAGGAAGAGACTTCCTTGACTTCTGACCAAGGGAGAGACTGACTTCTTCTGACCTAGGCTAAGGCTTTGGTGTGGCTGATGTTGGTGACTGACTGTTATATACTAGGCTGATTAGAAGACAGAAGAAAATCAATTGTTCTTCATAACTCTCTGACAGACTTTTGTGTCACAGCTGTGACAGGATTGACATTTCCCCAATTCCTCCTAATCCTCATTATAGACTAGGGATAACCCCATCCCTCTCACCTCATCTTCCATCCTTCCCAATAAACCCCCTTACTTGAGGAAGGAAGAGAAAAGCTAAAGGCTTCAGAAGAGTGTGGTGAAGGGAGATATTGAGAGAGGATAAGGGTAGGAAAATATTAATCAATTAGTCATCTAGGGAATTGATAGACACCCTCTAATATTTCCAAGTAGTAGTATCTCTCTATTATAACTAGGCACCCCAAGGTTTTCCCCTAGTATCTCTCTAGTGACTCCAGAGTATCTATTTACTACAACTTGACAACACCAGCACCCATTTTATTACAGAGTAGAGAGAAGATGGGGTATCATGGATTTAAAATAAAAAAATACTTGGAGACTGATTGAATATGTGGACTGGTTAAGAAGAGTCACAAATTGAAGATGATTATGAGGTTTGTTGATTTTCATTTGTTTCAATAATGTCTGACAATTTATGACCCCTTTTTATGCTTTTATGGTTTTCCTTGTAGAGTTACTGGTATGGTTTGCCATTTTTTCCCTCCAATTAATTTTATAGATAAAGAAACTGAGGCAAACAGGATTAAGTGACTTTCCCATGGTCACACAACTAATAAGTGTGTCTAAGGTTGGAATTGAACTCAGGTCTTTTTACTCTAGGCCTGGCTCTCTATTTACTGTACCACCTAGGTGCCCCAACTATGTGTTTTGGTTCCCTCTAAATCTAGGTGATTGGAAGGATTGTCTTCTCAAAAAAATACATACATACATACATAATACATATGTCAATATACATAAATATATATAATATAAGTGCATATACATATATGGAATTTGGGAGAACTTTAGAAGAGATAAAAGAGTTCTTGTGTGGACAAATTGTTTTTGAAATAGTGATGGGATATGTTGGTGAAGATGTTCAGAAGGTGGTTGGTGATATGGGACTGGAATTCAGGAGAGATGATATCTCAATGTTTTGGGGATTTATCTGCATAGAAATGATAATTGAACTCAGGGGAATTGATGAAATCACACACACAAAAAAAGAAAGCATGAAGAGATCAGAGATTGAGGTCTAAGATAAATCCTTAAAATATAATTTCATATAAGGAGTGGAACATAAATAATGACCCATCAAAAGAAACTGGGGAGGGGAGAGACAAACAGAAGAAAAACCAGGAGAAAGCATGAAAATCCAGGTAAGAGAGAATATCCAGGAAGAGGTGTTAGTCCTTAATATCAAACTCTACAGAGGTTTAATTCCTGAGAGGTTAAATTCTTGATACTTACTTGTGCCAATTGAATTCAACCCAACAATCTTTTATTAAGTACCTACTATATGCCATTGGTCTTCTTTGAAAATGAAGGGCAAACAACAACAATACCTACTATGTACAAAACCCTCTGCTAGGGAGATGGGGTTTACAAAAGCAAAACTAAAGAAAGCAAAATCTCTGTATTAAAGATTGAAATATGGGATCCTCTCAAGGAATGGGAAGATCACTTAAGAAAAAGTTCAGCATGAAGTTTGTGATTTTGTCACTTTAAGAATGGGGTTTAAGACATGCCTATGGAACAGTGCAAGTGATTCACCTCTGTGATTTCCAATGATTCTAAGAATTATAACCCTGGAAAATCACTCTGAAGCAAAGGACCTAAGGAACCAACCACTTGAAAAATACGTTAGGCAATGCTACTATCACAGAAAACTGGGAAGATCAGAGTGTACATATGGACTACTATGAATGAAGATTCAATAACAGTGCATCATCTTGTGAGGCCAAGATGCTCTGGGTAATATGTTGGGCACTGGCTCATGTTAGATCTAAATATCTCCCCCTTCCCTCCTCTCTGCACCCAAGGAAGACAATGATTCTCTCAGTGTGCCCAAATGCCACCCAAAGAATTGCTTTTCCAGGGAGAAAGACAAAATGAACTATTTGGATATATTAGTCTACCTGGATGATCTGATCCTATTTGGAGAGATGTGAAAGAATATAAAGAGAGACTCCTAAAGATTAATTATAATATTAGCTGAATACTTTGGGAGTATTCTGTGACTCCAAGTCAGTAGATTGGGCAAATGAACCAGCTCCAGCTGATGGAGAAAAAGGAAGTCTGCGGAGAATTGGGAGTGGGAGTCATATCTATCAACAAAATTGCCCCAAAGACTTTAGGGGACTAGGATCCTATAGGATACATCACTACACTTGTCTATAAACATACTAACTAAGCTAACATGTAAACAAGAGGCTGGAAGTACAAAGGAATCAGGGAATTGGGTCTCATAAAGGTTTTATCAAACAATTGCTGTTGGACAGCTGACATCAAAGGTGGGTTCATATGGAGATGATCCAGTGTATGATCTTGATGAAGGGGAAATTAAATTTGTATAAAACACTGAAGGATGTCATCCATGATCTGCATCAGTGGAGGAGATTTTCTCACAGGGAGTTCCATCAGCTAATAAGTTCCCAGGCCCATATCAGACCAAATACTGGTCTATAGGTTGATTTTTTTTTTTTTTACTATAAATGACAGCATAAATGTCAGCTATTATTGTGAATCTTCTCTTTGACCGCAGGAACACCTGCCCAGCAGCTTCTTAAGGGCCCCTGTTACTTCTTTGTTCCTTAGGCTATAGATCATAGGATTGAGCATGGGTGTGATCATGGTGTAGAAAGCAGAGACTACTTTATCTTGCTTGGAAGAGTGGTATGCCTGGGGTCTTATGTATGTGACCATGGCTGCCCCATAGAAAAGGGTGACTACAGTCATGTGGGAGGAGCAAGTGGCAAATGCCTTTTTTCTCCCCTCAGTGGAGCGCATTTGGAGAACTGCCACCAGGATCCGTAGGTAGGAGGCAGAGATAACAGAGAAAGGCAAGAGTAGCATGAGGACACAGCAGACATAGATCATGGATTCGTAGAGGGAAGTATCAGCACAAGCCAGCTTGAGGATAGCCGGCACCTCACAGAAGAAGTGATCAATTTCTTTTGAGCCACAGTAGGGAAAATGGAGAGTAAAGACTGCTTGGATTAACCCATCTATCAGACCAAAGAGCCAAGAAAAGGCCACCATGAGCCAACAGATGCGCTGGTTCATGACCAAGGAGTACCTGAGTGGATTGCTGATGGCCACATAGCGGTCATAGGCCATGAAGGCCAGCAGGAAGCACTCATCCCCAAGGAGTGTGAGGAAGAAGAGAATCTGTAACCCACAGCCTGTGAAGCTGATGTAGCCCCCATCCGAAAGGAAGTCCACAGCCATCCTCGGTACAATGGTAGAGATGAGCATGAGGTCCATGCATGAGAGCCAGCTGAGGAAGAAGTACATTGGACTGTGGAGCCGAGAATCAATGTTGATGAGAAGGATCATGAGGCCATTACCGGTCAGCGCTACTAGGAACATGATCATGATGAGGGAGAAGAGGAAGTGATGGAGCGGAGTGTGACTGAAGAGGCCCAGAAGGACAAAGTGAGTGATGAAGGTCTGGTTGCCACTCCATTCCATGATTCTATAGCGAGGAGTAGATGAAGGAGGGAAGGACCTGAGAAAAGGAGATTTGGAGAAGGTCTTGGAGATGAGAAATGACATACTACATGAGGAAAATACTCCATTTATACTAACAGTTTACATTTATAAAGCTCAAAGGTTTAAAAACACTTTACAAATATTAACTTACCTGTTTACAAAAACCCTCTGAGGTAAGCATGATTATAATCCTCATTTTTCTCAGGCACACATATGGGAAAGGCCTAAAGCTGGATAGAAACCCAAGTCTTCTTGATTTTTTAGGTCCAGTACTCTGTCCATTGTACTACTGAGTTTCCTTATTATTATTATTTATAGCTTATAGTTTTGTAGCATTTTAGGCTTATAAAGCACTTTCCTTGCAACAACTGTGTGAGGTAAGTATTAAAACCTGTTCAATTAGGTTCATAAAAGTTAAAAAGAAACAAGAAGAAAAAGCAATCCCCCTTAAAAAAAATTCTAGTAAGAGATTGTCAGGGTGGAGAAAAATGACAGCAGCTAGCTGCAGGACAACAAAACTGACTCAACATCAAGAGAACTTGATTCTTTTTGATTTTGGCTTGCCCTCTCCTAGTTTATTGACTTTTTTGGATTTGGGACCACTTGCTTGCAACCTGCATTACCTTATTAAAGAGGTCTGAGCCATTGGACACATAGTTAAAAAGAACAATAAATGACATATGTGGGTCAAGATGGCAGCTTAGAAGCAGCAAAAGTTCAGACCTCTGAAAACCCTTCCTTATCAATCACAAACTAAATGCTCCTAGGGGACTGAAATTCAAACTTAACAACAGGACAGAGACGGGGAACCCTCCTGCTGGAGTCAATTCAAAAGGTACGCCTCCCAAAAGCTGGAATCCGAGAACACTCGGGTCTAAGGGGAAGGCAGAAGGAAGGTCCCACGACCCCTCCCCCCCAACCCAGAGTGCTGAGCCCCCAGCCGCCCTCTGGGCTGGCAAAGGTGCTGGTCTGGAGGGTGTACCTTGTGAGCAGGGCTGTGCCAGGCTCAGAGCATCTAACACAGGTGGCAGGGAAGCAGCCAGAGAGAGATGGAAGAGCTGGCAGCCCAGGTGGCTCTCCTTCCATTTGGCTCCAATCTCACCAGAGGTTTTTGCCTCGGGGCACATCCAGACCAACCCAGTTGAACATAATCCCATCAGAAGTCCTCAGAGCTCAGGGAAGCCAGGATCCCTCCCCCCCCTAGAGTGCAGGGCCTCCCGAAAGGACAGGAACCTCTGGGGGGAGGCAAAGGCACTGGTCTAGAGGGTGTACCTTGTGGACAGGGCTGTGCCAGGCTCAGAGCATGGAACACAGGTGGCAAGGAAGCAGCTGGAGAGAACTGGAGAGAGCCTGGGCGGCTGAGACCTTCCATTTGGCTCCAGCTTTCCAGGAGTTTTTGGCCTCAGAGCACATACAGCCCAACCCAACTGAACTTAATCTGATCAAAATCCTCCAGATGATAGGGAAGCCAACATTCCTCCCCCAGAGACTGTACTGAGAAGTCTGACAAAGCTCCAAGAGGGGAGACTGACAGAAAGCCCCAAAACCAAAAAAATGAGAGGAGCAAGAGCACAGACAAATATGGGGAGCAAAGAAGGGGTAAATATGAGCAAACAACAGAAAAAGAAGAAAGAAATTACAATAGACAGATTCTGTACAGGTAATGAGCAAAGAGTGAATGAAACAGAGGGGGAGGGATCAACAAAGGAAAAATCAGAAATCCCAGCGAATTGGATACAAGCTTTGGAAGAACTCAAAATGCAATTCAAAACACAATTAAGAGAGGCTGAAGACAATTGGGGAAAGAACTTAAAAACTAAGATAAGTCATGCATTCTTTGGAGGTCATCTTTCATCCTCTTTGCCTCATCTCTCATCTCCTTTGCCTCATTTTTCATCTTCTTTGCCTCATCTTTCAAATTTATAAAGAACTAAATCAATTGTACAAAAAATCAAGCCATTCTCCAATTGATAAATGGACAAGGGACGTGAATAGGCAATTTTCAGTTAAAGCAATCAAAACTATTAATAAGCACATGAAAAAGTGTTCTAAAATTCTTATAATCAGAGAGATACAAATCAAAACGACTCTGAGGTATCACCTCACATCTAGCAGATTGGCTAACATGACAGCAAAAAAAAGTAATGAATGCTGGAGGAGATGTGGCAAAGTCGGGACATTAATGCACTGCTGGTGGAGTTGTGAATTGATCCAACCATTCTGGAGGGCAATTTGGAACTACGCCCAAAGGGTGCTAAAAGACTGTCTGCCCTTTGATCCAGCCATAGCACTGCTGGGTTTGTACCTCAAAGCGATTATGAGGAAAAAGACTTGTACAAGAATATTCATAGCTACACTCTTTGTGGTGGCAAAAAATTGGAAAAAGAGGGGATGCCCTCCAATTGGGGAATGGCTGAACAAATTGTGGTATATGTTGGTGATGGAATACTATTGTGCTAAAAGGAATAATAAAGTGGAAGAATTCCATGGAGACTGGAACAACCTCCAGGAAGTGATACAGAGAGAAAGGAGCAGAACCAGGAAAACATTGTACACAGAGACTGATACACTGTGGTACAATGGAACGTAATGGACTTCTCCATTAGTGTCAGTGCAATGTCCCTGAACAATCTGCAGGGATCTAGGAGAAAAAACACTATCCACAAGCAGAGGACAAACTGTGGGAGTAAAAACACCGAGGAAAGGCAACTGCTTGACTACAGGGGTTGAGGGGATATGATTGAGGAGAGACTCTAAATGAACACCCTAATGCAAATACCAACAACTTGGAAATGGGTTCGAATCAAGGACACATGTGATACCCAGTGGAATCGCGGTTATGGGAGGGATGGCAGGAGGAGGGAAGGAAAAGAAAATGATCTTTGTTTCCAATGAATAATGTTTGAAAATTACCAAATAAAATAATGTTTAAAAGTAAAAAAAAAAAGAAAGAAAACAATAAACTTGGAGAGGGAAGATCCAACTTTAAATTTCACTTCAAAAAATGAATTGTGTAACTTCATCTCTGAATATTCTCTTCTGTAAAATGAGTATAATAATAAAATACCATAAACTTTGTATTGAGGTAGTAAAGCACTTTTAAACTCAATTTCTCAAAAACCAAATATTTATTAAGCAACTACTCTCTTCTAGGTACTCTTAAACCACCCAGTGTATATTTCTACCTTCCTAAAAAGGAAAGGGGAACAATTACTATATTACTATGAAAAATGAATTTGTTTGACCATGTTTAACACAGGCAGATTGCCCTAATGTTGAGCCAAACTTCAGTCAACTGTCTGATACTTATATTTCTTGTGATTCAGCAATAAGAGCTGATGATCTGCAATCAGAGAGGTAGATGGAAGGAAGGAAGGAAGGAAGGAAGGTGTAGCATACCAGGCATGTTGGCATCTGGGAAGTATGGTTGATGTATTAGATACTTGGTCAGATCAGTTAATAATCAATGTATAGACAGTTCAAAGGGCAGGAGAATTCCTGAGCCTAAGCCACAGATGCTTAGCTCCCACCTGGTCAAACCACATTCCTTTGAAAAGCGCATGTCAGGTGAATGATCACCTCCTCTGATCTTGTCATTGTCTATTCAACCAATGTTAAGACCTATGCTGTTACATTTTCATTGAACACCTCCCAATCCACATCCCTCAATAAATTTGGAGGAGGAGGCGCTATTCTCTCTCTTGATTTCTTCATCCTTGGAGTTCTTCATCCTATTTCTCCTTATCTTTCCTAGTGCCACTGTCGCCCACGTGCTTTCTATCTCGGAATTCTTACTTCCATGTGTTTTCTTATTTCTCATGTTTTCCTTTAATTAATCTTCAAGGGAAAACATTACAAGGAGCTAGCGCTGCTCCCCATAACTTTTAACTTGTCTTTGAGTCTTCATTTATCATCCATTTTCCTCCGGCTCCCTTCTCCTTCTCAAGTTATAACCCACAACAAAATTTATATAGCAATCACTGGACAATTGTTATAGAAGGCAAAAAGAACCTTGTTAATTATTATAAAACAATACTTTAAAAATAAATTAAATTAAATTAAGGTATCATCTCTACTTTGTGTTTTCTTTACTGAATAGGTGACAAAGCACCAACCTTGAGGTGAAGAGGTTCAGACTTGGAGGCTACCAGTTGAGTGTCAAAAGACTGGAGTTCCTGGGGTCATGGAATGAAGGTGACTTGAGGCAAAGATTTTCATCATCAGAGAGCATGATCATGGACAAAAGGGAGTGACCAAAGTTTTTGGCATGGCTTGTCAAAAAGCATGAACTGTGGCTCTCAAAATATTAAAGAAAAACATGTCTAAGAACCCCACAGAAAGGGGAAGGGATGTGGTATGGGAAGGAGTGAATAATTGAAAATGATAGGTCTATATCCCAAAGAAATCAAAGAAAGAAGGATGGAACACATATATTCAAAAATAATTCTGCTAGCTCTTTTTGTAGTGGTCAAGAGTTGGAAACAGAGGAGGTTCCCACCTAAATGGAAAATAGCTAGACCGATTGTTATATTATGGAATGAAATGAAAATAGCATAAAAATGACACAATAGGCAATTTCAGAGAAAAATGTGAAAAACCTCTATGAACTGATGCAGAAAAGAGTGAGCAGAGTTAGTAGAACAATTTGTATAATGGCAGCTTTAAAAAGATAAATACATTTTGAAAGACTGACCTTTGATTAGTGTAATCAGAGGGTTGAAGATGAAACAGGTTGCTCATCTCCTACCAGAAAGGCAATAGACTTAAAATGGAGAATAAGACCTACATTTTTGGAAATAACTGATGTTTTGAGAATTTGTTTAACTGAATTATGCATATGATTCATGAGGATTTTTCTTTTAAAAAATTATTCAAATAGGAGCAATGGAAGGTAGAAAGAATAATACCTATAAATGTAAATAATATTTAAAAAAGAAAGTTAATGGAAATTTCTTCAGTTTGATAAAGAAATTAAGCAATATTTAAACTAAGGAACAAAACTAATACAGAATTGCAAGACGAATCTGCAACAGAGGCAATAGAAGAAAGACCTAAATGTAATATAGACACATTAAAGGAAGATTCTACAGTAGCCCTTTCCCCTTACCTGGACCAAAATGACATGAGATGTAGAAAACTTAAAGTTATCAAGGAAAAAGCAAAATTAAAATCAGAATAAATATGTTTAAACAAAAGTACAAATGAAGTAAAAAACAGAATGTTGGAAAACTAAAAACAAATGAGACAAAGTAATAGACTTGGAGAAAACATCAAGATGACAACAAGAAGTACCAACAACAAAGTAACTGAAATCCTAGTTTGCCATTCTTTGAATATCTAGCACTGAGCACAGCTCCTTGTATACAGCAAGCACTTAATAGATGCTTGTTGAGTGAATGACTGACTTATTGCTTGCTATTAGGATCACTTAAAAAGCCAGGGATATTTAGCTTCCGTCTTTACCAAACAAACTTTTATTTGACTCTATCATCCTCTCAAAATCTTAGATTTCTCCTTCTTTTAGCAGCTAAATTCCTAAAAAAAATACCATTAGCTTTTCTGCTTTGCTTTCACTTACTTCTCAGCTCTTTTGGTCATGGCCTCTGGCCTTATGAAACTGCTCTTTCCAGTTTGAACATTGATCTTTTAAATCTCCTCAAGCTTTTAGCATTTAATATTGTTGACACCTCATTTGTTCCTGGCTTTCTTAACTATCTGTATGCTCCTTCTCAAGATCCTTTGCTGGATCAAAATCCAGATTACTCTTTCTAAAACTGTGTTAGTATTTCTTCTCTCTTGAAAAAACTTTTAGTGAACTTATCAACTCTTATAGATTTAACTTTTCTATGCAGGCGATTCCAAAGTCCTAATTTTTCTCCTGAGCTCTAGTCCCACATCCTTCACTAATTGGTTTTTGGACATTTCCAAATAAATGTTCCAGAGGCATTTGAGGCTCAACATATCCAAAATGTAACTGATAGTCTTTCTATAATAACCTAAGTCTCTTGAATTTCCCAGTTTCTGTTGAGGGCACCACAAGTCTTTCAGTCACTTGGATTTACAACTTCAGTATCATTTTTAACTTTATTTTACCCAATAAGTTGCCAAATCCATTCAATTCTACCACTTCTTTCATATCCAAAGCTTCCTTTTCACCCACATGATCACCAATCTAATACCTCATTACCTCTCAGCTGAACCACTGCCATTGACTCCCAAATAACCTCTCAATGTCCACTGTCTCCACTCTGATTAATTCTCCACATAGCTGCCAAACTGATATTGCTAAAGGAGTGACTATGCTACCTCTCTTCCTCTGCACAAAAATGGCTCCTGCAGCTCTCTGGAGTTGGTTGTCTCCAGGATAAGCCATAAATACCTGTTTTGTATTTAAAACTTTCACAATTTGGCTCCATCCTATCTTTCCAGGTTTAGTGTCCTTTTCTTTACTCTATGTAATCTATATTATGGCTCAAGTGACATATTTCACAACATTCTGTCTCCTGTTGAAATGCTCTCCTTCCTTACCTCCACTCACAGAATCTCCAGCTTCCATCAAGTATTACCTCAAGCGCCACATAAGACTTGCACCCTAGTCATGACATCTCACTTCCCCCCATAAATTACATTTTTGTTGTTCTTTAGTCTTGTCCAACAAAAATGTAATTTTAAATTACATTAATTACATTATATTACATTAATTGCATTACATTATTTATATATAATTATATATATTAAATACATTAATTAAATTAATTAATTAAAAAAATCCCATTTGGGGATCTCTTGTCAACAATACTGGAAGCATCTTCTATTTCCTTCTCCAGCTCATTTTACAGATGAGGAAATTGATGCAACTGAGATTGAATGACCTACCCAGGGTCACATAACTGGTAGGTGTCTGAAGTTGTATTTGAATTCAGGTCTTCTTGACTCCAGGCCTTGCACACTGTGCCACCTAGTTGCCCCACATATAAGTATTCATATTTCTGTGTACACATCATCTTCTCTCAACAAAATGTAAACTTCTTCAATGTAGAAATTATTTCATTTTTGTCTTTCTATTTCCAGGATCTAACATGGTGTTTGGCACATTATAGGTACAAATGCCTATTGAATGAATGAATGAGAGGACTAAGAAGAGTCAAGAAAGTTGTCTTCTAGTGTCTGCCACATGGAAGAGCAGAACAACTAGGAAAAACAACTTAGACCATCAGATTTCAAGTCAATATAAAGAACCATTTCTTTTATTTTCTCTTGTTCTTTTTTTTCCTTATAAACCCTTACTTTCCATCTTAGAATCAATGCTGTGTACAGGTTCCAAGGCAGAAGAGTGGTAAGGGCTTGGCAATGGGGGTTAAGTGACTTATCCAGGGTCACACAACTAGGAAGTGTCCGAGTTCAAATTTGAACTCAAGACTACCTGTTTCTAGACCTGGTTTCTTAATCCATTAAGGCTCCTAGCTGCTACTTATGGAACCATTAAAAAAAATTAGTGATATATAAAAGTCAAATAGACTGTCTCAGGACATAATGTAATTCCCATTATTGGAGTTATTCAAGCTGAGGTCAGATGATCATTTATTTATCAATAGTTACAAGAGAAGAATTTTTTTTCAGACGTAAGTGGGACTATATGAACTTTCCAAGCAAATTTTATAAGAAGAAATTTAATTTTTCATTTGTTTATTATATTTGCTTCCTTTTCTAGAATTATGACATAAGGTCAGGAATGAGACCTTTATATAATCATTTCCTTAGTGTGCACTAAGTGAAATCACTGAGCTAGGTAATGTAGGATTAAAAAGGGATTCATGACACAATTCCTGCTCTCAAGTGGTTCATAATCAAATAAGAAAGATAAGCTATAAACACCTAAATATACTTCATGGCAGCATGTGACAAATCACATCTAAATGATACAAATTTGGGACTAAAGAAATGTGGAGGAACTACATCCTTCTGGAGTAATCAGAGCAGAATTCATGACTAAGGTGGCTTTGGGATTTAGCCTTAAAAGTTTGGAGTGGATTTTGCAAGGTGAGAATTGGAGAGGGAGGGCATTCAAGGCAGAGAAAATAGTATAAACTAAGATCTGGAGGCAGTAGAGCTTGGGGAATTTTAGGGAATGTGGATTTTCCAGATGGGCTAATGTTAGGATTTGTGTTAAGGAAAAGTATAGGAAATCTTTGGAAAAGTAGGTTGAGGTCAGATCAGGAAAGTAATAAGTAGTCTTTAAAGGATTGTGAGCAGAGACATGACAATCAGAGATAATACTTTAAGATTATCAACCTTATCATAGTAATATTGGAGGGAAGAGAGATTAAAGACTGAGAGAACATGTGAAATTATAAAGTTCTAAATTAGGATTATGTCAATAGGATTGAAAAAGAAGGCAAAGGATAAATTAGCCAAGTACTCAGTTACGTTACTGTGGGTTAATTAATCAGTTATGCTTATCCTGGATAATACTATGCTATCCAATCAATATTTTAAAGCTCTCTTAATAAAGTATCTTATTAATGGACTGTTGGTATCTAACTAATCTGGAAAGCAACTTGGAACTATCCTCCCCAAATTACCAAATTGTGTGTGCCCTTTTATCCAGTGATACCACTATACTAGGTCTATGTCTCAAAGAGATCAAAGAAGGGAAAAGGGTCTATGTTTACAAAAATACTTATAGCAGCTCTTTTCATAGTGGCAGAGAATTGAAAAATTGGCTAGGAGGTGCCCAACAATTGAAGAATGGCTAAAGAAGTTATGGTTTATCAATGTGATAGATTATTATTATTCTGGAAGACATAATGAGGGGAATAAGGTTTCAGAGAAATTTGGAAAGACTTTTTCAAACTGCTGCAGAATAAAATGAACAGAACCAGGAAAACAATTTATGTAATAACTATATTGTAAAAACAAACAACTTAGGAACTCTGATCAATGCAGTAGTCAATCACTATTTCAGAGGACTCATCATGAAATCTGATGCTCACTTCCTGACAGAGAAAGGTATATATTTAGAACACAAATTGAAACATATTTTTTGGACTTGGACAATGTGGAATTTGGTTGACTTGATTTTATTACAAAGAAAAAAACTCCCAAGTAGTACCTTAACTCAGTTGAAATTCATGGTTCTGCCTGATAAAACACTAGGACAATTCTAAAAATGAACTCAGAAATAGGCAAGTGGGTGGGAGGAGATATTTTGTAACTGTTGGACTTTTGCACCTCTTTAAATGTTTCCATGTCAAGAAGTGATTTATGCAATTTATTTTGCCTAAATGGTAGGTTGGTCAAGAGCAGCTAGGAATTAGGTGAATAAACACTGAAGCAGGAGGAAATGAAGTTTGAAGTCTGAAAAAAACTTGCTTTCTGAGATGGGAGAAAATGGAGTTTGATGAGGAAAGAGGCAGAGAAGCTGAAATATTTAGCTAAAACTGTCCTAGCTGTCTGTCCTGAAAGCAATGGGACAGAATGATCTGTTGGAGGGAAATCAGTGGATGCTACTAAAGGCTCCAAGTTACTAAGGATTTGGTACATAGAAGGATATGTGTCTTTGGGGTAGGTAAGAGACGGAAGTGGCACAACACAGACCTAACACCTGTCTTCTAAGGCATCAGACAACCATTTCACATTGGGAGTCAGACTACCCCAGCACCATCCCCCAAAGGACAAAATGCTTTCAAGTAAAATCAGATCAGAGTGCTAGAGGGAGGAGAAAAGGGAAGACTTGACCCTAGGTGGACATGAAAAATATTCATGAAGAACATCCATTAGGAAAGTGAAAAAAAAGTTGAAGGACACTTACCTACAGACACCCAGGCTGGTGAAACTGAATGGGACTTTGAACCTAGGAGGTATGATTTGGTGATTCTCAATGTCTTTCTAGTTGCACACCTCTCTCCTTTCCCATTTGTTCTCCTTTCACCCCAACATCCACAGAAATCTAAATTAATTGATAGAAAGACTTGTGATGGACTCTTACAAAGGGAGATGACTAATGTTTTTCTATTTTATTAAAAGGAATGGGTCTGACAATGAATTTCAACAGAAAAGACTGAGATTAGACTGATAAGGAATTTCTCAGCAGATGAGGATGTTGCCTGAGTAGCCTGTGAAGTATCACTTTCTTATCTGACACAGCAGAGATAATGGGAGTTGTTGGTTTTTTTTTTTTTTTGAGATACTTGAAATATGTTCCCATCTAAAGGCAGAAGGAACAGGAGATTTCAAGAACCTACAATCAGAGGTTAGAGGAAATAAAGGAAATCAACTGAAGATATTTAAGCAGAGAAGAAAAATGGATTTCATCAAAGTAGAGTATGAGGATTATCCAATCTTCCTTCCCAAATTCTAGTAAGAAATTGCAGGGGAAAGTGGGCTGGTGTCAAGAGGGAAACTCAGACTAAAGATCAGACAAAGGCCTCTCACCTGTAGGAAAGATAACCTCTCTTGACAGAGCAGAGACCTCATAAAGGGTAGGAGATTTAAAAATCCTCACTTGCCTTTTGTCACACTGTTTGCAAAGCTACCTCTGCCTGAAGATCCTGGGGGACATTCCCCTCCCATTCCAAGCCACCACCATCATCCCCAGCCTCTAATAATTAATCCTCACTTGGAGAGGAACCTTTCCAGAAGTTCTCAGTTCATCTCAGTGCCAACAAACAATCCCTTCCCTGAGGGACAGGTGGCTGGGGAATGAGTGTTTCTTTGCAAAGGACTTGGGGAAAAGTTGACCTTACATCAGACTCCAGGACACAGGGGAAGGGCAAAAGCTGTAAGTTTCTGTCATTTAATTAGTACTGTGAGTAGCAATGCCTAGCAAAATATTTAGTATGTAGTGAATTTGTAGGCAATGATTTGGGATGAATCTACATCTTCCTCTCAGGGTTCTAGGGTACCATGAGGATGGAGGGGAGAATTTCTTTTCTCTGTTGTCATTGACTTAAGTCTCTACTGGTTATGTCTCCCACATTAGGGGACTTTGTATGAGCCCCCCAATTCCAGCAATAAGTAACAATAGTGAGCAACTTCTTGTAATAATGTCCTTCTCATTTTTTAATGTCCCTCCATCTTTTCTTTCTTTTATTTTGTATAACCTTGTCTTCTGTTTTAGAATCAATACTGGATACTGGTTTCAAGGTAGAAGAGAGGTAAGGAGTAGGCAATGGAGGTTAAGTGACTTGCCCAGGATTGCACAGCCAGTAAATGTCTGAGGTCAAATTTGAACCCAGGATCTCACTTTTTTGCTTCTAGCTCTCAATCCACTAGCTGCTCTCTCCACAACTTTTCATTAAAAAGTAATATTCCTAGTTGTATTTTATTCAAATTGAATTTAGAATTTGTAACAATTTTTATAGTACAAGGAAATCTTAGATATGTAATAAAAATAATATGTAAAATAACATGCATAATCCTCTTGCATTCATTGTAATAGATTAAGAGATTTAGATATGGAAGGGACCTCCATCTAATCGAGGAAACAAAGTCTTAGGAAACACACAGGTCCTAAATTGTGTCAACGTAGAATCCAGAAGCCCCCAAACTTGTAGCCTAGTAAGATTCTATGACCCCCAGTTTATAGCTTAGAGATGAAAAAGCCCCAAGTTGGACCTTGTTGCTTGAGTGTCTCTCCCTTAGGGAAAGTCCAACTTCTGGAGTCTCAGACTAACAATAGACTTTAAAGTAATTTGGATGGAAATAGCTAATCCATCAGGAGTTAAGCATCTTTTTTGTCCCAATGGTTTCTCTCTTTAGCTCAAAGTCCTTTACCTAGGTAGCCTTCTTTTACCTTTTGTGTTCATTGTAAAGCATTAGTCCCTCACTGTTATTCCTGTCTGGGACTCTTCATTTTCTTTTGTTACTGTAAGGATGAGAGATTAGAGATAGGGAAAAATGTAAAGATTGTCTCTAAGGTGAAGGAAGAGAATTTAGCCACAAATCCTGGGAGAAGATTTTGGAAGGGGAAGGCATTGCACAGGAGGATCTTGGGAATTAACTGAGGTTAACTGCCATTTCTGCTCTGAGTCTCTCTGAGCTGAAAGCTGCTCTATTATCTCCTGTGAATGGGTTAGTCTTGTGGAAAGATTCGTAAATTCCTGGATTTGGAGTAATATCTTGGAAGAGATCTGTGTTTCCCTGAGGTGCTGAGACAAAACTGGCTGAGACAACTTGGCTAAGGTAAACCCAAGGATTTTACATCTGGGACTTTGGGGTTTTACTTTGGAAGCCAACCCCAGACTTGGGAAAGGACTCAGTCTATCTGTGAGTCCTGTATCTTTAGCCTTTTAGAGACAATCTGGGATATTTAGGTTAGTAAAGTAGTCAGATAGTTTTGGTTCTAGATAGATCAGGGAACTGGTAAGGAGGGATTGAAAAGATCTGAAGAGGCGTCCCCATGAGGGGAGCATAGAAGAGTGGGTGGAGGCTAAATTCTTAGAGACAGGGACCCTGTTAAGATCTACCATTTCCCTAATCTGAATAAACTTGGTTTTCTATAATCTCAAGGGGTTGTTCTTTACTGGCCCTGGAAAAGTTTCTAGTTGAGTTTTTTTCCATTACGAATCCATCTATGTCCTTCCTAATCAATCTATCTCCTTTTGGAGGTAGATTTCTTTTTCAGTTACCATTGTAAAGCCAATCAAATATCCCTCTCATCCTCAGTCTCCATATTCCCCAAGAAAGGTATTTAAGCTTCCCACTTTAATGACTACTTGGAGTTGTCAATCTAGGATGGTTGGCTCTCCTTGGGGTCAGTGACCAGAGCAACCAGAGTCCTGAGTTTGGGGCTCTGTGTGGAGCCCAATTTGGCACTGAACCCTTTCCTTAATTAAAGAGTGGTTTTTCTGACTATTTAATAGTTCTATGTTTTGTTTTGTTTTGTAGTCAAGCAACAAGAAAAAGAAACAATTTAAACACTATATATGAGACTTCACAGCTTCAACATGAAAAGAACAAAGGCCATGGAACATAATATTTTGAAAAGCAAAGGAGCTAGGTTTATAATCAACAGACCCAGCAAAGCTGAGTATAATTATACAAAGGGAAAAATGGATATTTAACAAACTAAAGGACTTTCAACTATTTTGGGGGAAAATAGCAGAACTTACTAGAAAAATTGATCCATAAGAATTATCAGATAGTAAACATTAAAGATCAATTATAAAATATTCAATAAGGTCAAATTATTTACTTCTTATATGGGAAAATGTTATCTGCAACCATTAACAATGATATCACTACTTGAGTAGTTTAAAAGAACAGATATAGATAAAAGGTTTGAGGTTAAGTTGAATATAATGGAATGAGCCAAAAAATAATAAAATAGTGCAGGAAGAGGTAAAATGGAACAATTATCATGTACAAAAGAGGTGGTAGTGAAAGATCAGTCACTGAGAAGGGGAGGAATGGGCTAGTATGCTAGAACCCTTTTCTTATCATATCTATTTAAAAAAAAGAACAACAAATAACTATAAGAGGGTGAGGGGATAGGATAAGAGAGGGACTAAGAATCTCCTTAAGAGACTAAGAGAAAGGTATGTAGATTAAAAGAAGTCAAGAGAATAAGTTAAAGGAGAGATTCCTAGAAGTAAATACATATCAAGAAATAAGAGGGCAGGGTAAGGGAATAAAGGAGGGATTTAGGATAAGCTAAAGGAGGGATTTTTAGAAGGGAGTTCATATCAAAAAACAGAAGGGCCAGTGGGGGATAAGGGAGAGATTCTTGGAAGGGTGGATAGAGTAAGAATTAGGAGGCAAGGAGAAGGGAATAAGGGAGAAGGTGGGTTGATTTAGAATTAGGTTAGCCATGGGAGACCAAAAGGGAAGGACTCTTAGAAGGAGCATGGATTAGAGAGGTACAGGTCATCAGAAATTTGACTTCTGAAGAGGAATAGGGCAAAATAAGAGGGAGAGATGGACAGTGAGGAAAAATAGAATGGAGGGAAATATAACTTAGTATGTATAATTTTGAATGTAAATGGAATGACTTCACCCATAAAACAGAAACAGGTAGCAGAATGGATCAAAAATCAAAACTCCAAAATATGTTGTTTACAAGAAATACATTTTAAAATGAGAGATACACAGAGTTAAAATGAAGGACTGGAGCAGAATACAGTATGCTTTAGCTAATACAAATAAAGCAGGAATAATAATCATAATCTCTGACAAAGTTAAAGCTAAAATACGTTTAATCAAAAGAGATAAACATAGAGAAACTATATTATGTTAAAGGTACCATAGATAATGAGGTATTCTCCATATTAAACCTATGTGCATTAGATGTTATCCAAATTTTTAAAGGAAAAACTAAATTAGTTTAAGGTAAAAAAGGTAATAAAACAATAAAAGTAGGGGCACTTCAAATTTCCCCTCTTAGAACTTGATAAATCTAACCATAAATAAATAAATAAAGAAGTCAACAAGATGAATAGAATCTTAGGTAATCTAAATATGACATATCTAGAAAGAATTGAACAGGAGTAGAAAGGAGTATACCTTCTTAATAGTATATGATACTTTTATAAAAACGGACTATATTTTAGGGTACAAAAACTTTTAAGTGCAGAAAAGCAGACATATTAAATGGATCCTTTTCAGATCATAATGCAATAAAAATATATTTATTAAGGAACCATGGAAGCACAAAATAAAAATTAATTGGAGACTAAATAACTCAATCTTAAAGAATGAGTACATTAAAGAACAAGTCATATAAACAATAATCTTATTAAAGAGAATGAAAATGAGAATACCAAAACCTATGGGATATAGCAAAATCAGTAACAAAAAGAAATTTTGTAACTCCAAACGCTTATATCATAAAATAGAAAAAACAAAACAAAACAGATCAATGAAATGGAAATGCATAAAAAAAAACTAGAAAAAGAATAAATTAAAAATCCACAAATAAACATCAAATTGGAAATCCTAAAAATCAAGAGACCAATAAAATTTAATGTAAGAAAACCATTGAATTAATAAATAAAACTAGTTGTTTTTATGAAAAAAATCAACAAAATGATATACCATTGGTTAATATGATTAAAAAAGATAAAAGAAATCCAAATCAGTAGCATTAAACATGAAAAGGATGAATATACCACCAATGGAGATGGAATCAATGCAATTATTAGGACTTATTTTGCTCAATTATATGCCAACAAACTTACCAATGCCTACAAAAATATAAACTGCCCTAGAGTATTAAAGAAATAGAATATCTAAATAAACCTACTTTTTTTTTTAGAAAAAGAAATTGAACAGGCCATTAATGAACTTCTTCAGAAAAAAGCATCAATATTAGGATTTACAACTGAATTCTACCAAACATTTAAGGATTAACTAAATCAAATATGCTGAAATGAGGAAGAGCAAAAACAGAGAAAGAAAATTACAGACCAATTTCACTAATGAATGTGGTTGCAAAAATCCTAAACAAAATATTCTCTAGTGTGATAAAGGATGAAAGGTTTGCAAAAACGGTTGCAAAAACTGAGAGATGCAAACCTTAGAGACTGATTGACAGGAGCACGTGACTAAGGGTCACATGGGAGGCTGAGCCTTGGAATCTGGAAAATTCTTGAAGGGTGCTTCAACTGCTCTCCTGGAAGGACCTTGTTCCTGTGACCAACAGAGGAAAGAGGTTTTCTGGATCTGGCTGCTGGCAGTATCAGTAAGAAAATCTCTGGACCTACTTTGATATCTACCAACTTAAGATCCTGGCCCTATTTGATTGGATCCCGGTGGGAGACTTGGATATTGGGAAAGTTAATTCTTAGCTTAGTAATATAGTTTAGATAGTTAATAGATATTAGCTTTTAAATTAAGTATAAATTTACTCCTAAACTCATGTTCCTTCCTACCCTTCCCAAACAATAAATTTGAATTTATTTATATGTCCCTTGTAAAAGGTGAAATTATGGCTGAGATTGAATGTATAATTAATTTTGGTTGCCAAGGATTTTATTTATAAAATCCTAATGAAAAACCCAAGTCAGCTGGAAATTTTATAATGATTTTAATTGATAGTGGAGGAGATTAAGGAGGAGGAAGAAGGAAAGGAGTAGGTTTTCCCTCCTCCTCCCCCACTAGTGCGAGGTGGGAGATTAGGAGATAAGGGTTTGGAGTATGAAGGAAGAAGGCTTGAACTCCCAAAAAGGAAAAGGCTAAGCCAAGATGCCGGAACTTGAAATCAGCTCCAGGGAAAAACTCACCACCAACCCAGACAATAGCTGCCACCACACCAAGATGATGGGACGCTTAGCACGCTGCCAGCCAGAGTCATCTCTCCAGGGAAAGAGGAGGAAAGAGGAAGTGATGTGCCTTATATAGACATTTTTACATCACTTTTCTGCATCTCGTGTACCAATGATAGCTTAGCTTGACTTAGGACAGCCCACGAGTCTGTTAGCTGTTTTCCACATATGTCTGTTGCCTTTTTCCCCAGATACTTAATCTTGAGTATGGTGCAGGCATCCTGACCTTGTTAAACTGAATAGGTAGAGAAATGTAGACTTCCCAAGACCTGATTCTGTCATTCCAAGTGTCTCTATTGTTACTGATCAGGAAATAGAGAAATCAAATCTTCTAAAGAATGGTCTGATTAGGGTGGAATAGTTTTAAAATTCACACCTTCTTGCTCTTTCCTCACTCCAAATCCTACCATAACACTAGGAAACCACCATTATATATATATCACAAAGATTATACATTATGATCAGGATTTATGCTAGGAATAGCAATAGATACAGAAAAAGTCTTTGACAAAATGTAACACTCATTCCTGTTAAAAACAATGGAAAGATTAGCTATAAATGGATTTTTTTCTTTAAATGACACAAAGCATCTACTTACAGCCATCAGCAAATTTCATTTGTAATGGAAATGAGTTAGAAGCCTTCCAAATAATATCAGGAGTGAAAGGAGGAAGTCCATTATCACCAGTGTTATATAACGTTATATTAGCAGTTCTAGCAATCGCAATTGAAAAAGAAATTGAAAGAATAAGAATGGGCAAAGAAGTAAAAAAAAATGACCTTATCTTTTTGCACACAATATGATGTGGAAAATCCTAGAGATTCAACTAAACAATTGATACTATCAATAATTTTAGCAAAGTAGTAAACCCACATAAATCATCAGCATTTCTATATATCACTAGCAAACTCCTATAAGAAGAAATAGAGTTTGTCTATTAAAATAACCACAGAATAAAATACTTGGGAGTATTCCTGCCAAAACAAACCTAGGAAATATACAAACAATTACAGAATGCTTTTTATACAAACAAAATCAGATTTAAATAATTGGAGAAATATTAATTGTTCATGAGTGGGCAGAAACCAATACAATTAAAATGACAATCCTACCAAGAAATCTACTTAATTTAATGCCATTCCAATTAAATTACCAAAAAATTATTTTATTGAGCTAGGAAAAAAATAACAAAAGTCACTAGGAAGAAAAAAAGATCAGGGGGCAGCTGGGGAGCTCAGTGGATTGAGAGCTAGGCCTAGAGACGGGAGGTCCTAGGTTCAAATCTGACCTCAGACACTTCCTAGCTGTGTGACCCTGGGCAAGTCACTTGACCTCCATTGCCTAGCCCTTACCACTCTTCTGCCTTGGAGCCAATACACAGTATTGACTCCAAGATAGAAGGTAAGGATTAAAAAAACAAAAACAAAAACAAAAGATCAAGAATATTAAGGAATTAATGAAAAAAATATAAAAGAAGTCTAGCAGTGCCAGATTTTAAATGATACTGTTGTGGGGGTATAGAGGTGCACCCCTTGGGTTCAGGAAGGACACCTTTCTGCAAGAATGCAAGACTCTGAAACTTAGCTTAAAAATAAAAAAAGACATTTATTAATTTAGAAAGTAATATTGAGAATGGCCAGGAGGATAGTACAGGTAGAACAGCAAGATGGAAACTGCTCCTTGGGAAGACAGCATGGATGGAAAAGCTATCCCCCAGATAATATTAATTCTGGGGATTTTATACTCTTTACAACAATGATGATGTGACTCTACAGTGGTAACCACTCAAGCATTTGGTGGAGGGGAGGGGTTTGGTCTTCTGACTGAGGTCTGCCTAGAGATATAGGGAATGAACCTCATAAAAGATTCTTTAGTTTTAGGGAACAGATGGATGTCTAAGATACAGCCCCATGGTTTCAGAGGTGTAGCCTGGAGGTGCAGGTCTCTGTCCATCTTAAATCTAAAGGAGGATCAAAGGAGGATAATCCTCTCATGGTTTTATAGGGGTTATTAGATGTTTTAGGTTAAGAGTCAGGAGGATGGTAAGGGAGCAAAGGAATTTCCCTGATAATAGTTTGCCTGAGTTTCTGGGGGTATGATGCCCATGCCAATATTATAAAGCAGTAATTATCAAAATTATCTGATACTGGCTAAGAAATAGAAAGATATATAAGTGGAACAGAGCAAATATACAACAAACTGGCAAAAGATGATAGTAGTCTTGTATTTAACAAAAGTATATTTCCAAATTTTGAGGATAAGAACTCACCATTTGATAAAAATTGCTAGAAAAATTGGAAAGTACTTTGGCAGAAACTAGGTATCGACCAATATCTTACACCATTTCCTTGCACATAGTATGTACTTGACAAATAGTTGATGAATGATTGAAATACAGAGAGATATTTGATAAGATCTTTGCCCACAGTTAATTTGGCAAAATGAGAAAAATAAATGTAATTCTTGTCCCAAAGCTCTTTGCTTCGGGGCACTCTCCTTATTGGTGAAGATAATGTCCTGCCCTGGATGAGGGACAGAATGGAGTTGGCAAGAGATGAGAGACTGCAGTCTTCACCAGTGTTCATTTGGAGGCTGCATTATTTGGATGCTCTTGGCTTCCAGTTTTAAGAGACAAGATGGAAGAAGTCAACCCCACTTCAAATTGCTGAAGGAAAACACTGAAAAATCATGAGAGGAGCTGGCAGTCTCCATTATGTTTCTATTCTAGTTTTCTGTTCTAGACTTTGAGGAGTTTTCCCCTTAGATTAGATCAAGGATGCTCTCTTGATTGAGATGTTATCTCTGTCCCAATGCGGGGGTTCCTTCACTTTATATTGTCAGATATATATATATATATATATATATATATATATATATATATATATATATATATACATACATAGTCTCATATACCAGATTTCTGTATTTGCTACAATTTGGACAAATAAGTTGCTTTGTTATTTTCTATGTGTTTATTGTAGAACTGGTATTAAGTGGGAAAGGGTCAAGCCTTGGATATTTAGTTTGGGGCCCTCTTTCCAAAAATGACAAAATGATAAAAAGTTAGATTCTATCATAAGACCCTTGACAAATGGTGACTAACTCAAGGAAGTTACAATCTAAGATGAAGTAGTCCAAAAAGGGGAGGATAGTAAAATTGAAATAGATAAAACAGATTAAAAAAACCCTGACAGCATTTTTTAGGGAACAGACCTGGCTTCTCATCCTCCAGGAAGTCCTCCAGGAAGCTGTTTATGCAGACAGCAGACCAGTCTCCACTTAGCTTGGGGGTGAGAATTAGAAAGGGCAGGAAGACAAAGGAATTTCAGGACTATCAAAGAGGTCAGGATGGAAGCAAGATAACATATGGCTAAATAAGGCTAGGTGACTTAATGAATGTGAAAATAAACAGCCCCCACATAAATCTGAGGATTGTCTCCTCATCTCAGGACCCCACATTCCTGTGTTGGTGATAAGGTTTTGTTTGATTAAGAACTTATATGTAAAAGGAAATAACTTTGTATCTTGTAACCCTATATAAACTGTTCCAAAATGTTAGATTGAAGCAGCTTCCACTGGGAAGGCTGTCCCAGCTGGTAGATTCTTTATTTGTTCTTTTATTAATAAATCATGGTTCCAGTAATTGAAATTCTGGGTGTTTGAACTCACTTTGTGAAGTACACCACTTCAAAGACAAATAAATTTGACTTTTCTACTGACATGGACCATAAACTGTTACTTGAAAAAATCATTAATTAGTTTGTTCACAGCATTAAAATTCCCAAGTATTTCCCTTCCTTCCTCCTCTCTCTGCACTAGAAAAAGGATCCTTTGAAAAGAAGATACATATAAGCTATGTCTTGCTTGTTTCTGTTCATCAGTTCTTACTCTGGAGGTGAACATATAGAAGTCATTCTTCAAATGATATTTCTGTTGCCCTATATAATGTTCTCTTCGTTCCACTTGTTTCACTCCTCACAATTTCCCATTTCCCTCATTCCCTTGGTTCCTCATAGAAAGTTACTATGTAATATTCAGTGTCCTGTTATTCTCATGGAATTCTACATATCAAGAAGTAAATTCACCTAGATTCCAATTGGATGTCTTGTCAACATGAAGCATATATCATTGTCTTTCATTCCCATGAATATGAGGAACTCCTGAGATCGTTAAGAAAGAAAGAAGGCCTGAAGGAGCAAAGAAAAGGAAGGAGGAAAAGAAGAGGGAAAGAAAAAAATAGGGAAAGAAGGAAGAGAGGATGGGAGGAAGGAAAGAAGGAAAGGAAGAGGAAGAAAGGATGGAGGGAGGGAGGAAGAAAGGAAGGGAAAGGGGGAAAATTTTATATTATGAGTGAGAGATTGCTATCCAGTACTTAGTAGGGCACTTTCCTGTGCTTAATATTGGTTGGTTTCTCAGCTATGTGATGACTGGATGATTTTCAAGTAAAACAGAACTTAATATTTATAAAAGCTTATTTATCTACTTTCTAGTAGTTACATCACTGTCCCCATAATTCAAATGTAATATGGTATAATAAGTGGTTAATGACTTGTTTCCTAAGGACTTCATAAGAATAAGATGAGTTTGGTAAAGGAACAATAGGGAGTAAGCATAAAAATACAAATGTCCAGTACCAAAATGACAGTCACAAGATAAAGTCAGAAAACCTGAATTTTAATCCTGATTTTGTCATTCACCTCCTATGTAAGATAAGGGAAATCACTCAATCTCTCTAGACCTCAGTTTCCTCATCCATAGAAAAGAGGGTAGCTAAGTGATCTAGGTAGAGGATCTAGTGTAGATTCTGGAATCAGGAAAACTTAAATTCAAATTTGGATTGAGACACTTATTAAATATGTGACCTTGGGAAAGTCACTTATGGTCAGTTTGATGGAGGAAGTGTCCATATATAAGAAAATCACAGTGCCTTGAAATTTTTGTTCAAGGATAAAATAGTCATTGGGCAAGATCCAATCAATATTTTCACTAGTAAAAATAATAGAATCAAAAAGTCCATTAACTTGGTTAGCTTGCTTCCAGAAATGCAGTACACAATGGAGCAGCCTTTTTCCAAGTAAGAACCTCTATAAGCCTCGAATTTGGGAGAGAAGTAGTACATGGAGAAATCTACAGTTTGCTACCTGTTGCCACTAGGATACCCAGTTACCCTGGGACTGTGAATGCACACTGATATTCAGGTTTTCCTGATCTTCAGTGAATGAAAACTGGAGATTGAATGGAAAAGAATATCATTGTGAATTTTGAAAAATAAGAACCATCAAAGGCTCCTTCAACAGCCAGTAGCAAATCTCTGACTCACCCCAGCCCAGTAGTGAATTGAAATAGTAGTTGAGATGATGGAACCTGCCAGCAAGAGAATAGCTCATCCCATGGGGATGGGAGGGAGGGGAATATTCTGTACCAACCATTTTAATTTTGAGTACACTTTCCTCCAGAGGGACTGAAATCTTTAAAGGAAAGACTGCCATCGTGATTTGGGATATAGTTGTACCTCAGTCTTTGCTATACCTTCATAGTAAATACTTTTTGTAAAAGCCTATTGATATTAGTTAAATGATACAGAAAGTTAACTGGCAACTGATATTGGGGAGAAAAACAATGGACTTGAGTTTCTAAATGAGAGTATTCCTAAAACATCCACCGTGTGTGTGTGTGTGTGTGTGTGTGTGTGTGTGTGTGTGTGTGTGTATGTGTGTGTGTGTTTCGGAGATCAGATCTTCTGCTGGTCCAAGTATAGACAAGCTGGGTTAAAGGTTGCTTTGCTTGTCTTCATGGAGATTTGTTGGATGTTGTTGGGTTGTGTTTATGTGTGTGTGTGTGTGTGTATTTTTCCCCTGGTGGTAGGAGAGAGGCAGGCAGGATCTGAGATTCCATTGAGTTTGAGAGCAAACATCATCTTGGCATCCATGAAGCAGGAAGCTGAATTACCACTCCCCCTTCTTCCATTCTTCCTTTGAAATATTTATTCTAATTATAGACACAGTTATTGCAATCTCAGGAAAATAGTTTCCTGCAGTTGACAAAAGCCGGACAGGACAGACCTTTTTGCTTTATTTACAGCTGTTTCTTAACTGATTTAAGGGCTGAATTATGGGCACTGAGAATGACTGCAGAGCCCAGAAGCACTTTGGAGGATATACAGGCTGCTCTGCTGAGGGGTAGGGAAAAGATATACTATTAAAGACATCAAAAGATAGTAGAGGGAAGAAGATAACACTCAGGAGGAAAAGTTACCAAACTAGTCCTTTTGATGGCAGAGGAGAAAACTCTATCTTCTCTATGCTCTCTAGATGCTCTTATTTGTCCTAGATTCTGAGAACTAGACTTTGCTCAAGGCACAGGCCTTTTGAGTAGAACCATAACCTGAGGGGAAGTGGTGGCAATGCAACTGGGGAGCATTGTCTCCACTAAGATATTGGTAGCAATGTTTTTTTTTTTTATCTTGCATCCTAATTAGTAAAAAAAAAAACAAAAAAACTTGAACTCATACTCTAGTATGTATATATTTAATTACTAAATATATTACAGAGGACTGAGTTTGGCCAATAAGAGTCCAATCTTGTCTACTTGGTGATTTTTGCTGGAGAGAAATCACAAATCCTTTACTCATTCTGTAATCCAGTTCTTTGTATGTCATATCCTCTTACTCCATGTAAACTCCTTCAGGACCGGGACTCTATCTTACTTAAGATTTTCATGTTCTCAGTACCTAGGACAATAGTTTCTGCTTTGCAGATAAATGCTTGTTGAAGGTTTTGAATGGTAGAGACAATAAACCAGAAGAAGGGCCAACAGTAGAGATTTTGTTTGAAATAAAGTCCATTTCCTTCCTGGGGGAAACTATATTTTTTTAAATAGCCTATATATATACAACTTTCTATACTGGATGAATTAATGCAAATGTATCTATCACCTGACTACCTTCTAGTTAAAGTTTGCACCTACAATAACAGTGAATGTTTTTAATTTCACAAACGTTGTTAAGCACCTAATACGATACCATTGTGCTGAGAATACCAAGAGTAGCAATGTTGGTTGTTCTGTTTGTGATCTTTCTCACAATTGAAGTATAGTAAACATTATTTATGTTTGGTTTATTATTTGTTATATTATTAAAAATATATGTCATGAACTTTGTAATTTAAATCTACGCCCATATACACACATATATATATATACATATAGGCATATATGTATATCTATATATATTCAAAAACACACCTATCTATATCCATCGATAAGATAGAAAATTAGAGGGGGGAAAGAAAAGGAGGCGAGGAAGAGAGAAGGAAATTTTTGTGAGAAAAGAAGTTTTTCCAGTTTATTAAACAAATAATATTTAATAAATAGGATGGAAGCTCAGAATTGATTGATTAAATTAATGAGAGGTTAAAATTTTATTAAAAGACTTTCTCCTGAGGCTATTTGGTCTATTTTTGGAAAATTTAAGTTGTCAGGAGGTTTTCCCTCCTATTTACCCTTCTACTCTCTGGGGCTAAACAGAACATGTCTAATTTTTTTTCCACATTGCAGCCCTTAAATACCTGAGGACTACTGATATATCACATATTGTCTTTTCCATGTTAAATAGTCCCTCTTCCTTCTCTTCATTCCTATATGATATTATTTTCAGTCTTTAGAGAGGCAGCAAGGCAAGGAAAGAATACTGGATCTGGGGTCAGAAAATTTGTGGTCCAAATCCCAGATATACTATCAGCTAGATGGTGCATTGGACCTAGAGTATGAAAGACCTGAGTTCAAATTCAACCTCAGACACTTAATTAGCTGTGTGACCCTGGGCAAGTCACTTAAACTTTGTCTGCTTTGGTTTCTTCCACTGTAAAATAGGGATAATAATAATAATAACCTATATCCCAGGGTTGTTGTCATGATCAAATGAAATAATATTTGTAAAGTACTTATAAATGAAGTAAATTTTATAATAAATTCTTATTCCTTCTTACTACCTGGGTGACCTCTGTCAAGACCAGTTTCCTTGTCTGTCAAATGAAGGAAGTGGATTAGAATCAGAGGTGTTAAACTCATTACCTCAGAAGAGTCCACATGCTACCAGAAAACCTCAGTGCAGCCCAAATCATAGTAAAATGCAATTTGGAAATGTATAACAAAATAAATAAAAATACAATAGGTCATGTTAAATTGTGGTTTTCTATTTGAGTTTGACTACCTGGCTACATGACCTTTAAGGCCTCTTCCAACATTCGCTGGATGATTCCCCCACCTTATTGATATTTTTGTTTGCCTTCTTCTGTAGATGTGCTAGATTATGTTTATGCACTTCCTAAAATGTGATACCTAGAAACAAACAGGGATTCCAAATTTAGTCTGGTCATGACAAAAGTCCAATATGATCAAGTGAAAAGTATAAAAAAATTTGAAGTTAGAGAACCTGAGTCTGAATTGTGGTTCTGATACTAATTAGCTCTATAACTTTAGGGAATGTGTCTAAATTCACTGAGTCTCACTTTTCTCAGCTCTAAAAGAAGAGAGTTGAACTAGGTGTCCTTAAAAGTCCCTTCCAGCTCTAACTTTAAAATTTCATGACTAGCATTATCATCTCCTTAGTATATATACACAGTATGTCTTTCTTGTGTGTTCGTCCTTCCTTTTGCAGAGGACCAATAACAACACATTTGCCCATGAATTGGGTTTAAGTGAGGCAGAATTGAACAAAGATGCCAGCCTCACTCTTCCAGAGTCATCTGAGTCCAGTAGAAAGACAAAAGTTAGGATGACTAGTGATGGCAGGGGTTGCAGTGGATGACCCTGGCAGTTTCACGAAGTTCAAATTGTTCCTTAGTGCAGGCCACTGGAATAAACTGTTCTCATCTGCTCATTCTTCTAAGACCTAACAAGCTTGGGGTAATCATTCTAACTTATCAGAGGATTTGTGGTCCATCAGCTACCCTCAAACTGGTTTAGTCCATAGACAGAAGGTTTTACCAGGGGGTGATTGCTACACATGCTACCAGCTTCTTGGAACCACAGATGAGAGTTGAATGAAAGGTGGGCACAAAAGATGAATCAGCAGCCCTGAAAAGAGCTCAGCAAACCCTTATACCAGAGGTACTAGTCCTTCCTGAATACTCCAAACAACCCATCCTTTTGTTAATGCCATCTGAGGAAACATCAACTTTTTTGGCGGCCATATATATTGTTCCCCAGGTAAAACTTGTAGCCCTTTAAAATGGCCAGATGTTTTTCACATGAAATATCCTCTAGTTATTCCCTGCCCAAACAACTTCCTATATTTGGGAAACAGATTTTTGTGAACTCAAGTAAATTTCTATTTTTTCCAACTAGGTATCCTTTTGGATCTCCAACTCATCTTCTAAGGTTATCTTTATCATCTAACTAGCCTACTCTTTGAATTGATGGTTGCATATGTAAAATTTAAATTAATACCTAATAACTCCAAGCATAAAATTTTATAAGATTTATTAATTAATAATTAATTTATTACTTGAAGAAGAAGAAATAAAAGAAACAAAATTAGAAAGCCTAAGTAAAAAAACACATGAGTAAAATTCTCCTGCCTGACTCTCACTCAACCTTCACAGCCACATTTCTGGGAAAAGGGAGCGAGGGCCGAGCTATACAAAACTTATATCTTCTCTATGTTAGTATGTTACATAGATATGTAACTGGGATACTGAGAGAGAGAGTCTCTGGGGAGCAAAATTCTATCCACACATATACATTTGTGAGAGAGGTTTATGGGAAGTAGAAAGATAGATTCCATGTTTAAAGGACGAATTTTCCAATGTCACATTAAAAAATGGATAACCACAACAAATTACAATATAGGATCCCTTGTACAATATGAACACAATAAAGACAAATGTTTTTCCATGACAAAACTGAAGATTTCAGGCTTTAATATTTGGAATATAGGCTGAAGCCCTTGTTACTTGAATCACTTGGTCAGTAACAGAGCCCATGATCTAATGAAATTTGAACAGAAAAATAGTAATTGAGTTCATGTGCAAGACCTAAAGTGTTTAGTGTCTCCTAACTGCTTACATTTCTTCTCATTGTGCCATGGTAGGGAAAGTTCAATTCAGTTAAATAAACATTGACCAATTTATTATTATTTATCAGACTTTTTCCTTGTCATAGTCTTTGATGCCCTTCTCTAAGTTATATTACTGTAACATAACTTTCTGGGATTTTAACTGCATACTCCACAGAGTCTTGCTACATCTCCTCTACTGTGCCTAGATTTCAAACTACATCCTTTAGGTCAGCAATGTTTATTCTTGGTCTGGAGCTGGGCTGGGGCTGTTCTTGTGAGAGGCAGCTATATGGCTTTGGCATTCTTAGCACACATGCTGTGGCTGCCCAAGCAATTGCAAATCTGAGCATTGTTTCTTCTGAATCCCATCTCCAGTCACTAAAGTCAAGTGCTAATGAGTCTTCACATTGACCAACTTCTCAATTCTGTTGAGCCAGGCCCTTTCTTCCCATCAACCCAGGATACTTGACTTTTTTTTCCTTTACCTTAGTACCCTGAAACTTCTCCTCCTGTCCTCTAACATCCAATGGAGACCACTCGGAGGAAATGACAAGGGACAAATAATCTCTCTGGCTCTTTTTTTTTTTAAGGATAGATTGGAAATATTGTTCATCAGGTGGTCCTGAAAGAATTTTGGCTTGGGAAATGAGCCCATTAAGGGTAGAGAGGGTGAGAGCTCTTACAGAAATAACAAATTTTCCTAAGATGCTTCTTTGAAACCAAGACAACTATTTTGTTTCATTGTCATGTGGGACATCATCTTAAGGCTTTTAGTCTGCTCATTGGCTGAAACTTCTGTCTGCTTTTGTTTCAGAGTTTGGGCTCCGAATATCTCTTCTGGTGCCTTCTACCCACTGTAGTCACTAATCAGCCTTCAGACTCTTCCCTCAGTAGATTAGTATAGCTGTATAGCTCTTAGAAGTATATAGCAGCCCCAATATCCCGCACCACTTCTCAAGATTCATGTTATTTCCATATCCAATACCAGAATCTCTGGAAAATCTGAGTCTATGAACAGAAATGCATAAGAACTGCTCCCAAAGGGTCAGAACTGAAGGGATGGAAGAGGATAGAATGATACTTCCATCCATCCTTGGAAAGAAGCAAGAGAGAATGAAGTGAACTCCTCTATTCAATTATCCTCAAAGCTGAGAGTAATTGTCCCAACAAACTTCCCCCTCCAAAAAAAGAGATATAAGATCCCCTTCCCTCTCCTTTTACAGAGGTGGAGGGTCCACAAGTGAGGAAACTAGATACATCATTTTTTTTAAAGTATTGATTGGTTTTGCTTAATATTTTTCTTTTCTTTTAAAAATATTTGCTATAAGCAAAATGGTTATTTGGGCAAGAGAGGAATAAAGGGAGAAATCTGGAAGATATAAAAAGAGAAGATATCAATAAAAATCTATTTTAAAAAATCATTGTCTCAAACACTTCTTCAGGCTTTTGATAATCCACAAGAGAGAAATCCCTCACTGATTTTACTTGTATCTTTTCTCAGACTTGGACACCTGCATGGTCAGTTCTGCACCCAGATTCTTTCCCTTTTTTTTTTAATCAGAATTGACTAGTCCCCAAAATCTGACTGAATTTTCTTTCAACTCTGAAGTATTTGTTTCTGTTAAGGTCAGTTTCAAGGAGGGAGAAAGAGTCATCAGATATTCCCTATGCTAAAAGTTCCATGCAGTTTGGTTACAGATGCTTGGATTAGATGCCACCTAATAGTCACAGATCTTAATGACCAAAATGTTTTCACTATTGATTTTTTTCCCTTTCTATTATTTCTGGTATGAAAGAAGGAGCCATTGTGGGTTAGTGAAACAAATACCAGGTTGGAAATTCAGAGGCTTGAATTCTTTGCAAATGCCTAGTTGTGTGACCTAAAGCAATCCATTTAACTTCTCTGTTTCAGTTTTAGCATTTTAAAAATAACAGTAAAGCCTATCCCCAATAACGACACAAGATTTTTGTTGAACATTCAATAAGATCGTGGCTTGAAACTGCTTTGAGAAGTTAAAAGCCTCTAATTCTGTAAAGATTAAGGAATATAATAAAAACTAGAACTCAAAAAAGAATGGGGCCAAGCAGGGAAGTGGCACATTAATAGGGGCGGGAAGTTATTTTGCACTTTCTCTACTTTCAGATGTGATATTTTACCCTTCCTTTGAATAACTCAAACTCATCCCTTCTTTCTTGGATTATAGGGCAGGGGACTCTCACTTGTTTTTGTGTTCTCAGGTTCTGACACTTAGGTAGTACTTATTAAATACATTTTAATTGATGGGATCTAGACTTGTAAGATACTTTAGCTATATCTGGTACAATCCCCTCATTTTTCAAAATGAAAAACCAAATGTCATACAGGCAGGAAGTAGAATAGTTGAACTTTGAACCCAGATCCTCTGACTGTCAGATGTAGTAATTTTTATGTTTTTTTTCTCCTTTCATCTCAATGCCAGAAAACAAAGTCTCCCCAAACAACTTCTTTAATTTTCATTCATCAGGCAATGAGAATTGAAGGATTTTTCTATTTTGATTCCAGACCCAGGTAGCCTAGAATTAAATTCAGTACTTTACTACAGCAACTAACTTATTTGTTGGGGTTGCCCCATACACTTATTTTTTTGTTTCTTGTTTTTGTTTTTAATATTTAATTCTGTGCCTTATGTGTAATTATGTGCCTTCTGTGCCATTTGATTTTAATCCTGAATTCATAAGTGCTAAATTATTAGTATTGTGAATCTTAAAAACTATTCAGACTGTACTTTAGAAGATTTGATTTAGCTATTTCCTTATTGTAACAATGAAGGTACTTGGTCTAACAAGAATCAGGAATGTCTTGGGAACTTTACATTACTCCACCCATACTTAGACATACTTTAGGGGAAGATAAAGTTGTAAACTCCTGATTGAACAATGAAGGTACTTAACTCATAGATAAGCTAGAACCTTAAGCTAAGTCTATTTTTAGATCTAATACAAAAAGGTGTTAAGTACCTGTAAAGGTTAAATTAATCACAAAAAGGTCAAGTAACTCACAAAAGGTAAGCTTAACAAAGAAGTGTGAAGTACCTCAGAAGATATAATCTAACCAAAGAAGGTGAGAACTAAAGAGTGGTGAGAACTAAGAATGGGCAGTCCTGGAAAAAAAAACATCTACTATGATTGGTAGATGTGAAAATTTAGGGGAGATGACATAGAGAAAATTTCTTTAAAAGGGGGGGGTAAAAAGTCAGTTCAGGCAATTCAGTTTGAAGTGGAATTGGATTCTGAACTCAGTTCAGGAGATTGAGTTCAGTGGAGGACTGGAGCTTCCTTGGAGACAATCTCGTGGTGAGTGATAAGACTGACTCCCTTTCCTTTAGACTCAGGGAGGCCACTTTGGCCAAGGCCTTTAACTACTGCCTGGCTCAGCCTGAGCCAGAGCAGTTTAAATTAATTCTTTCTCTCTCTCTTTCCTTTAAATTCCTTCTCTCTATATTAATTAAAATCTCCATAGTTCCCAGCTGACTTGGGTATTTTATTATTTGGGAATCATCCCTGGTGACCACTTATTTAGATTTAAGTCAAAACACATAAATTATCTTTACAGTTTATGCAGAATTCTATAGAATTTCAATAGAGGGAGAGATCACTTTGGTTGCTTCATGTGTAAAATTGGACTTGAACTCTGGACTTCAATCCCCACAATTCCTTGCTCCACTTCCCCAGAATGCTTTGTAATCTCACCTGGGCCGAGATTGAGAAGGTATTTAACCTGATTGCAAAAGCTTTTGGCTCTCTCTTTTTGGACTTCCGTTTTGGAGCAGAGGCGTCTCTTCCGTGATGTGAGGTTATTTTGTCTAGGCCTCTGGCCTAGGCACATGTTTCTTACTTGTATATTCTTTAATCTTTAACCTTTAATAAACCTCTAAAAATATAATATTCCTTGCAGAAACTAATTTCTACCTGCCTCAGTCTCCCCATATATTCCCTAAATTTTAATCTTTACACATGGTTTACTCCATGGTTCCATGAGAGGACTTAGAAGCTGAGTGGGACATTGAAAGATGGGCAGGGTGAAGAAGTAGACATGTCATGTGTCTTGTGGGGAGACAACAGCCAGATCAATATAGACATAGATATCTTGTTTTGGGAAGTAATGGAATTTTTTAAGTGGAAAGGTTGATTGAAAGCAAACTGTGGGGGATGGTGAATAGGGGATGAAGAGAGGGGCATGAATAGGTAAGGAAGGATTTGAATTCCACCCCCCTCAATTTAGACTCTTAACTTTAGAAAATGGGGATCTTTTGAAAAGTTTTTGAATTTGGAAATAACATGATCAAAGCAATCTTTAGGAAGGGTAATATGTAAACATTTGATTACAAGACTGATGAGAAAGTATGGGTAGAAAAGGAAGAAAATGGAGGCAAAGAGATAAATTAATTCATATTTACTTTAGATTATTTTATTTTATTATATTATTTATTTTAGATTATCTACTATATATTTATTTTATATATATATATATACATATATGTATAATGCCTACTATGTGGCAGGCACTGTGAGAAGGCTTTTTAAAAAAAGTCCTTACTTTCTGTCTTAGAATCAATTCCAAATATTGGTTCCAAGGCAGAAGAGCTGTAAGGGGTTTAAGTTATTTGCCAGCTAGGAAGAGTTTGAGGCCAGATTTAAGTCCAAGATCTCCCATCTGTAGGCCTGGCTCTCCATCCAGGCTCTCTATCCATAGAACCATCTAGCTGCTCCTGTGCTAAGGTTTTACAAATATTATTTCATTTGAGCAATGAGAAAATGAATAATATATAAGGGCAGGGCTCCTTTGATTATCCCAGACACTTAAAAGTAATTATCTTTGTTAGATAAGAATCCACAATTTTTAACTGAATCAATTAGAAATGAGACTAAGGATATACTGGGCCTTGGAAATGGGTCACCTGAGGGTAACCTGCTTGGAATCAATCAAAGTTATTGTATAAAAGATTTGGCCACCTTCTAAGGACTTTTTGTAAATAAAAAGAAAGAGATGAGAGTTTGGAAGGAGAGAGATTAGGGCAAGTATAGTATTCTGGCACACTTTTGAGGAAAAAAGGTAGGACTGTGTTATGGCAGAGGGAGATATTACTCTACAGACTACTCAGAGCAAAATACCCCCAAAAAGACCAAAGATGGAAAAATTAAAAAAAGAAACAGATAGACCCCTGTCTGCATTTTTAGGGGACAGACCTGGCTTCCCTTCCCCCAGGAGATCAAGCTGTTTATGCAGATAACAAACTGGTTTCTGCTTTGCTTGGGTGGCAGGAGACAAAGAGGAATTTCAGGAATATCAAAGGGCCAGCAAACTAACATTTGGCTAAGTGAAGATAAACACTCCTTAGATAACAACCTCTGTAAATCTAAGAATTGTCCCCTCATCTCGGACCCCACATTCCTGTGTTAAGGTTTGTTTGTTGTCAGATAAGAACTCTGTAATGTATATAACCTGTTCCTTAATATCAAACCAGGGCAGTTTTCCATTAGGGAATTCTACCCCAGCTGTTAGATTCTTTATTTCTCTCTTTTATTAATAAATTACAGTTCCAATAATGGAAATTCTAGGTGTTTGAATTCATTTGTGAAGTGTACCACTTCAATACCTTGTATGAAAGAAGTCTTGAGATGACTGCTCTTTCTCTAACTTGCTCTCCCAGTGCTTGTATGTCCACAACCACTATAATATATAGCCTGCTATTTTAATACCCAAACATTTCTAGTAAACTGAATTTTGCCTCAACCACAAAAAGTTCAAGGATTAACTAGAGATAGACATAAATGTTAGAGAATACACCCTCTGCAGGATTTTTATATAACTTGGGGCTTGGAGCAATTGTGAATGAATTAATGATTTTTAAATTTAATATAAACTCAATAAATCCAAATAGGAAGGAACCACATGGACCTTAGAGGCCATTATATTGTTCCATGCTTCAGCAAGCTAATTAGAGTAACAAGATATGACAAATAAATGAATCTAACTAAAATAATCAGAGGAAAGTCCTTTCCTTGAGAAACACATTTAAAATCTCTTTTTCAGTAAAATGGAAAATGTTAAGAAATAATATTTATTTGTTGAAAGTACTTCCGTCAAGGACAAAAAGCTTTTCTAGGAGAGATAGACTAGGGGTCTTAGCCAAAATTAGTTTATTTGCTTTAACAAAAAATAAATCAGCTTGTTTAAGTACCTAACATGACTAGGTTACTGCTTCAAGGACAATCTCCTCTTTGTCCACCCCCAGAAGTGAATGACCTATAACCTACCTCTCTCAATTGAGAAAGGGTTAAGATATTAATCAGAGGGAGTGGGTCCCTTTGTTTACTTCCTGAGAGCTAAGAGAATGGTCAATTAAGAGATTTGATAGTGACTATTGCTTTTGAATGTTAACTCCTAAACTGTATTCTAACATACCTTTTTCTTGTTAAAGTTCCTTTAAATATTACCTTGAATAGAGAGATATTGGAGGATATGAGGACTACACCAGTTTGCATATATCTCTTTCTAGGAGAGGGAAATAAAATTAAACAAAATTGTTTCTAGCAAACTAAAGTGCAGAGTAAAGTATTAATATATTTTTCTTTGATAGCTAAATCATGTTTTACTCAGGTTTTTTTTTTTTAATTTAATAGAGAACCAGCACTTGGTCCAGGACTCTTTAAAAAACTTCCATGGCCAACTAAATAGAAGTAAGGTACCAATTATACTCTTATATGTATGTAGTTCCCCACATTTTTTAATTCCAAGAACTTTTGACAACAACAAAAATATGTTGTTGTGTGGAGTGGAATTCGGGGAAGGCCCCCAGAATCACTTTAATGAGCAGACAGGAGGCTTGGTAAGATGCTGGCAGAGCTCATGTGGCTTTATTCAGGGGTGGGAGGGCACAGGGGAGGCATGGAGTGAGAGACCTCTCAGAAACAGTGGACAGCAAGGAGGGGGGTAAGGGGAGGAAAAGGGATTCTGTCCCCACACACCCGGCTTGTTCAGAGCAAGTGTTCTCTCTTCTTCTAGGTACAATCACAGACTTTTATAACAATCCTGACGCAAGATTCTCTTTCTCCCCTCTGTCCAATCCCAAAGAAGGGGGGGGGGTGTGATGTTGACAGTTTTGAGCATGTAATTTTCAACATTGCATGCCTCTAAAGACCCCCATGATCCAGAAAAACCTGAGACTATCATGTGGGTCCCAGGCTGGGACCATAATGATACTTTTAAAACTCCCTGTAATTTCCCTCCTTCAGCTTATCTTATAGTTGGCTTTCTTCCCAGGGTACAAATAAACTTTTCTCAAGGTTTTTGAAAATAGGTCAGGAAAACTAAAGGTTTTATGGGGTGGGATGGGGGAAGGTAGTTTTACTCTAAGGAATAGTAACACTAAGGGGTCTTGAAAACTAGGGTTATAACAAGCTAAATACTGCTCTGAGAATTACACACTGAATATCATCCTAAACATTGTGAACCTCCAGGGTAATTTAATATACAGTACTACTCATAGCATTTTTTTAGATTTATTCATTATGTGCTGCAATAATAACTTTTGCCTCAAAAGCTCCAAATGAAAATATTTATTGAAGTAGTCCAAAAAGGGCGAGATAGAAAAATTGAAATAGATAAAACAGATTAAAAAACAAAACCAAACCCTGACAGCATTTTTAAATTTTTTTTTTTTAAGGAAAAGACCTGGCTTCCTCTTCCCCCCCCCCCCCCCCCAAGGAAGTGGAGCTGTTTATGCAGGCAGCAGACCAGATTCTGCTTAGTTTGGGGGATACAAAGGAAGTTCAGGAATATCAAAGAAGTCTGGATGGAATGCAAGATAACACTAAACTAGGATAAGGGTATTAAGGTACCAGTGAAAGTTAACAACCCCTGGATAATCTAAATATTGTCTCTAACTACACATACCTGTGTTTTGTCATGCGGTTTGTTTGACTGTCAAATTAGAACCTGTATATGAAAGGGATTAACTGTATCTTGTAACATATATAAGCTATCCAAAATGTTAGACCAGTGCACCTTCCAATAGGGAAGGCTGTCCCAGCTGGTAGATTTTTTTTTTGTTCTTTTATTAATAAATTGCGGTTCCAATAATTGAATTCTGGGTGTTTGAACTCACTTTGTGAAGTGCACCACTTCAATATTTTATAATTATGATCATGAAATAAAATATCTTATAATTATGAAGACAATATAAAATCATAAAACTCTTATTAGAAAGTAATTATACACTCTTATATGGGACATCCTCTAAGAATTAATATAAATATTCCAACAAGACTTCACAAGCTTACTATTATCTGTAAGAATTCATATTACATTTCTTTATTTTATAAATTTTGTTTAATGTAAATAAAATTTTAACAAAATAAGTCACAACTTGGAAGATGCTTAAAATAATACAGTGATCCTCTGCAAACTTAATTTTATGTTGGACTTTTTCATTGGAATAAAGGTTGGTAGTATTTGATTATAAGCCAGACAAATATAATCTTAAATCTGGTCTTACATTGGGTTAATTTCTATATATTGACTTAGAGCTATTATACTATAGAACAAAGTGAAAAATGTTTGTTCATACAAATATATGTGGCAAGTAGTAGGACAATTGTACTATCTTCCTGAGAGATAGAAATCTTAAAAAAAAATTAGCCATCTAATTAATAAAGAAAATGAAAAGCTTGTTATAAAATAGTTATTTTACAAATGGCTTATGATTAGCACTGTGTGAAATAAGTGTACTTAAAGTTCAATTGTATTTATTACTTCGTTTTTTTGAAGCAATGTTTATATATAAACTATCTTTTGTAAGGAAAGAATCTTTTCAAATGTGACTTTCTTCTCTTCTATACTCTCACCTGCTATACCCTCAGTAGAGAAACTCCACTGAATGATTGAGTGGCCAAGCAGTTTGTTTGAAAGTTCACCAGATAGAAGATTAGTTATATTAGAAATAATAATAGTAATAATAATAATAATAATGGCATTTATATGGCACCTACTATGTTTTAAGCACTGCGCTTAATGAATGCAGCCTCAAGAGAGGGAAAAATTTGAATCACAAAAGTCTTAACAATGCGATGGGAGGCAAGAGAGGTTTTGTTTCTACAGAATATTTGTGATGTTTCATGATGGTTTCAGGACAGTGTGTGATGAATATGCCCATTGATCATGGTTTTCAAATAGCCTGACATTTTGACTGAAAGAATGAAAACATCTGTCACATCTTGATCATGTGATTACCCAGCTAATAAAGTACAATTATAGGGTAATGAGAAAGTTATTCAGATTCAGTGTATAGAAAGATAAATGAGAGTATATGCATGTGTCTAATCATCTGCTTGGAATTTGGTGTGCACTAAAATGTCAAATTCTTGCAGCAATATGGAAATAATTTGGTGGAAGGTTGAAAATCCTTAGAACACATTGCATTTAGAATTGGTCAAAGTTTGATGTAAACGCTTCATGAACAATAAAATTGTTGTGGGCACAATCATCCTGGTTTTGAATCACTGCAGAAACAAATCCATAATGTTTCAAACATTCACATTCTTATTTTCAAAGAAGAATATATTTATAACAATTGGTCTTAAGACACCACAGGATTTTCAGGATGAAACCCCTTGAACCATAATCAGGAATTCCTAAGGGGTTTGCAAACCACTAAATAGGAACCACTCCTTTATAGAAAGTTTTTCTTTTTTTAATAAAATTTTTTTCCAGATTATATGTCAATACAATTTTAAATAATTGTTTCCTGACTTTTTGCAGTCCATGTTCTCTCCCTCCCTCCCACTCCTACCATCTCTCCTCCAAGATATGGGTTGTATATGTATTATTACACAATATGTATTTCCATGTTCATAATGTAAAAAAAGACATCACTTATACTTGAAGAAAAGAAGAATGGTAGGCTTCAATCTGCAATCATACTTCATCAATTCTTCTGTGGCAGTAGATAGATTTCATCACAAGTCTCTTGGAGTTGTTCTAGATCCTTGCATTGCTGATAATAGTTAAATCATTCCCAGTTGATTATCATACATTATTGCTGTTATCATGTACAGTGTTCTTCTAGTTCTGCTCATTTTGACATGGGCACTGTACTCCAGAAACCCAGGTGAACTATTGTCAAGGGAACTCCCTTGTTGTTTTCCTGACTCTGAGACTAAAACCACCCAATGACCCCACCTAGAGTCCTGAGATGACTATCTTCCTTTGATCGTCCTCTAGATGGTCAGAAAGATGCACCTTCAGACCACACCTCCATCCTATCAGACATCTGTTTGTCCCCTAAAACTAAGGAATCTTTATGTCCCCAGGCAGACCCCAGTACGATCACCCCACCTCATGCCTGAGTGACTAACTGTTGTGAAGAATGTATAAAATCCCCAGAACTGATGTCATCTGGGGGACAGCCTCTCCATTCATGCTTTCCTCCCAGGGAACTGCTCCCCATCTTGCTGTTCTACCTTGCTATCCTCCTGGCCACTCTCAACATTACTTTCTAAATTAATAAATCTTTTTGTTTTTAAGATAAGTTTTGGAGCCATTGCATGCTTGCAAAAAGCATCCTTCCTGAACCCCAAAGGGTATCCTTCCATGCCCATAATAATTTCACTTCACATCACTTCATATAAATCTTTCCAGGGATTTTTTGTGATTGTTTTGTTTATCATTTCCTATGACACAATAATATTCCTTTATAATCATATATGATAACTTGTTCAACTGTTTCCCAGTTGATGTACATTCCTTCCGTTTTCAGTTCTTCATCACCACAAAAAGAGCTACTATAAATAATTTTGTATAACTAGGTCCCTTTCCCCTATATTTGATCTCTTTGGAATACAGACCCTCTAGGATCAAAGGGCATGCAGTTTTATGGCCCTTTGAGCATAGTTCCAAATTGCTCTCCAGAATGGCTTTTATCAGTTCACAGCTCCATCAATATTGTGTGTCCCACATTAATGCATTGCTAGTGGAGTTGTGAATTGATCCAACCATTCTGGAGGGCAATTTAGAACTATGCCCAAAGGGTGCTAAAAGACTCTCTGCCCTTTGATCCAGCCATAGTACTGCTGGGTTTGTACCCCAAAGAGATAATAAGGAAAAAGACATGTACAAGAATATTCGTAGCTTCGCTCTTTGTGGTGGCAAAAAATTGGAAAATGAGGGGATGCCCTCCAATTGGGGAATGGCTGAACAAATTGTGGTATATGTTGGTGATGGAATACTATTGTGCTAAAAGGAATAATAAAGTGGAGGAATTCCATGGAGACTGGAACAACCTCCAGGAAGTGATACAGAGAGAAAGGAATAGAACTAAGAGAGCATTGTACACAGAGTCTGATACACTGTGGTACAATTGAATGTCATGGACTTTTCCTTTAGTGGTAATGCAGTGATACTGAACACCTTAGAGGAATTTACAAGAAAGAACAAGATCCACATTCAGAGGGAAAACTGTGGGAGTAGAAACACAGAAGAAAAACAACTGCTTGGTCACATGGGTTGAGAGGGATATGATTGGGGATGTAGACTCTAATTGATCACCCTAGTGCAAAGATCAACAACATGGAAATAGGTTTTGATCAAGGACACATGTAAAACCCAGTGGAATTGCACATCAGCTATGGGACGGGGTGGAGGGAGGGAAGGGAAAGAATATGATTCTTGTAACCAAGGAAAAATGTTCTAAATTGACTAATGAAATAAAATTTTAAAAAATAGTGTGTCCCAGTTTTCCCACAACCCCTCCAAAGTTTATCAGTTTTCTTTTTTTTTTTTTGTCATATTAGCCAATCTGAGAGATGAGAGATGTGTGACAAGGAAATCACTTTAAAAGACTGATATATATTAATTTAAGGTCGCCAAGGAATTCAGCTATGTAATTCCTAAATGAAAACTCAAGTCAGCAGTCAACCTTTTATGGAGTTTAATTACAAACAGGAGGAAGAAAGGTATTAGAGAGAGAGAGAGAGAGAGAGAGAGAGAGAGAGAGAGAGAGAGAGAGAGAGAGAGAAGGGAATAGGGCTTCAATACCCCCTCTGTTTAGGCTGGGCCAAAAGGCCCAAGCCCTTAGATAGCTGAGGCAAAGAAAAGAGATCAGTCCCTATCACTCACATGACCAAAATGGAGAAACAGTCTCAGGGGCCTCCACCTCCAGCTTCCTTCAGAGCAAGCTTCTCAGAGCACAACCTCTCAGAGCAAAACACTCTCCAACCCCCCTTCAGTCCTCAGACCCTGCTATCTTTAAGGAAATCATCCAAGTTCCCTCCCCTCAGTTCTCACATCTACCAATCACTGTCCATGTCTTCCCTGTGCCAATGGTGGCTCTAGCTTAACCCAGGACCACCCAGAGGTCTGTGGCTTTGCACATGTCTGTTGAAGGTCATATTCTCAAATAATTAAATTTTGATCTATGCTGCAGCCCTTCCTAAATCCTGTTAGGACTGAGTAGGGTGGAGATTGTATCAATTCTAAAATCAATCATGACTCAAAGAACTTCCTGTTCTATGCTTAAGCATAGATCAAAGCCCTTTCCATTGTCTAGCAAAAGGTTTCTGTCCTAAAGTAATCTTAAGAAGGGAGGAGGAGGAACCTCCCATGCCAATGGGGTTCACATTCCAATAGAGTTCCCACTATCAGTAGGAAATTCCCTACAAGCATGAAACCTTTCAGTGGTGAAATTTCCAACATTCACAAGTCTAAGAAATTTTAAGGTTTACAGATGGTACCTCAGAGTTGTTTTAATTTTCATTTTTCTAATTAATAGTGATTTGGAGCATTTTTTCATGTTCAGAGCTGGTCTGAATTATTCTTAGGCAAGACATTTGCAGGGTTACTTCCAGGACATGCTTCATTTTTTATAAAAATAATCCTGATATTCTTCATCAAGATTTAGAAACCAAGGCAATTCTAAACCTCACAAAGCCACTAGAAACAGTATCACCTTGACAATTTGTATCTCACCCACTAGAGAAATGAAAAATAAGTTTTAGACAAAATATTTTGGCTAAAATTTTTTAAGGACCTTTTAATTTTTAATCTAAATTATGAGTTCTCTGTTCTGGGCTTTTTCATCTCTTCCTTCTATAATTCTCTTTTTTTGGGTTATCTTACCTTTTTAACATGTAATTTTTGAGCAGCTAGATAGCTCAGTGGATACTCAAGCCCAGAAAGTGGAGGTCCTGGGTTCTGTTGACTTTGAAATAACACAGAACTACCCAAGTAGTCAGAAAAACTACTCTTTAATCCGGAATAGGAATAGTTTCGTACTCCGGCCATCACATAGAGTCCAGCGCCAAATACCACACAGGGCCTACACCCTGGGGACTCTGTGAACTGAATCCCTGGGAGAAGGCACCACACGAAATGCCAGCTCTGATAACTACTCAGCTCTGGGAGAAAACACCAAGCTAATTGCCAACACTGAAGAGAAACGGGACTGGGGGGGGAGGGGGGTCTTATACCCTCTGGAGAATTTGCTATGGCCAGCCTGCCGAGACAAACCACAAACAGGTTGCAAACCCCTTTGCAGCCAGCCTCAGGGTTATCACCTAGGGGTCAACCATATCACATCAAAGGCAAGGGTCAAACTCAGGAGCTGAGCTCCAGAGAAGAAACTACACTATAAGGGAAGCCTTCAAAACAAATAAAAGGTACTTGACATTAGCTATATCCACAAATCCCACCTACACTAAAGTTCCCAAACAACTCTAAAGTCCATATTTCAACCCCAAAACAGGGGTGCTTGGCACTGAGTTTTCTCAAAGTGAAGAAGTAAACTGAGTCATCCAAATTTCTTGATGACAGTTCAAATATGGCTTCAGACACTGCCTGGCTGTATGACTTTGGGCAAGTCACTTAATCCCAATTATCTAGTCCTTGCTGTTCTTCTGTATTAGAATCAATACTAAGTATTAATTACTTTAATAATTTAATACTTTTAATATAATTAAATTAATTTTTATATAATTTAATTTAACACAATATAATTTAATATAATATTAAGTATTGATTACCTAGAAGAAGATAAGGCTTTATTAAAAAAAGAATGCAATCTCCTTTGAAGGCAGGAATTATCTTTCTTTTTGCTCATATTTGCATTCCTAGTGCCTTCTCAGTTTATGATTCAGGTCTTCCTAACTCCAGGCCCAGAATTCAATGTACTTGAGCTGCCCTCTTCTTTCTATGCCAACTAGAGAACAGACCATGATCTTCCCAATAAATGGTATACTACAGGCTGCAACTTAATATACTCAAGAGGCTGAAGAAATAATCCACACTAATAGATTTTTGGGGCAGGGGTATGTGTGTTATACTTGAAAAAATGAGAGCAGTGAGTAGAATCCCTGGAAACTTTGCCAAGTAATCTAGACTTTGGGCAGTGTTTCTCATTCCATTTGGAAGCAAGTTGTTTGTCCATTCCAGCCTGGATATGTAACAGGGACCTGGCCAAAAGAGCCCTAACCACAAGGCACCTGCAGAAAGGGGTGTACTCTGAGACGTGTGATGATATGGGATGGAAGGAATCTGTTCCCCAATTTGGAGCATGCATCAACATTCTATAACTGGTTCTGGTCTGCTTACTATGTGGTGAAGAGATGAATTTTTGATGGGTTACTTAACCAAAACTGGAATGCATTCAAAAGGTTAAGGATCAAAGTGAAGCTTTTGTCCTTTCCTGGTTGGAAGTGATCAAGGGAAGACAAAATGCTGAAAGTTTCTGGGTAGGAAGAGAGGCTTCAGGCCTTAATCTCCCTACTTGCCTCTTCTCCCCACTTCATGTAGCCCATCAATATGGCACTCCATTTACTCTTTGCTGTTTTTAGGTAGAGTATAAGAAACTGTAATGATCTTATGAGCTTTGAAAGATTAAAAAAAAAAAACTCTTATCTTCTATCTTAGAATCAATGCTAAGTATTGATTCCAAAGCAGAAGAGTGGTAAGGGCTGGGCAATTGCAGTTAAGTGACTTGTCCAGGGTTACACAGTTAGGAAGTGTCTGAATTTAAATTTGAACCCAGGACCTCCTGTGTCTAGGACTGGCTCCAAATACACTGAGCCATTTAAAATTTGTAATAATGAATGTTGTGGGAGAGCTTTGAGGTGAAACCCTAAGTTCAGGACAGGTTGCCCTTTCCAAGAATGCAAGACTCCATAATTAGCTTAAAAATAAAAGGAGAAATTTATTTGGAAGCCATGTTGAATGACCAGGAGAGAGTGCACAGGTAGAACATTGTCTCCCTGAGGAAATGGGATCTGGAGTTTTTATGCTCCTTTGACAATAGGGGTTACAAGAAAGAGGGGATGGGCTGAATCAATAATGAGGTAATTCATGGGGTTGGGGGTATAAGGGATGATCTGTGGAATTCAAGGGATGATTAAATTTGGTACAAAGTGAAATGGGAGGATCTAGGGAAAAGTCTAAGGGGGGGGGGGTCCTCTCAGGTAGCAGAAAGGAAATTCCCATGTTCTCTTTGACCTAGAACACTTCTGGAGTTTGAGATGTCTAAGAGGAAATCTGTACCCCCATATCACTGAATATCCAAATTCCAAGAGCTGGGATCCATGCTGAGATTTTGTTGGAAGATAAAGTAAATAGGATTTGCTGGAAGTAAAGTTCCAAGCAACTTGTTTGACCCAGCATAGTTTGAAAGTATTCACTGGCTTCAGTTAATTTAGAAGTGGATTTAAGGATGCAAAAGCTTTGTAGAAACTTCTCTAATTTTGAGTCCCTTCTACCCAGACTGCACTCCAAAGGTGCTGAGAAAAAATATTTGCATTTCTGTTCTTGCTATATCTCCTTAATAAATAACTATTTGTAAAAGCTAAATGATGTTAACTAGTTAAATGATACTAAGGCACTGATCACTGGCACTTAATATAGGGGACTCTCAGGGGAAGCTGGGTAACTCAGAGGATTGAGAGTCAGGCCTAGAGATGGGAGATCCTAGGTTCAAATTTGGCCTCAGACACTTCCCAGCTGTGTGACCCTGGGCAAGTCACTTAACCCTCATTGCCTAGCTCTTACCACTCTTCTGCCTTGGAATTAATACACAGCATTGATTCTAAGACGGAAGGTGAGGGTTTAAAAAAATATAGGGGCTCCAGCAGATAGCATTAGAGAAAAATAACCCTACCACCATCATTCAGGGGTAACCCTAGCCCCCTGAGGAAGAGATGTAGTCTGTTTTGTTCTGGAAGAATAAGTCCAGAGTCTTGCTAATGGTATAATGATCTGTATTTTGTATTTCTAGCTATTCAATTTGGAAGAAGTAATTTAAACTCTCAGAGCCTCTATTTTCTCATTTGTAAAATTTGGGTATTAATATTTGTACTTTTTTACTTCACAGGATTGTTGTGAGGATTATGTATGTTAGAATGTTTTGTGCCAAGTAAGTGTATATTATGATTATTACTTAATGACCCTACTTCCACCTCCATACCACTGTCACCACTGACCCACCCAACAGCCATTCCTTTTACTGCTCTTCCTGAAGGAACATAATGTTATCATGGGAACTTGCCCTCCAGATGATACCCTAATTGGCCCCTTGTCCCAAGAACTAAAACTGACATATTCTTATTTATATACTGCCATAAGGATATTTTATCTCAAGACCTCAGGTTTCACTGACCTGACCTAGGTCACTGGCCAGACCATATGTTAAAAGGAAACATCTGGGTATCAGGGACTAAGATTGATGTGTCTTACGATCCCCACCCCTAGCCCCTCTATATAAGCCAGACCTAGGTAATGCTTGGCATCTTCCACTTCTTGTGGAGGCCCAAGCTATAGCTTGAATAAAGTACCTCTTCTGTATTGCATTACCGTATGTGTCTCCTCTGTAGAATACCAGGCATGTTAGCATCTGGGAAGTATGAGTGATGTATTGATATTGTATTACCAGACACATGGTCAGAACTCTTGATGTTCATCGTATTCAAAGGGACAGTCCGAAGCTCTAGCATAGGCTGGGCCTTGGAGGTCATGCTGCCTTGGCTCAGAATACATTTATTTGCAAGGCACGGGTTGGATTAATCTCCACCTCTTTGATCTTGTCATTGTCAATTCAACCAATGTTAAGACCTATGTCATGTTACATATTTGTTGATCTCCTCCCAATCCACATTCCTAAAACTTTCAATAAATACTGGGGAACAAGTGTGAAGGCTTCTGGGATCTAATGGTGACAAAGTAGACAAAGGACAGAGAGTGTCCTGGGATGGTTACAGAGGCATATTCTGGGCTTACCTGGGAATAGACCTTTTCTGACCACCTAGGCTATTAATTCTTGAGTGATACAATGATGACATGAGCCAGTGATAGCTTTGGCCTGTACGTGAAGCCCTCACTATGTGTCCCTTGGGACATGAGGAAATATTTTCCCTGTCTGCCGTTTCCTTTGTGACAAGTTCCCATAATCAGCACATAATGCAAATTGTAAAATTAAAGTGTCCATTTCCCCAAACAACCTATGTAAACCTTAAAATTTCTTAGACTTATGAATGTTGGAAATTTCCCCATTGGGAAATTTCATACTTGAAAAAATTTAGGTTAATAATTGAAAATTCTTAAATTGTTAGGGAACATACTTTGAGAAGTAGGTGAAGTTTATTAATAGATGGCTTGTATTTGTAGCCTTAATATACCACAGTTGAAGTTTGGATCTTGAGCTTGAATATATAGCTCAAAGCTTTCTTGAATTTCTCCCAGAATTTGAGATAAAGAAATACATCTGTAAAATATTGTTACTCAAGTGTTTATAGATGTTTATAGTTAATTTGTACTTTGCAAAAGGATATTCTTTAACAGAAACATCACATACCAACTCTGCAAACAACTCAGGAATCCAATTTCCTAAAGGAATCTACTCCTGTCATAAGATGATTTTTGAAGAAGTTTGTTGGCTAAGATAGCCAAATGCAAATGTATAATATCAATTACTATTGTACTAATTTTCTCTGTTTCTATCTGGTGTTCTAGTTTTTGCCCCAGTCCTGGTTTCTACACTTCTATCTTGGGGGCTGATTCTCCCCCTTGTGACCTTACTGCCAGGGGAAGCAGTCTCAGGATATCCTTCAGATCTCCAAGCAGGTCCCCACCTACCTAGGACCCAGGCATTCACTGAGGACACGCCACTAAAGACCCTGTGTCCACAGCCTTTCCCTCCCTGGTCAAGTTTTGGCTACTCCCCTGTGGGATATGTGGACCTTGCATTTGTTACCTTGTCACTTTTCTAGTTACTTCTAGGGTAGAAGCACTTCTGGGAGTCACCCAGATGCCACTGTAACCTCGGCAACTATTCCAGCCTGAAGCCCTGGACTTTGCCTACAGTCAAAACCTCTCTCCTGAAAATAGACAGGGACAGCTCTACAACCATTTCAGCTCTGAAGAAGCTACAGAATATTGAGACCATCACCCTTTCCCCCTAGATATTTGGAGAGGTGAGAGCTGACATGGGCATTGTACCCCCAGAAACTTGGGCAAACTATTATCAGGGAAGTTCCTTTTCTCCCTTACATTCTCTTGACCCCCAGCGACAGTAACTACTTTCTCCCACCTGAAGGCACCCAATGGTTGTGTGTGTTCTCAGGTTTGACACCCTGTGTAGCTAAAGGCTCCTTAGACTCCAACCAAGACCTCTGCTTACTGGTGAATGTTTTTCCTAAGGTCTTACTCTATAACAGCGAGGGTCTTTATCAGAGAGGGTTAGATCTTCTATTCCTCTAGCAGGGTAGATTCTGTGCTGCTCTAGGAAAAGAATACTGTTTTATGTAGACCACACAGGTCTAGTTAGGGATTCTATAATAAAACTAAGAGAAGGCCTGGCCATCAGGAAGAAAGAATACAAGGCCCAGAAATTCTGGTATGAGCAGCTCTTTCCCAAATCCCTGGGGCTGACAACCCTCATTTACACTTTATCGGTTCCCTTTTTCATCCTCATCATTTTGCTGATGTTTGGCCCTTATATTAGATTTGTGGCTTGGTAAAGGAGCACATTAACACAGTCCAACTCATGGTCCTAATGCAGCAATAGTGGTAGTCTCTCGGTGACCGAGAATGACTATTGTCTTTGTGCATTATCATCTATTGATGTACCCTCATGTGGCTTTGGAGTCCAAATACTGAGGCGCAGAGTTTGTGGCACATGGGGCATGGGACGCCAGTTGTTATGGGAGGTGTGGTTGTGGCCTGGTGTCGGCGTTCACGCGCAGCGGCAAGACGTCGACGTTGCTCATCTTCAAAGGTGATGGAGGCATGGTTAATGTAGGTTCACCAGCTGCTTCTGACAGAGGCAGCAAGTTCTAGTTGCTTTGGTGTAATGCCAGCCCACTTCAAGTTTGACTTTAGCTGATCCTTGTATCATTTCTTTGGTCGGCCTTGTTTCCTGAGTCCAGCTGACAGTTCACCATAGAATACCTGTCTTGGTATTCTCTGTGGGTCCATGCGGATGACGTGTCCAGACCATTGTAGCTGGGTTTTGAGCACCATTACTTCTATGCTGGTGGATTTGGCTCTGTCGAGGACTTCCTGATTGGTGATTCGGTTCTGCCATCAGATCCTCATGATTGACCGGAGGGAGCGTTGGTAGAATTGCTCCAATTGCTTCATGTGCTTCCGGTACAGTGTCCATGTCTCGTAACCATACAGGAGTGAGCTGAGGACCACTGTGTTATACACTTTGAGCTTCGTCGCAGTGCTTACACCGCTGTGTTAGAGGACTTTGGAGCACAGCCTCCAGAGTGCCTGGCTGGCCTTTTGGATCCTGGCATTAATCTCGTGGTCTAGGGTCCCGTCGTTGGCGATGGTGCTGCCCTGGTACTTGAAAGTGTTGACGTTAGAAAGCTGCATGCCATCAATTGTAATGCTGGTTAGTTGACCTCTCTGGTGCAGGTTGGAACAGTACCTCTGTTTTGCTGAGGCTGATAGTCAGGCCAAACAGTTTTGTTGCGGTGGAAAACCTGTCTCCAATGATTTGAAGATGATTTTCTTGGTGGGCCATGAGAGCACAGTCATCTGCAAAGAGAGCTTCCAGGATGAGTCTCTCTGTTGTCTTTGTTTTTGCAGTCAGGTGGCGAAGGTCGAATAGTGAGCCATCCAGCCGGTATTTGCTATAGATGTCCAGGTCTAGATACATTACAGCATGTCATAATACTTGGGTGAATAATAGGTTGAATAGTACCAGAGAGAGGACACAGCCTTGTTTCATGCCATTGGAGATGTTGAAGCGATCAGAAGTCTCTCCACCAGATAGGACTTCCCCTGTCATGTCGACATGAAAGAGCTGAATCAGTTTGACAAATTTTGCTGGGCAACTGAGCTTGCTGAGGATCACCCACAATGTGTCCCTGTTCACTGTGTCGAATGCCTTTGTCAGGTCTATGAAGACAATGTAGAGACTTAGGTTCTGCTCAAGGCATTTTTCCTGCATTTGCCTCACTGTGAAGACCATGTCTATGGTGCTGCTATCTGGTTGGAAGCCACATTGTGATTCAGGAAGGTTCTGCTCTGAAACAGATGACAGGAGTCTGTTGAGTATAACACGGGCGAGAATCTTTCCAGCATTGGAAAGTAGTGAGATGCCTCTGTAGTTGTCACAGGCTGCTCGTGAGCCTTTGTTCTTGTATAGGGCTATGATGAAGGCATCTCTGAGTTCTGGGGGCATGATTTGCTCTTCCCATATGCTGGTCAGCACTATGTGGAACTTCTGGAGTGCCTTTCCATTTAAGGCCTTGTACACCTTGGTTGGGACCCCGTCTTTACCCGGTGCCTTGCCTACACTCATTTGTTTAATGGCTTTTTGGACTTCCTCTATTGAAGGAGGGACATCAAGTTGTTCAATGGTGTGGTTTTGGGGGATCTGGTCAAGGTCGCTTTGGTCGACTGAAGAGGGTCGGTTGAGAAGCTGACTGAAGTGTTCTTTCCACATGTTGCTGATGCCTTTTTTATCTTTTATGAGAGTGTCACCATCAGAGGATAGCAAGGGAGTGGTGGTGGGTTTTAATGGCCCATAGACAGTCTTGAGGGCACTGAAAAATTGTTTGTAGTTTTTCGTATCAGCAAAATGCTGGATTTCTTCTGCCTTTTTCCCCCACCATTGGTCTTGCATCTTCCTGATCTCACGCTGCGCCGTGGCTTGGAGAGATTTGAATCTGTCCTTTTTAGGAGCAGAGTTTGGGTTATTTTGCCACTCCATAAAGGCTTTGTTCTTTTTGTTCAATAGGTCTTCAATAGCAGTGTTGTTCTTGTCGAACCAGTCCTGGTGGTTGCGTTGTTTTGGGCCTAGGACTGCCTTTGATGTTTCCTTCACTGCGTCTCTGAAATGGTTCCATTTCTCAGTTGAGCTTCCAATGAGTGGTCCCTTGGCAGACAGCTTGTTGTCCAGGCAGGACTGGAATGTTTGCAAATGAGATGGATCTCTAAGATGACTCATGTTGTAAAATGCGCGAACTGTCTGGGCGCGTTTTGGATGGTGAGGCGCAATGCGCATTTGAAGAGTCACTCTAACCAATTGGTGGTCTGTCCAGCATTCAGCTCCTCTCATGGCTCTGGTGATCTTTACATCCTTGATGTCTTGCTGGCGTACAATGATGTAGTCAATGAGATGCCACTGTTTTGATTGTGGGTGCATCCATGTTGTTTTATATTTGTTCGCTATTCTGAACACAGTGTTCGTGATGGTGAGTTCGAACTCTGAGCATTTGCTGAGTAGCAGTAGGCCAGAGAGAGTGGGACTGTTTAGGGACAGCAATACCTGTCCCTAAACAACATCCATGCCCCTATGAGGACACTGTCCTCATGAGTAGGATTCCTCATTGTCCTAAAAGAAATGGGGGATGAAGAAACATAATGTTATCATGGGAACTTGCCCTCCAGATGATACCCTAATGGGCCCCTTGTCCCAAGAACTAAAACTGACATATTCTTATGTGAGATTTAAAATGATTGAGATCTTAAACTGTAGTGAGTTAAAATGGTGGAAGATATAAATTGTGATAGATATAAGAGAGGGTGAGTAAATTTGACTGCAGAAAATATGTTTCACTACAGTGTCTTGGTTTTTAAATCAAATATAAGGTGGTTGCCAGGGAAATATTCCCAATTATTCAAATACCCAAGTCAACTGGGTTTTATAGAGATTTTTAATTAATAATATAATGAGCAATTAGAGAAAGAAAGAGTAGGAAAGGAATAATTATGAAGGGCCTCAAGCCAATATGGCCTAGACCTGAGTCTTAAGAGAGAGAATCAGTCAGTCAGTCTTTTAACACTCACCACAAGGTCTGCCTAAACAAGGATTCTAGTGACACCAGGCCAGCTCCATCTCAGCTGACTTCACCAGAGAGCCTTCCAGCCAGAGACTGTTCCAAAGGGCCTCTCTCCAGAGCCTCCAGAGGGACAGAGTCCCCTTAGAGGAGCTCCAGAGAGACCTCCTTAGAGATTTTCCTCCAAGAGCTTCCCTTCTCCAGAGCCTTTCTCAAGAGATTCTTTCCAAGTGGTCCTCATCAGAGATCCTCCAAAAGGATATATCTCCTCAAGAGATTCTGCTTTTTCTTATATAGGGATTTTTCTCCTATGTCACCTCCCCTAAGTCCCTACATCTACCAATCACTGTAGACGTTTTCCAAAGGACTGCCCATCTAAATTCCTGCTAAGTCGACCAATCTCCTCAGTAAGTCTGAATCAGAGAAAATGCTGCTGTGTCGACCAATCTCCTCAGTAAATCTGAACGAGAGAAAATACAGCTGAGTCAACTAATCTCATCAAGAGAAAACTTGCCTAACCCTTTTAGGTACCTAGCATCCCATTGTATCAATTCTAAAAACAGGCCTGGCTCAAAGAACTCCTTGCTTTATTATAAGCATGGGTCCAAGTACTTTCATTGTTTAGCAAGGAGTTTTCTCTCCTAAAGCAGTCTTAAGTACAGTTGGAGTAGAGGTCCTCCCATTTCTGATCCTGGTGAGTTCTCACTCATCAAATCTCATCAAAATGGGGAATGTTTCTCAGTAGAGAATTTGTTCCAATTAAGAATTCCCCGATGGGGAAATTTTTAACATTCACAAGTCTGAGAGATTTCAAGATTTACACTTATTTATGTACTGCCATAAGGATATTTTATCTCAAGACCTCAGGTTTCAGTGGCCTGACCTAGGTCACTAGCCAGACCATATATTAAAAGGAAACATCTGGGTATCAGGGACTAAGATTGATGTGTCTTACGACCCCCACCCCTAGCCCCTCTATATAAGCCAGACCTAGGTAATGCTTGGCATCTTCCACTTCTTGTGGAGGCCCAAGCTATAGCTTGCATAAAGTACCTCTTCTGTATTCCCTTACTGTGTGTGTCCCCTCCTTGGAATCTGAACCAGAACCGGACTGAACATTCTCACTTTCTCTAAGAACAGGAGATAATCTACTCTATCCCTTTCTCCAGTTCTGCCTTTATCCTACCAGGATCAGGTTTGGGTAAGAAATTGGGCGTTGAAATTTATATATTCAACTTTGCCCATTTTTATGTTCTTTTTTTATTTTAAAGGCAAGACTAGCCCTGGGCAAGGCAGACCAATCAAAAAATCTTGAACTTTTGCCATAACCATCTTCCTTGTGTCCTGTGACTCCAGGAAGCTTCTAGATACCTTTTTCCTCTAAGGCCCCTGATGGAATAATTTATATGGTAATTCAATGTATTTTTTTTTCCATGGGGACAGGATATGATGGGGACATTTCCTTTTTTTTTGTTCCTTATGATCTGAGGTTTTGTTGGACATAGGGAGAACAGTTTATTTTTTAGGATTAGGACCTCTAGTCTTTTGCACTATCTATTTATTTCAGACGAGTCCATCATTCTAAAGTCTCGGACTGAGAAAATTCCTCAAAATTAGCTTCCTTGTTGAGCAAGTAGAGGAAGGGGAGACCTAAGAGTCCACTATCATTTTGGATATCTCTCTGCCTGCCAGGTAAGATATTTGTTTTCAAATCCTTTCAGAAATGACAACAGGAGAGTAAATAAGCCCAATTTCTGACAGTTGGGCTCAGTGAGGGAGAACTAACAGCACTGGGTAGAAGTTCCTGAGAGGCAGATTTAAATTTAATATAAGAACAATATTAGTTGTCCCCAAATGCATGGTGCTACTTTAGGAAATTATTGGAAATCTTCAAGAAGAGACTAGATAACCACTTGTTAGATATGTCTTATATGATTTCTCTCAGCCTCAGTTTCCTTTTCTGCAAGATGAAGATAACAAAACCTTTCTCATGGGATGGTGTTGAGAGCAAACAAGAGTATATTGAATGAGCTTTGCAAAACTTAAAGTTATATGCAAATGTTAGCTGTTATTTCTCAGCCCAAATGGGAGTTTTTGCAATGCTGGGTAACTTTGGTAGCTCCTAAAAACAAGTATACACAGGAATGTCCAGACTTGTAAGAGCAGATTGTTATATTTTCAGTGTGAGCATTCATACCGAAAAAATCGACAATAACTGCAAATCAAGGCTTGGTTGTCTTGGTTTAAGAAAGTGCTAATATACACAGATTAAACTTGAAAGTATGTGCATCTATTCCCATTCCCTTCCTCCACCAGAACCCTGTTGTTAAACATTTACCTGGATACCCCTGTATTTATTCAATAAACATTGCTTGAGCTCAACAGAAGTAGAGTAGAAGGCTCAGGGTAAGAAGTTATCTCCAGACAGGAGGCCTGGTTACTGCAGGGTAACAACAACAACAACAGCAATAATAACCAGCATTTATATATTGCTTTAAGGTTTACAAAGTGTTTTGCATATATTATCTCATTTGAACCTCACTATACCACTAGAGATTCCAACAACAAAATATTTGGATGTGAGATAGGATCTAGGGAGGAAAGGGAAGACTAGCATGAGAAAGGGTCTAAAGAATGAGGCTTCTGTTCCTACTTTTTTTCTCTGACTCACATCCCAGAAAATTACCATATGTCTGCTGTTTGTCAGAGGGAGGGATATATTCTAGTTAATCACTCTGGGTCAGTCAATTAATTAATAAACTTTTTTTTTAAGCTCCAACTATGTGTCAGATATTGTGCTAGAGGCAGCTGTGTACCACTTTGTATTTCTTGTATTGAGATCCAGTCTTAGACACTTAGTAGCTATGTGATCCTGGGCAAGTCACTTAATCTCTGTATACCTCAGTTTCCTCAACTATAAAATGGGAATATAATCTCCCTTAACCACCTAGATAAATGTCTTCTCTCTTCTTTATAAACAAGATGGAGATGCTGATGCTGGTGAATATGTTGCATTAGAAAGATCTGGGTTTTGACTTGTGCTTACAGTCATGGGCACGATTCAAAGAGGAAAACAAAAAACAGTATTTCCATATTGTTTTAAGGTTACAAAGTGCTTTGCTAGCAACAACTTTGCAAGATAAGTAATATTAACATTATTCCATCTTACAGATAGAAATAAATGAGACTGAGAGACTGTAAGAGAGACAGAAAGAGAGAGAGACTTATAGCAAGGAAGTGTCACACCCTGGACCAGTTAGAGTGTGACCTTAAGCAAGTCATTGGATTTTGAGCATATACACCTTTCTGACAAGAGAAGAATTGAATAACAAAAAGCAATTATAGAGCAACTTTGTTTGGATAGTCCCTCCCCAAAATCATCCTTTTCATTCTACTCCCTCTAGGGATACTATTACTTCTAGCCAATGCCAATGGGATATTCAGGGTGGAATAATAGAAACACTGTTGGACTTAGAGACAGGAAAACTTGGGTTAAATCCTATTTATGACTGCTTGCCATAGGACCATGGGCAAGTCATTTAACCAACTTAGTGTTAGTTTTCTTATCTCTAAAATCTGTAATAACAACACCCCTAGTACCTACTTCAAAGGGTTGTTTCAAGACTACAGGGAGAAAATGTATCTCTCTAAAACACTTCGAAACTTTTAAAGCACTATACAAGTTGTCCCCTAAAGTCTTAGAATAACTAAGCTACTAAAGCTTCAAACTATGCTAAGACTTGGGACAACCTGTATATTTGTGTGTGTGTGTGTGTGTGTGTGTGTGTGTGTGTGTGTGTGTGTGTGTGAGAGAGAGAGAGAGAGAGAGAGAGAGAGACAGAACAAGAGAGGGGAAAAGAGAGAAAAGGAGTGTGAGTGTATATATATAGAAACAGAGAAAAAAATGACAAAATAGGGTATGTTAGAGAGGTGTAGAGAGCTTACACTCCTTTTTTCAACAATATTTTCCTATGTTTCATGCTGCAATCTCGTATTTTTTTTTCCTTTTAAACCCTTACCTTCGGTCTTAGAATTAATATTGTTATTAAGGCAGAAGAGTAGTATTGGGGTTGAGTGACTTGTCCAGGGTTACATAGCTAGGAAGCATCTGAGGCCACATTTGAACAGAGGCTCTCCTGTCTCTAGGTGTGGCTTTCAATCCACTGAGCCACCCTAGCTGCCCCCTCTTATTTCTTAGATAGACACTAAATTGCATAATGCTGAACAATTTATTAAGGAGAGTTGACCTAGATAATTTTTTATCTTAACTTTTCTAACTTTAATACTCTACAATTCTCTATGGCCTATGGGAGTTTGAGATAGAAAAGTGAAGTAAATTGTGCAAAGTGATCCAGATGGCTTGTAACCTGGCCTAGGATTAGAAGCCCAGGTCTCCTGAAGCCATAATATCCTTTCTCTTTTGGCAGGACCTAGGTTACATCTCCAAGTTAAAAGATTTTACTTAACACTTACAGGATTCTCCAAATATCTTATTTCTTCTCTCCCTGATGTGACCATGTTTCACTATTTTGGCAGAAAGGTATAGAAAAGAGAGGAAGGCAAGTAAAGAAAGACAATTTAAGAATAGTGGTTAATTATCAAGACTGTCTGGGACTGGCCAAAAAAAAGGAATTAGTAGAACAAGCTAGACATACCACAAACAGTTGTAAAAATTTATATTAACCTCATGTTAACAAAAATAAAATTCCAAGTTTGGAAGATAAGAATTCACTCTTTGGTAAAAAAAATTTGGGAAAACTGGAAAGGAGTCTAGCAGAAACTAGATATAAACCATTCTACCATTTTCAAGATAAGATCAAAATAAACACATGTCCTAGGCATAAAGGAAGATATCATAAGCAAGTTAAGACAGGAAATATATTACCTATCAAGTTTATGGATAGGAGAAAAATTTGTAAATAAATAAGATACAAGAAGAAGGCATTGTGAGATGTAATATAATTTTGAATACATTAAATTAAAAAGGTTTTATATAAATAAAACTAATGTAGTCAAGATTAGAAGGAAAGGAGTAAGTTGGGAATATTTATAGACAGTTTCTTGGATAGAAGTCTCATATCTAAAATATATAGAGGGGGCAGCTGGGTAGCTCAGTGGATTGAGAGCCAAGCCTAGAGACGGGAGGTCCTAGGTTCAAATTTGGCCTCAGACACTTCCCAGCTGTGTGACCCTGGGCAAGTCACTTGACCCCCATTGCCAAGCCCTTACCACTCTTCTGCCTTGGAGCCAATACACACAGTATTGACTCCAAGAAGGAAGGTGAGGGTTGTAAAAAAATAAAAAATATAATATAATATAATATAATATAATATAATATAATATAATATAATATAATATAATATAATATAATATGATATATAGAGAATGGTATTAAATTTATAAGGCTCTGAGCTGCCATTCTCCAATTGATAAATGGTTAAAAGATATGAATAGTTTTTGGATAAAGAAATCAAAGCTATATATAACTATATGAAAAGATGCTCTAAGTCATTCTGGATTAGAGAAATGTAAATCAAAACTACTTTAAGGTATCGATCTTGCACCTATTAGGCTGGTTAAAATGACAAAAGCAGAAAATGACAAATGTTGGAGGGTATGTAGAAAAATGGGAACACTGATACACTGTTGGTGGAACAGTGAACTGATGCAGTCATTTTGGAAAGCAATCTGGAGTTATGCCCAAACAGTTATAAAACTAAAGGTAATCAGGGGAAATGGAAAAGAATCCATATTTTCTAAAATATTTATAGAAGCTCACTTTGTGGTGGCAAAGACCTGGAAATTGAAGAGCTGTCCGTCAATAGGAGAATGGTTAAAAAGTTGTGGCATACAATTGTGATGGCATACTACTGTACTATATGAAATGATGAACAGGTTAATTTTAAAAAATGTGGAAAGACCTACAGGAAGTTATGAAGAGTGAAACAAGAAGAATCAAGAGAACATTATATACAACAAAAGAAATATTGTTTATCTCCAGAGAAAGAACTGATAAATAGAAATCAGCAAGACGTAGTGTTATATATACATATATCTTATTGACAAATAATGCCTTCTCTAATGAGGGAAGGGGATATTTTAATGTAATAAACAAATACATTTAAGTTAAAATAGAAATAATGGTAAAATAGGGACTTAGAATACCCTGAGCCCCAACAATGTCATTTATGATTTATGATATGTCATTTATGATAAAGATTGTAGCCTTACGATTTTTAGCAAGTTACTTGCTACCTATCTGAGTCCTGGTGTCTTCATCTGTTAAATGAAAGCAATAATATTTATATTACCTTTATCCCAGAAAATGTTATAATGAAAGTACTCTGTGAACCACAAAGTGTCAATATGAATTGTTGTTGTCATTGTTGCTCTGGAGTTCTTTCCAGGTCTTCTTCCTGAGGCAGACGCTGAGAGGACCATAATTAATATATAAGCAGGAAAAGAGGTCAACATATCAAGTTCTTTATTGCTAAAAGGTCCCATCTACCTCTAAATTTTATGATCCTTTTAATCATCCTGTGAAGTCTTGACCTTCTTTTAGTCATTAATCTCCCAGCTAGGAATTCTGCAAGTTACAATGTTAGAAAGCTTTGTGTTTAGGCAGCCTGTCAAGATGGCAGGATACAAATGGAAGAAACCCAGAGGTACACAGGGAACTCTCAGTTATCCATGTTCATAACATCCAGTTTCTGGATCATCCAAGCCATCCATTCATTTCCTCTGCTTTTCTTCACTACAGGGACATTGTGCTTCTTAACTAAGAGTGGGGCAGAGCTGGATAGCAAACTTAAATCCTGCCATTTGCCTATTGGGAACTACTAACTTATGTCTTACTGAATAAAAAAAAGGATTTATTAAATGCTCCTTTTCTGCATTGAGCTGTGCTTAGTACTAGAGATACAAAGAGAAAAGTATGGCAGCCCCTACTTTCAAGGAGACTCTATTTTACTAGGGAAACATTACAAATATGGAAGGTTTCAAAAGAAAAGAGCATTGGAAAGGCCCTTGGGATACAGTTGGCAAGGTAGAAGGTAATGCTTCTTTTTTTAGTCTCTTTTCTATAAATAAAAACATATATTTCTGATACTGTGCCATTTGATGATGCCAAGGATTCTGATTGTGAGTACTTTATTTTCCAAGTTTTCAATAATTGTGACTGCTGAAGGGGTGGGGCTATAGTACCTGCAGAGGCAGTAGCCAAGGCTGCATGCCAATATGGTTGCTTGGGGGGAGGGGTAGGGCGCAAATAATCTCAAACTTCACTGTTCTTCCCAGGGTTACTTGCCTGTGGGCATGTCAAGCACTTAGTAAAAAGGAGATATAAATTGATGTTTGGCAAAAGGCTTATTGATTATTTATGAATTTGCTATTCCATTCAGTAATAAATACTAAATTATTAAGGCTACCAATGTCCCTCTTGGATTATAACATTTAGATTAATTTAAATAAAACATTAACAGCTCTTTATTACACAAAATCCAGTTTATAAAATTCTCCGTATTCCAGAGTATATATGCAAATAATATTAAATAAATAGTTTTTCTTTATCAGTGGATAATATATAATACTAGAAAGAACCTCAAAGTCCAGTCCAGTTTTATAAATGAGGAAATTGAGACTCAGGGTCACATATTATCTGGGCAGCAGAATTGAGTCTATTATTCTTTCTGCTATATCACATTGCCTCCCCTGTCAGTAGCTGTTTTTATTAAGAAATTTTCCCACAATTCTCCAGATATAAGCTCTTTAGGAGAAAGTCAGTTCAAGAGATCAGCACTGTTGCATAGTTTTGTTTTGTTGATTTTATGTTCCAGGCTAAAGGGAAGTAGGCAAGAAGTTGGCTTGAGGCAGGGATGGGGGGTGGGGGTGGGGAGACATTAAATTTCAGCAGTTTCCCCTTAATCTGAAGAAATTTACTAAACCTTGAAATCTGGACACTCTGGCTCACTCACATTGTATTCTATTCTTGGCTGGAACAATGAGAGCTTCCTGTGGGAGTTTTCAATTCACCTTAATCCCAGGGCTGTTTCTGATATTCGCAATGATAATAATAACTCACATTTTGATAATAGTGTTGTAAAGTTTGTAAAGTTTCCTGAAGGTACCCTTGAACAAACAAAGGCTAGGGAAATGAGGAACTATGATCAACCTTCAGGGCCATAGGTGTTTATAAGGAACTTCAGAACAAGAGAAATTCAAGTAGTGAGTTTAAAGAAATTCAGATAGCAGGTCTAAAATGAAATATATACACACAGCATACGTTCTTATTCTTTATTATATGTTCCAGGTATCCTATCACTTTTGATCTGAGATGGTGGATATCCCAGATTTTCCTCATTGGTCCCAGAGTTCATCTTTATCCAGTTGTCTCCTCCTCCTTCTCTATTTTATGGAGCTGAATGCAGGTAAAATGAGTTTGGGGCACAAAAACAACCTAAATACACCTTCCTTCACCATCTTGTCATAGTTTCACAATTCAGTCTTCTTCCATTCCCTTGTCCAACAACCCAAAGTTAGGAGAAGGATAGTGGGAAGTTATTTGATGGTCTTCAGAACTGAAGTTTAAAGACTGTTTCATTCCTTGAATGAGTGAGAACAATTCATGACCATCCTCAATTAGCCATTATCAGGCAAAGGGTCTGACCTTGATTAAATCATAAATTTATTCTAGCCCTTTTCATTGCCCCCAATCAGTGCCTGAACACATACACATGTATACATATACAAAGTTAGAAAGACAAAAGGTCATTGAATCCAAACCTGGTACAGACCTCAGATATCATCTAGTCCAGGGTATAACAAATACTGATCCCCTCCCTGATTTTATCCCACTCAATGACCTAAAAATAATTTTTACATTAATGAAAAAAAATTTACATGAATATAAGCATAGAGTTGGCCCTTGGGCCAGAGTTTATTTGTTCCCAATATAATTCAATGTCTCTCCTGAGGAATCTGAGACCCAGAGAGATAAATTGATTTTTCCAAGGATAGGAAAGAAGTAATAGAGTTGGGATTTGAACTGAGGTCTTTGGACTCCTGAAACTACTTGCTCTTTTGCTATGCCACATTGCCTTAATGTTGCCCAACCTTCCCCTACTGTTAGATTAACAAATTCACACTAAAATAACATGTCATGAAACAATAGATTATAGATGATTTTGATCCCAACAACTCATGCTACATCAATGAGAAAGTGTCCACATGGATGAAATTATGAAACTTTTTCAAATTATTGAATTATGCTACTTGTAACAAGAGGAATGGCATTATAAAAGAGGTCAAAGTTTAAGGATAGTACCCTTAAAATAATACCATGAAAATAACTTTTTTTTCCTTTTACTTTAATTAACCTAACTATATATCATTTTTACTTGGAATTTTGCAAAATAAATTGCCTTCTGAAGACTTCCTAGGTGCTAAGTGAAGGAACACAATAACACAGAGAGATATATGGGATACCTACCAATGGTTAAATAGGTACCACCTGGGGACTTGCCAGATAAGCTACTCCAAGTTCAAAGTACTCTGAGTGTCCACATCCTCTCAAAATCCATGTTCACAACCTTCCAGTTATGTGTTCACTTTAACTAGTTAGCCAAAAGGCGCAATTAGTTTTTTTTTAAATAGCATAGTAAGAAACTAGGAAAAAAACACATCCCACCCTCTGAAATATCCCCCACTGAATCCCTTTCAGAATCTCCTGTTTTAAGGATTTTCCATTCAATAATCCACTAAGGTTATCTGAGTTTTTAAAATTCTCCCATTTTTTAAAAAAATCCAAAGATATTTTATTTTCCCAATTACATATAATAATAATTTCCAGCATATATTTTCCAAAATGACAAAATTCAAATCATCTCCCTCACTCTCTTCCCTCCTCCCACTCAGAGATGGTAAGCAATTTGATCTGGGCAAAAAAACCTAAAAACTAAAACCCCCAAATAAACTGTAAAAAAAAAACTGATGTGAAAGATAGTTTGCTTTGATTTGCATCCATCCAACTCCAACTGTTCTTTCTGTGGATGTGGATAGCATTCCCCATCATGTTCTTCAAAATTGTCCCAGATCATTGCAGTGCTGAGAGTAGGCAAGTTTTTACAGTTGATCATCATACAATATTGCTCTTACCATGTACAATGTTCTGGTTCTTCTCATTTTGCTCTATATCACTTCATGTAGATCTTTCCAGCTTTTTCTGAAATCATCTTGCTTATCATTCCTTATAGCACAATAGTATTCCATCACCAACATATACCACAATTTGCTCAGCCATTCCTCAATTGAAGGGCATCCCCTCATTTTCCAATTTTTTTTGCAACCACAAAAAGAACTGCTATAAATATTTTTGTACAAGTAGATCCTTTCCCCCTTTTTAATTATCTCTTTGGGAGAAACTTCTATTTTCCTCAATCATGAGAAATTATTTTTGGTCAGACAAGCAAATGAAGAGGAGAAAAGCAAAAGAAGACACTAAGTTAAGAAGTTCATGGCATGACTATCCATCTCAAATCTATGTTATAAAATGTTGCTTTTATTATGTATACAGCATGACATGAGAAGGGCCAAGTACTGTGCTAAATGCTCTATAAATATCTCATTTGATCCTCACAACTACCCTGTGAATAAGATGCTATTATTATCCCCCTTTTACAATTGAGAAATGAGAAAACTGAGGTAGAGTTTAAGTATCATATATATATCAGCTGTTAAGTATCTGAGGCCAAATTTGAACTCAAATCCTCTTGACTCCAGGTCCATCATTCTAACCATCATACCACCTACCTAGTCATAGATCATAGTCATAAAAGAGACCTCAGAGACTACCTAACCCTCCCTCCTCATTTTACAGATAAAATAATTAAGGCTTAGGAATTTGCCCAATATCACAGAGTTAGTGTCAGAAGGGGATTTGAACCTAAACTCTGAACCCAGAGCCAATACTTTTTCAGTGATATTGGGAATCTAGGTATTAGTTTGCTAGGTACTAGCAACAAATTTTGAGCCATGTAATAATAACTAGTATGAAAACAATATTTGTATGATTATGAGATTCTGTTGGTTTTGGACAAAGAAGAATGAAGGGAAATCATCAAGTCTCTTCTAGTAGTTCTGGGAAGGTTTCTTGAAGGAATAGAATATCATGAAATATAACATCTACTGAACATTTCTGGCATGTTGAATGATGACCTAAGCACAATTGGAGAATAGGAGAGAAATAGAAGACATGATCCTTGTGTTCATGGGACCTATGCACTCCAAAATTCACACTGTGGTTCTCTACACCTGATATGAAAAAAAAGTATATTAATTGTGCAGCAGATTAGGATCGGGTCTAATTTAGGCCAGTCCTCTGGTCATTTTTGCTTGATATTAAAGAGAACTGAGATTCTTGTAATTCATTCAACAGTGAACAAAAAGAGATTTACTTAGTCTTAATTGGAGAAGAGAAAGGGAATGGAAGAAACAGATACATAGCACCTTCTTTGCACCAGGCTCTGTGCTAAGCATTTTTATTTTTTTATTTTAAAATTTTACTTAATTAGTCAATTTAGAACATTTTCCCTTGGTTACAAGAATCATATTCTTTCCCTCCCCTTCCCTTCCCCCTTCCCCTAGCTGATGTGCAATTCCATTGGGTTTTACATGTGTCCTTGATCAAAACCTATTTTCATGTTGTTGATCTTTGCACTAGGGTGATCAATTAGAGTCTACATCCCCAATCATATCCCACTCGACCCATGTAATCAAGCAGTTTTTTCCCTCTGTGTTTCTTTCGATTCCCACAGTTTTTCATTTGAATGTGGGTAGTGTTCTTTCTTGTAAATCCCTCTGAGTTGTTCTGGATCAGTGCATTGCCACTAATGGAGAAGAGCATTACATTCAATTGTACCACAGTGTATCAGTCTCTGTATATAATGTTCTCCTGGTTCTGCTTCTCTCATTCTGCATCAATTTCTGGAGGTCATTCCAGTTCACATAGAATTCCTCCAATTCATTACTCCTTTGAGCACAATAGTATTCCATCACCAACATATACTACAATTTGTTCAGCCATTCCCCAATTGGAGGGCATCCTCTCATTTTCCAATTTTTTGCCACCACAAAGAGTGTAGCTATGAATATTCTTGTACAAGTCTTTTTCCTCATAATCTCTTTGGGGTACAAACCCAGCATGCTATAGCTGGATCAAAGGGCAGACAGTCTTTTATCACCCTTTGGGCATAGTTCCAAATTGCCCTCCAGAATGGTTGGATCAATTCACAACTCCACCAGCAATGCATTAATGTCCCGACTTTGCCACATCCCCTCCAGTATTCATTACTTTCTGATGCTGCCATGTTAGCCAATCTGCTAGGTGTGAGGTGAGTTGCTTTTATTTGCATCTCTCTGATTATAAGAGACTTAGAACACTTTTTCATGTGCTTATTAAATCAAGTTTTTATTTCTTTATCTGAAAATTGCCTATTGATGTCCCTTATCCATATATCAATTGGGGAATGGCTTGATTTTTTTGTATAACCTATTTAGCTCCTTTTATTTTTGAGTAATTAGATTCTTATCAAAGGATTTTGTTTTAAAGATTTTTTCCCCAATTTGTTGCTTCCCTTCTGGTTTTGGTTGCATTGGTTTTGTTTGTACAAAGCCTTTTTAATTTAATGTAATCAAAATTATTTCTTTTACATTTTGTAATTTTTTTCTAACTCTTGCTTGGTCTTAAATTCTTTCCTTTCTCAAAGATCTGACATGTATACTATTCTGTGTTCACCTAATTTACTTAGTTTCCTTCTTTATATTCAAGTCATTCACCCATTCTGAGTTTATCTTGGTATATGGTGTGAGATGTTGATCCAAACCCAATCTCTCCCATACTTTTCTTCCAATTTTCCCAGCAGCTTTCATCAAATAGTGGATCTTTGTCCCCAAAGCTGGCATCTTTGGGCTTATCATAGACTGTCTTGCTGAGGTTACTTACCCCAAGTGTATTCCAGTGATCCTTTCTGTCTTTGAGCCAGTACCATATTGTTTTGATGACCACTGCTTTATAGTATAGTATAGTTTGAGATCTGATACTGCAAGGCCACCTTCCTTCACATTTTTTTTCATTATCTCCCTGGATATCCTTGATATTTTGTTCTTCCAAATGAACTTTGCTATGGTTTTTTCTAATTCATTAAAAAAGTTTTTTTGGTACTTTGATGGGTATGGCACTAAATAAGTAAATTATTTTGGGTAGGATTGTCATTTTTATTATGTTAGCTCATCCTATCCATGAGGAATTAATGTTTTTCCAATTATTTAGATCTAGTTTTAATTGTGTGGAGAGTGTGTATAGTTGTGTTCATATAGTTCCTGTGTTTGTATTTTATACTGTCTAGGGTGATTTTAAATGGAATTTCTCTTTCTAATTCTTGCTGCTGAGATGTGCTGGAAATATATAGAAATGCTGATGGCCTATGTGGGTTTATTTTGTATCCTGCAACCTTGATAAAGTTGTTGATTATTTCAAATAGCTTTTTAGTTGAGTCTCTAGGATTCTTTAAGTAGACCATTATATCATCTGCAAAGAGTGATAGCTTGGTCTCCTCATTGCCTATTTTAATACCTTCAATTTCTTTTTCTTCTCTAATTGCTACTGCTAGTGTTTATAGCACAACATTAAATAATAGAGGTGATAATGGGCATCCTTGTTTCACTCCTGATCTTATTGGGAAGGCTTCTAGTTTATTCTCATTACAGATGATGTTTGCTGATGGTTTTAGATATACACTGTTTATTATTTTTAGGAAAAAGCCCTTCTATTCCTATACTTTCTAGTGTTTTCAATAGAAATGAGTTGTATTTTGTCAAAGGCTTTTTCTGCATTTATTGAGATAATCATGTGCTTTTTGTTGGTTTGCTTATTGATATGGTCAATTATGTGGATGGTTTTCCTCATATTGAACCATTCTTGCATTCCTGGTATAAATCCCACCTGATCATAATGAATAACCCTCCTGATGACTTGCCAGGAGTCTTTTTGCTAATATTCTATTTAAAATTTTTGCATCTATGTTCATTAAGGCGATTGGTCTATAGTTTTCTTTCTCTGTTTTTGACCTGCCTAGTTTTGGAATCAGTACAATATTTGCGCCATAAAAGGAATTTGGTAGAACTCCTTCTTTGCTTATTCTGTCAAATAGTTTGTATAATATTGGGATTGGTTGTTCTTTGAATGTTTGATAGGATTCATTTGTGAATCTATTAGTTTCTGGGAATTTTTTTCATAGGGAGTTCTTTGATGGCTTGTTCAATTTCTTTTTCTGATATGGGGTTAAGTATTCTATTTCTTCTTCTGTTAACCTAGGCAATTTATATTTTTGTAAATAGTCATCCATTCCACCTAGATTGCCATATTTGTTGCCATATAATTGGGCCTAATAGTTATTTTTTTAAGCCCTTACCTTCCTTCTTGGAGTCAATACTGTGTATTGGCTCCAAGGGAGAGGAGTGGTAAGGGCTAGTGTGACAAGGAAATCACTTTAAAAGACTGATATATATTAATTTAAGGTCGCCAAGGAATTCAGCTATGTAATTCCTAAATGAAAACTCAAGTCAGCCGTCAACCTTTTATAGAGTTTAATTTCAAACGGGAGGAAGAAAGGAATTAGAGATAGAGATAGAGAGAGAGAGAGAAAGGGGAGAGAAGGGAATAGGGCTTAAATACCCCTTCTTTTTAGGCTGGGCCAAAAGGCCCAAGCCCTTAGATAGCTGGGGCAAAGAAAGGAGATCAGTCCCTATTACTCACGTGACCAAAATGGAGAAACAGTCTCAGAGGCCCCCACCTCCAGCTTCCTTCAGAGCAAGCTTCTCAGAGAACCTCTCCAACCACTCAGAGCCAAAACTCTCCAACCCCCCACCAGTCCTCAGACCCCTCTATCTTTAAGGAAACCATCCAAGTTCCCTCCCCTCAGTTCTCACATCTACCAATCACTGTCCATCATTTTCCCTGTGCCAAT